>NC_081773.1:17360327-17960327 GCF_963082965.1 Carassius carassius | reverse complement strand
GGAGGGGTGCGTCGATACCAGGCATTCTCACGCTCACCTCTGGCCTCAGCAAACCCTTCATGAGACTTGACAAATATCCCACGTTACTTAAGGAACTGGAGAGACACATGGAGGTAGAAGAGATAGATAGAGAAATTGAGTTTATGTGATTTCTGTTGAGGTTTTAATGGTTAGTGGCATTTCAATGTGACACTGTCTTCTTTCCTCTTCAGGAGGGTCATCCAGACAGGACAGAAATTCAGAAATGTATGACGGCTTTCAAGAATCTCTCTGTGAGTGTTAACTGCCTACTTAATATGCTAAAACAGACTGGCGTCCCGTTGCTTTGCTGCTGCAGTTAGGTGTGGATCATTCTCATAGCAATCAGCTTTCATAACGTATTGTGTTGCTGTGGTTACAGGCACAATGTCAGGAGGTGCGGAAGCGCAAGGAGCTCGAGCTTCAGATCCTGGTTGAGACGATTCGCCTGTGGGAGGGGGAAGACATCAAGACCCTGGGTTCAGTGCTGTATATGAGCCAGGCCATGGTCCAGAACCACGGCTGTGAGGTCAGGTCTCAGTGGCTGATACATCATGAAATGAAAACTCACCCTTTTCCAAATGAATGTTATTATATTGTAAATGATTAATTCATGAAGGTTTTTTTAATTTTTGACAATGTTTAATCAAAATGTCATAACTCGATTATCCAGTGAAACATCAGACTTCTCTTTGGTCACATACAATGCCGTTTAAAAGTAAGATTTTAATGTTTTTTTAAAGAAGTTTCTTATGCTCATCAAGGCTGCATTTATTTGACCGAAAATACTGTAATTTTGTGAAATATTATTGCAATTTAAAATAAGCTTTCTATTTGAATGTACTTTAAAATCTAATTTATTCCTGTGAAGCAAAGCTGAATTTTCAGCATCATTGCTGCAGTCTTCAGTGTCACATGATCCTTCAGAAATCATTCTAGTATGCTGATTTATTATCAGTGTTGGAAACTGTTGTGCTGCCTAATATTTTTTGGGACATGTGATGATTTTTTTCAGGATTCTTTTATAAATAAAAAGTTAAAAAGAACAGTGTTTATTCAATGTAGAAATTTTGTGTTACAATATACACAATATTTTTATTTGTCTATTCTTTATTTAGTTTATTCATATTTTTATTCGTCAAAGAATCAAAGAAAAAAGTATGTTACTGTTATTAATAAGGTTAGAGTAAGTCATGAATCATGAGTCGTGGAAACATGCTATTTACAGCACGAATGTATTACAAGTAAATAACATGTTTCAAAAAGACCTATTGCTGATTCATTTTGACAAAAATGCTAAAAGTTTTTCTCTGTGATTTCAGTTCTACAGTTATGGCTGTGTTGTATTACATTTTTTTTTCATATTGTTTTTTTATTATTATTATTTTTTTTTTAGGATAAGCATGAGCGTTACCTTCTGCTGTTTCCTCATGTTTTGCTCATCCTTTCTGCCAGTCCCAGGATGAGTGGCTTCATCTACCAGGTCAGAAACCAGCCGCTGTCAGAAACAGTTACTACACGGCCAAATAGTTCTCACTGTCCTTGCTCCACCACCTCCTAAAATCCACTCAAAACACAGCTTTTCAAACATTAAAATGGCACTTGCGGCTCTAGCACAAATAGAAAAGTCTGCTTTGTTTCACTCAGGGCAAGCTACCTTTGAGCGGGATGACGGTGACCCCATTAGAAGACTGTGAAAGTCATAAAAATGCTTTTGAGCTCTCAGGTAAGGACAAACTGACTCGCATCTTTTGTGTTCAGGACACAGTCAAGTGTTTTTGATCATTCTTAATCATTCATTGACTCTCCTTGTGTGTCCATCCAACAGGAAGCATGTTTGAGAGACTTCAGGTGATCTGCTATAACAAACAGGATCTGCAGGACTGGCTCGAGCATCTGAACCGACAGACCAAGCACACCACCATGGCGGCTCCCAGCATGAAACCCCTCAATGTTCCCTGCCACACAGTGGGTCACCTGTTTAACATCACATCTTAGAAAACCCATCATATAGTGTTTAAAGGGATAGTTCACCCAAAAATGAAAATTACTCACCCACAAGCCATCCTAGGTGTAAATGATTTTCTTCTTTCAGACGAATACAGTCAGAGTTATACTAAAAAATTCCCATCTTTATAATGGCAGTGAACGGCTGTAGATATTCAGTAGTCCAATAAAAGTCCAACAAAGCGCATCCACCCATCATAAAAAAAAGTGCTCCACATGGCTCCTACAAAAATGCATTGATTTGTTTCAGGAGGCTTTTGTTAACAGCCCGGACCCGTGTGGAGCACTTTTTTATGATGAATGAATGCACTTTGTTGGACTTCTATTAGACTGTTGAATATCAATGCATATTCAGTGCCATCAAATATTGATAAATATAAATATTTGATAAATATTTTTTTATCTATCTATATTTAATACATTCATAGCCACTATACACAAAGAGCTTTTGTCAACAAAAAGTAAAAACAACACACATTTGAAAACAGACATAAATAGGGTGATCATTTGCGCTGTTCATACAGGACACATCCCGGCCAGGATTTTAATATTTCCTAAAACATCCAGAGCAGTTTGACCAATAACATGCAGGTATTGTACATAATCGACCAATAGTGGGGCTGCATGTGAGAAGGTGAGATCTAGAGAGAACGATCAAAGCGAGGCAAACATGCGCACGTGTTTATTAGTTCAATTGACTGGAAGCGTCGCTGTGCACAAATAAAAAAAAACAAAAACAAAGTGCACCACAATGCTTCAAGTCAAACGAACGAACAAACACGTGAAAGTGATTCAAAGGAGCCGTCTGCTCTGCTCTTTATAGCTCTCATGAATGTTACACAACGATCAACCTGCACAGTGCAAATAGCCAAAATCTGGATAGTTTAGGCATTATTCAAATCCTGGCTGGGACGTGTCCCTTATGAACAGCGCATATGGCCACCCTAGACATAAAGATCTATCTATCTGTCTGTCTGTCTGTCTATCTTTATTTTACACTTTTATAGGTGCATGAAGAGCTTTGCAAAAAAGTAAAAGCACATTTGTAAACATAAACGTAAAGAACTTTACAAAATATATTCTTGTAATAGAACACACTAAATTGGTTTATTAATTCATTTATTTAGGGTTTAAGTTTTGCCTGTCCATTATCTCCAACTTAAACATGAACCTAATTTTTACCCCTCCAGCTCCCGTCTCACCCTCTGACGCCGTCCAGACATGCAGAAAGCCGGGGCCTGACAGTTGCTCCTGCCTACCACACCTTACCACACCCCTCCTCTCATGGGGCCCCTCACAGCACCATGATGTGGGCCCCCCTGGAGCCCCCTAAAACCCAGAAGCCCTGGAGCCTGAGCTGCTTGCGTCCAGCACCCCCACTCAGGCCCTCAGCTGCTCTCTGCTATAAAGAGGTATTCTGGGCTCTGATTAAAGCTGATCATGCAGCACGCTGGTCTTACAAATAAGATATTGTAAAAAATAATAAATGTAGTATAATATAATACAGACATTGTAATTGTTGATCATTTCCCTTGATATTGTGGTTACTATTATTTTGATACTAATATGTGAACTTTAAATAACTCAACTCTTTAACTAAATAACATCATACTCTCTCTCATGGCTCTGTAAGTCTTAGTTTTACCAACATTTCTGTGTCCTTTTTGTATTATTTCTGTTCCTTCTCTTCTTCCAGGACCTCAGTAAAAGCCCCAAGACTATGAAAAAGCTGCTGCCCAAGAGGAAGCCAGAGAGGAAGCCGTCCGATGAGGAGTTTGCACTGAGGAAGAGTAAGTTAGCTGGTTTATATTGTTACTGATTTTGAGAGTCTCTAAAAAAGATCATGCGTCTGATGTAACCTCTGACCTGCGCAGGTACTGTAGCTTTGGAGGAAGATGCTCAGATCCTGAAAGTAATCGAGGCCTACTGCACGAGTGCCAAAACCAGACAGACTCTGAACTCAAGTAAGTCTCGTACGCGGGCCTGTTCATCTCCGTCTTGTTTCCTCTAAGGCATTCCTCATTCATATCTACTTTTCTATGTGTAACATAGAAATAAACTAAAGCCTGTTGATCATAACAAGATAATTCTGGGATCTCTTATAACAATGTCCTCTCTCTTTTTTCCTCATCATATTTAATGTTCATTTATTTATCATGACCCCCTCCTCCCCATATTTTGATTTTAACATCTTCACACATCATTTTTTTATTTTATCATTTATTTATAAAACTCATTTACTCTCTTGGGGTATAATTGGTTCTCCCGTCTGGGTGGTTGTACTACCCACATCCATTCTTTGTTCGACGCCTCTTTCCATTTGCAATTCTCCCTCCGTCCCTTCATTCATATGATTTGATCCCCCTCTCATCATCTGCGAACGGATGGCTTCTTCAGCATGGCAAGGCACTGATCTCATGCATAACCACGTTTTGGATCAATCCAGTGTGGACTCTCTGGGCCGCCGTAGCAGCATCTCAAGGCCCGAGACCACCTCGGACCTCTCAGAGGACTCTGACTATGACAGTATATGGACGGCCCACAGTTACAGGATGGGCTCTGTTTCCCGTAAGAGCTCCTACATCTCCCACCAAAATTAAACTTCCCCTCACTCCTCGTCTTTCAAGTGACTTTATATTTATTTGAAAATATTTATTTATTTAACGATCTGTCACTGTAATGCATATTTATTTTGTTCATTTTTATTTAT
The DNA here is from genome assembly GCF_963082965.1 of Carassius carassius. Lineage (NCBI taxonomy): Eukaryota > Metazoa > Chordata > Actinopteri > Cypriniformes > Cyprinidae > Carassius > Carassius carassius. Next base: position 17,955,592 of record NC_081773.1, on the reverse strand, counting down.
TTATTTTTTTCGTGTTGTATTAATCACAGTTCATCATTATTTTCTGCATATATATGCACTTTCCCAAAGCAGTTTCCTGTTGCCTTGACATCTTAACTCCCCCTAAAACCACCAACCTCACTTTAAGGTGCTGTATGTAGGACTGATTATCAGACTTGACGCACAGGCAGGTTGCCAGATTGACGACACCAACAGGAACGATCGCACTTGACAATGAATGAAATGAAAAATGCTGTGTTTTCCGCCAACTGGCAACCCGGGTGCTGAAATACAATTGGGTAAACTGGCAGTGGGCGGGGTTTCACAAACCAAAACAATGACAGACATTCCAGCCCAGAACGCACATTTTCAAAGGAGAATAATTGACTGTAGAATTGTTTTTAAGATAAACAAGTATGTTAACTGAGCATGTTTCTTAAATATCTGCAAACATATTATGGTATTTTTTCTTTAGTAGAGTCAAAAACTTACATACAGCACCTTTAACTGAGTTTTTTAAAATTTAATTTAATTTAATTTGTTTGTCTCGCATTTGTTATTCATTTAAGTGTCCTTTAAAAAAATGATGTTTTCATTCCCTCATTCCCGATGCACTCTGAAGGCAACGAGGACAGGTTCTGCTGTAAAAGAAAAAAGATGCTAAAATCTCTTAATGTTTCTGTAAATATTAGAGTATTGTCATTCATCTGAAATGTGTGGTATTAACTTGGACTTTGTTTACTGAATGTGAAAATTAGATTAAAATGAGAAGTTGGGTTTTTTACTAGAGAGCTTCACGAATGAGAAGAATTCATAACCATGGTTCTCAGATGGCACCACGGACAGTATTACTGGAGACGTTTTGTTCATACTTGCGTGATATAAATGTATTTATTTTCAATTTGTAAATGCATTTCAAATGATTTGGGACTTTTTGTATGCTTGTATCTAACATGTAAGTTTATAGTGGTGTCTATGGTTAAAAACATATGGAAGTTTACAAAAAATGTGGAATTTAATGTTGGTTTAAATTCTATTAGAATCCATTCAAATCAGGTGTGTGGATGGTAATAGTCAAGAGTTCTTCACTGTTCATTCGAGACTCAGTGTTTGATGCTTTTCCTCTTTTATGTATGACGTGTTTATGAGACAAAACAAGAAAACCGACCTGCCAATTATTTCAATAATGACAAAGAGTATAATTCCTCATGTTATGTGATTTCTTGTGACCAAGTTCTATTCTGTGGTTAAAAAAAAGAACAAGAAAATATGAATTTACTACCTTTTTGTCGGTTGTTTCATTCAGATGTTCTTAAAATAGCTCAACAGAGATGATTCAGTGATGTTTACGTGGTTTGAAATTAAGACATTATTGTGTTTGTTATATATATGCAGAGTCAAATATATGACAAAATACAACAAACATTGTAATATACATTTTGAATAAATCCTTGGTTGTTTTGTACACTGTTTATCTTTTAAAAAAATGATCTCTTAGAACAAAAAAAAAAAACTATTTTTTGTTTTTGTTTGTATAAATGTACTGCCTAATTTCAGTTAATTGGTTTTCTTTTGTTGGTTTTTATATTTTGTATTGAGTTTTGTTTTGTGGTTGAGGAAATTGTAGTTTTACCGCTCTTCAGGAAGTTCTTGATCCTCTGGTTTTTGAATGCTTTTAGTTTTCTTGGATGATCCCTCTCTGCATGACTAACTCCTGTCTCACTCACGCACAGTCCTGTGTAAGTTTGATCCAGTCCAAACCATTTCCTGAGGCACAGTGGTCCTCTACTGACCTAATCAATTAGTCCAACTTATCTAAACCTCCTGAATTCAATCTGCGGGGCTTCTCTTTTGAAACAGGACAGTGGAAAGATGCCAGCCCAGCGCTGATAGTTCCCGGGGAGGAGAAGTTCAGTGTAGACAAGTTGAAGAGTAATGGTCAGACTCTACCGGAGGAGAAGTAAGACCACATATTTGTCCATTACCAGAAAAAGGTTTATAATGAGAATAAAAAGAGGGATGTTTGTCAAGAGAACACGAATAGAGCTACGATATGCATTAAAAAAAATATTCACTGACATATTTGATATTCAATGTTTCCTAGGAGCCTTGTGGATGTTGTTTATGCTCTGAGAGATGAGGTACAAGAACTTAAAAAGGTGAGTGTCCGTGAGGGTCGGAGGAGGTTTTTCTCTAATATTTAAATTAATAGAAAACCAGATTTAATATTTCCCATTTCCTGCTTACACGATTTTACCATTCTAACAGGACTATAAAAAAATGAAGAAATCCCTGGAGGAAGAACAGAGAGCCCGGAAAGATCTGGAGAGGATAGTTAGAAAAATGTTAAAGAATATAAACAATTCTTCTTGGGATGAGACCAATTTATGATAACAATGTTGCCCATTATTGGTTTTTGTTTTTTTACATTAATGGTTAAAATGACCTGGACGTTCGACCAGAACGTTCACATTTTCATGTTTTCTTACATTGAAACCACTTTTGATGTTTGTGGGTATGGGTCTGTAGTATAACATAATGTTACATATTTGAGCTCATGTGACTCATTCTGATGTTCAAACTCTAAAATATGGTCTTTTTAGCGCATCTACACAAAGCAGATTTTTATTTTTCTTTGGCTTATGAAATTGATGAAATTTAAAACCACTATTTTTTTTAACTGAACAATCATGAAGTGACTTGTTTGCTTGAAGTCGAAGCTAAATCTCGTTGGGTGGCATGAGTGTAACCTGTGAATTTCCCTGACGAGATCGTCTTTCACCTGATGTTAAGGTGTTGAGATAGACAGTACCTCAGTCTACACATCCCACTGATGTTTGAGATACTGAGTGTCCTGTTTTTCCTATATCACCTTTGTCATTACAAAGGTTCAAGAGATCAGCATATTTTACTGTTAAGTTTCATCTTTAAATACATTTTATTCAGATGCTCTCTGATTTATGATGTTGAATCTGTGAATATTTCCATGATGTGGTACCGATAACTTTTTCATTCCATTTAATCATTGTTTACAAATGACTCAAATGTTGATACTTAATCATTAAATCAACATAGTGAGTGTGTACAAGCATAGCAAATGCCACGCAGTGTTGAATGCGGGACATGGTGCTTATGCTTGTATGCCAGCATGTTTAGTACATGTTTCAGGTGCCATTATAATTCAAGCTGTGACAGTTTCAATATTATGATTCCCAGGATATTTTTTTTTAATCATGCAAGTTATGTCTGTATACATTTCAGTGTCACTTGCTTAGTGTGACCAAAACACAAGCCAAACTCTTATTTATGGACTTTACTGTATGTGACTTATTACTGTACTTGACATTTATTCTTATAGATCTTACACAACACTAATAGAATAGCCTTGTCAGAATTCATGTTGGATATTTATTTAGGGTTCTTTACCTTGGCTCCATCTTACTGTAAATTAATTCTGTAAATAAAGACAGTTGTTTATTTGCTTCTCTACTCCATTGACATCGGTTGGGCTTTAAAATTACGTCATAATACACTTTTTTTTAAAGATATGCTATTATGCTCACCAATGCTGCATTTATTTGTTTTAATCAGTTAAAGAAAAAAACATTCTTGTAATGACAAAGCTGAATTTTCAGCAGCCATTACTCCAGTCTTTACTTTATCATTATCCCTATACATTTTTTTGAATGTTCTGATTTGCAGCTCAAGAAACTTTTCTTATTATTGTCAAGATTACAAACAGTTGCTGCTTAATATTTCAGTTTGTGATGAATAGAAAGTTCAAAAAGTCTTTGCTGTCAGTGTTTTGAACGTTTGAATGAGTCCTCGCATTAATTTTTTTATTAATAATTCACTATGATTATACCTGTAGGCATTTATTCCATTGAGAAAATCTTGAGCCACTTCTGACCTCCGATGTTTACCACATGAGCAATGTGATGACGCAGATGTATTAACTGTGTGAATGAACAGACATAGGGTGCTCATCTCATGAGTTTGAGCTTTAAGTTTCTGTACTTCATCAAGGGGAGGGGCACAGTGACAAGGGTGACTTTATGCCCTTGTCTTTCGTCGGCACACAACCGTTCTGGGTGAAGGTTGTGCATGCGCCAGGCTCTGTTACAGTGACAAGGCAATCTAGTCCCTTTGTGGGCGATGATTCTACTTCATTGATTTACAATGGAAAGGATATAATTTTGCTGGTGTTGGCAAAAAGCTCAAATGTCAGGCTTTTCAGAATGCCAGCATCGCCTTGTTCGCAGATGAATAAGGAGAAAGTCACCTTTTGTCTCCTGTTAAATATTCCTGCATAAATATAAAGGAGCATAATGCCCTCCTGATAAAAGGAAGCCCTGATTTATCCTGATATATCCTTTAGTGTATAGATAAAACCTGCAGATAAATGCCAGGTTGGCCTTTTCATTTTTGTTCTCTGCGGTTCGCTTCCCTTTTTACAGCATATTGAGTTTGGAGGATGAGTGTTGCTTTCAGCGACGCTTTGGTTTTGTGGAAAGGACACATCTAATGCTACCTTGCCATTATCAGTATATCACAATTTGTCACTCAAGATGCTTCAGACCTTTATTATTGACATTCAGGATCGGTCTGAAGCCCAACAGCTGTGCAGTTTAACAGTCTGTTACTGTTAAAAAGTTTGACTCCCAGGTACTAACAGCCTCTTCACAGTAAAAGCACACAACCTGTCGCTGAAATGCGAAAGGGATGGCAGGACTCTAGACATGGAATCAATTAGCTTTTGACCAGTCTATACACACATACACTCGCACACACAGTCGCTTGTCTAAGACCCTGTCTCTAACTTTCTTTCTTTCCTTTGGTCTATTCAGTAGCCTGTGATCATTTAGATTTGACATGCATTGTGGCAGAGCTGGTCTCTCTCTTTTGCGCGCTCTCTCTCCCTCTTTTGCTACTGTCTGTCATTAATTTCCAGGCTTTACAATTTGCCAAAAAAAGAAAGAGAAAAGAGTGAGTGAGTGGTGGAAGGATAAGAGCTCAGTGTCCTTTTGAAGGGATTTGTTATTGCACAAAAACAGCCGCCCAATAATTTTTCGTCAATGTTTAACTCTAAAAGCTTTTCCCCGTCAGCTTTTGAAAAGAAGAGCAATAAAGCCCTATTCATACGGACTGAATAAAAACAGTCCTCTGGGGGCTATGACCGAAGGGCTTCTTTTCTTCTGCCTCTAATCAAATAGGAACTGAAATGAATTAGAGTTTTCTTATGAAAATAGCCTTTGTTGTCAGGCAGGCCGGTAATTCATAAACAATAAGCAACGTCATTGTGTGGCTAGTAATATATTCATGCTGTGGAAAGGCTAGAAGGCAGTGCAGGACTATGGCTCTGTGAATGAGGGGAGGGAAGGATTGGTCCTGGACTCTTCATTTGCAGTCTGCACGGTGGGTGGTTCTGGTAACCATCAGTTTCTCTCCGTCTCTCTCCATTTCTCTCATGCTCCTGGCATGGTCTCCTCATTTCTTCAACAATTCTTTCATTTCCATCTTTCTTCTTCCTGCAGTTGCTGGCTCGTTTTGACCTTTCTCAAAGGCCTTTCGCTCTTCCCCTGTGTTCTGACCTGTCAGGTTTTTCGTTTGCTTCTCACATTCCCCTCCCCTCTTTTTTTAAACTGAGCAAAGCTATATATTCCTGAGAACTTCTGGACGTGGTTGGATTCTGCCCTCAAACTCTTCTCTCTTGGGAAAAGCAGTGGATTATTTGAAGTAGGAGGGTATTGCGTGAAGAGTTGCGGTCAGAGGGCAACTGGACACCAGCGAGTTGGATCTTGAACCTCAGGATTGTCACTGAGCAGAAAAGAAAGTGTCTACTTGATTATTAAGTAGGCCTATTAGTTTTGTACTTTCGGTGGACCTGGATATCTATCGTGTCACTTGGACATTACGTTTTTCAGCGTGAATTTGTTGTCATCACTTAATCTTCTACTTAGTAATTAGTCTGTTCCATCTCATGTTACATGGGGAAAAAACTAAACAAGAACTCAGTAGGATAACCTTGTGGCACAAACATTTATTATTTTTTCAGCTGTCAACTGTTCAAATTTGAGAGCAGCTACTGCAACTGGTGCTATGAAGACTAAGATTGTCATTCCTGGATTTTCTGATTTTCTATATAGGAACTTCTGATGATGCTGCTTGATGACACTCAAATAAATCACCAGCTATCAACAGTACGTGAGTCTTTCAGCCTTTTGTGGTGATATTGAGAGTTTTGTCTCTTGTGCGTACTTAAAAAGCTAATTACCTTCAAGTTTTCAAGAGTTTGACAACATGAGATTTAAAGGCTAAAAATGACGGAAGTTTCTTTACTTCTAATCAAAGGTAGCCTACCTCTTTACGCCGCTGAATATTTCAATGACGCTGAGGCACTGAAATAAGCGCCAGCTAATTTCCTCTTTCTTTTTTTTTTTTTTTTGTTGGACAACAGTCCTTCAAGCTAAAGATCACTTCTCCGCATACTCCTCTAGTTGTCATATAATCTACTTTATTACTTTGCCAACTTTTGGGTAGAACTAATTTATCCGTTTAAAATTTTAAAGACGGTAAATTACTGATAAATATCTAACTTTGCATAATTACGTGAATTTAACGACGATTGTGACCAAAACGTCTCGAAGGTAATTTTCCTGTCAGAGCATAACTGTAAGTATGTCAGACGACCACACGTTGTATTATCTTCTAGAACAGTAGCCTATGTCGGCTGCTGTGCTATCCAACCGTCCATTGCTATTCTGGTTGGGATTTAATAGTAGTCGGCGTCAGTACTGCAGCTCAACAGCAGGTGTCAGCGTTGCTCTATGAGACAGTCGAGGATGCAAAGAGCAGCAGGTTCAAGAGGTTGGAAAATAGTATCAACATTTAACTTCGGGTGTTTAACACAGGCAAGTGCTGCACTATACCCTCTCCGGATACCGTGTAAAAGTTTATTTGTATAGCGCTTTTCACGATGCAAATCGTTGCAAAGCAGTTTTACAGAAAAAGACAAATTTTACATTACCCAGACAGCAAGCAGTTTCGGCCCAGAACCGGCCCACATTTGGCCCGTGTAAAATCCATACGGGCCAAATGTGGGCCATATCTGGGCTGAAACTGCTTGCTGTCTGGGTAGGCTATTCTTAATAATAGCTTATCAGTGGTGATTAATAGGCTATCTCAAGTTGATGTCTCTATGGCAGAAATGTACGGTAAAAATCAAGCACCCTGATAGCACACGTACATCTCGGAGGCTTATTTATTTATTGTGTGTTTGCTCATCTGCAATACGTCTATAGCCTACGTTTCCTATTATATGTCAAATAGACGTTTATTAGATGTCTTTAAGATGTTTATGATTTAGAATGACATCTTACAGATGTCTGTCAGAGATGTTTGTACACAGCAGATGCTTTCCAGTTCAAGTGATCTTTAACAGACATCTTGCAGACGTGGGTGTGCTGTCTGGGCAGTTAATGTTGTAGTGAGCACTAGTAACAGCAATGATTATATGTTGCGATCAAACTTAAAGCAAAAAATATGTATTTTTGTATCTGAGGGTTGGCATCATCTGAGGTCTTCTGGGGGGTTGACATCATCTCTTCTCAGGTGTCCGGTCATCTCTGGTCATTGTAAGGGCTGGATCCAGACTGAAGCTTGTATAATTCCTAGTTACAAAGAAGGTAATGGACAGTAATTAGAGTAGCTGCTGTTCCAACCATCAGATGTAACTGAACTACAAGGTTATGAGATACATTATGTAAATGCTTGACTAAAGAGATGTTTCTTTAATCTAGATTTAAACAGGGAGAGTGCGTTTGAACCCCAAGTAGTGAAGCATGTTTTTAGACTGTTTACTTGAATTTCTAAACTGTTTTTTCATTTTTGTCCTGACATTTGAACTTTCCTTATATATTAATCTATGTAACCTTTTGTGTTTCATAAAAACTAACATTTTATTTGTCTGCATGCCTCCATCACGTCCTATAAATGGCGCCTTTTAAAGAAATATAGTAGCCTATTTTTAAAATATGCATCTATAGTTAGGCCATTTATCAGCAAATAAACTGTATTTGCTTATACAGTATAAACTGTGTTACTGATAAAGGGACAGCTCACACAAAAATTATCATTCTGCCATGATTTACATAACCTAATGCAGTTCCAATCCTGTTTAACAGAAAACCAGATCTTATGCACTGGCTCCCTCAGTCATGGTTAATTTACATTGCATCTATCTTCCACACAACAAAAGTGAATAAGACTTTTGTGCAGGACTTTTGGAACAGCATAGGAGTGAGTAAAATGACAGAATTTTTTTTTTTTTTTTTTTTTTTTGTGAACTGGTAGTGTGCAGTAGCTATGTTTTTCCTCTAGAGGGCGCGCAAGACCGTCCTAACATCCAACTGCGCGCTGAAGATACTCGCTTTACAAAGGTTGTCTATTTATATGGCAAATACCAATTTTAAAATGGACTACATATGCACTTTAAACACAGAGTAATTAATCAAAACTCCGATTGAATTTTCTTTTTTTTTTCTATAGAAAAAAATCATATAAAAAGGATACATTGTTGTATTATAGTTAAAACATCAACCAGGTACAAACACTGTGCCTTTGTTTCACTTCGTTTATCCAGCAAAAATAACACAACAAACATTACCAAAAGCGCAAATGTCATCATTGTGTATAATTAAAATTAGATTTATTTTACAATTAAACATTAAAAGCAGAATACAATAATCCCACAAACAAACACCGTGCTTTAAAACAAATGAATAGACTATCAGGAGAAAACAGATTTTATTAAAGCTCATTAAATTTCCCAACGTTCAACCATGCATAAGCAAAACAATAATATTAATATATGTTTAACTCTAGATAGATATTTATTCCAAAATAACAAGTATAGTGACAGAAAGTTTTCTCACCATTGTATGTACTGTTCCCTTTCATCTCTGTCTGTTACATGGCTTCTCATCATCACACACTCACAGATAAAATGAAATGTTGAACACAGGACGTGACTTACAGATGTGATTGAAAGGAAAGAGTCATATTATTTCTTACTACCTGGTTTTACATTTCATAAATAGATGGGTGTTGGCATGGGAACATGCCCCTGACTGCTACCTGAATGGGGACGCAGGGCCTCGCAGTCAAAGGAGCGACCCAGCAGGCTGCACATTTTTACCTACAGCTGTATCCATGACAACAAAGTCCCATGCCCACTACCGGCCTCTACTATTGAATATTTGATTGACAGATGTCCAAATGTCAACCACTCCCTCTCAGGTAAACAGTCCAGGGATTTTGCATTTTCATTTTTTTATCCTTCACTTGCACATACTGTATGTGCCGCTTGGCAGGGTCACAGGTCATGCACATTTATTTATTTTTTTTGGCATGAATGTTTGTATGGGCTTTTACTTCTTTTTGAATTGACATCGGCTCTGACTGCCAGCTCGCTGCTTTACTTAGCGAGTCTATTTTTATATGTGATTCGCATTAGCAGAGACAGATCCGCTATACAGAGCTGGGACATCTTTTATAGAAAAGAGACTGTATTAATCTATCTCCTCGGCCTAAAAGAGGCACTGAACTTAAAGTACCACAGTCTCTTCCGTATTAGAGCGTCAAAGTGGAGATTCAATCACAGTAATGGTCAGCGTCTCACGGCACATCTCCATAGATCCAGGGGACAGTGTATTGGTTGCATTAGTGAAAAGGAAATTGAGTGCTATTTTCTAGTCGTCACAATCTATTTGTCATTCAGAATTGAGACATGCAGGTCTATGGTTTGAATTATGTATGTCAAAGCTGGCCATATCTGTGTGTGTGTGTGTGTGTATATATATATATATATATATATATATATATATATATATATATATATATATTTGGAGCAGTTATATATGAATGTGTATATGTATATATATTCTAAGCAGCCCAGAGTATGTAGCTTTGTATTGCAGGAGAGATGCTATTAAGTTTTATTAATATGCTTACATTATTTTAAATAGCATATTAGAATTAAGTATTGTATATAAATATACAAATTGTGTGTGTGTGTGTGTGTGTGTGTATAAAATACAATATATAAAATACTAAATAATTAAATACCAGTAGTATGTATCTTGTATTTGTATTTTTAATATAGAGTACATAAACACACAAAGGACAACTAATATGCTGTTCAAATTTAGAAGGTTAATTAATAATATATATAAAATTGTTATTTACCTTGATTAATATCTGATATTAATTTAATAGCATATTAGAATTCAGTATTTAATATATGTGTTTCAATTTTGTGTGTGTGTGTTTTATTTATCTTTACGTAATTTGAATGACATAGAATTATATACTTATATACATTAAATATATAACTATGTTTGTGTGTGTTTTTTATTAATACTATCTATACATAATGATTTTGAGGGCATATTTTATATAAATTCATAAAATTGTATATTTAGTATTTTATACACATTTATATACATAGTATTATATACATTTTCTATATTTGTGTGTGAGTGTGTATTTTATATTGAAGACTTATAATTTGCTGTTCAAATGAAGAAGGTCAAATGTGTATCCAACTGTTACGTAATGTGGCTTTATTGCACTTTAAAGCATATTACACATGATTTTATTTTGGGGAAGTTATTTGATTTTTTTAATAAAGACACAGACAGCACACAGCCTGCGTAAACCCTTTTGTTGTGAATCATTACGAGCTCTGTAAATTCTCTTATCTCCTGCTCTGATAACCCATTCACAATCTGGCCATAAAGAATTTGATAGGCTAATTGAATAGGGCTTCGATGCACACTTTTGTAATAGAGCATTATAAATCTGGAACGAAGGTGACAGGGGTACAAAAGGGAGTGCTTTAGGGCGAGACTCCCTCCCTTTCACCCGCTGACTTTACAATAAGTTTTGCAGCTTTGAATGTTGGGCTGTAAAAGAGTGCTCTCTGCTTGAATCGATTGCCCCCACCTAACAAGTCCTCTGTCCTCCAACACGAAGAGAGCGAGCGATGGATTTGTTGAGGGCAGTGATACAGAGGCCTGGCTGCTATCTTGATCCTTCATGTGCTGCAGGGCCATATGGACCATTAACCCTCACAGTTTTATCTAACAGTAGTGATTAGCGTCAAGACCTTGCAGTCCTATTGACGGCGTGTGTACGCAAAGGAGATGATGTACGACTATTACCTCTCTAACATTTATCTCCTTTTGTCTGTTCTTTCGTATTTAGGGAAAGAATTAGTGGAGGTCCGCTGACTTTCTGATGTGATGTTGATAGCATTATTTGCCAGTTTGAGTGAATTGCTTCCTTAATTTGTCTCTTCTCTTTTGGTTGAGACGGTATAGGATGAGGTGTAGTACTTTTTCTTCTGTCTTGTAACACAATGAGTTACAGGTTTATCCGTTTCAGCCACACATTCCATGTTCCTTCTTTTTTTCCATTAAGTGTTTTAAGATTTTTTTTTCAGTGTGCAATATCATTTTTCTATCTATAATGGCATAATCTTAGACATAATGTTAACTCTTTTTGATTCTCTCTAATACACGATAACTTGTATTTCAAATTGATCAATATATTAAAATGTACTTAATTAGGTAAATATAATTATATCTAGCATGAAACGAGGGTATTTCTCACTCAGGATAGATTTGTATTTTTCTTGCATATATTTTGGCTACAAAAAGAAGCTATCATATATTTCCACTGTTATTGCCTAGTAAAGCAGTTTTTATATATATATATATATATATATATATAATACATGTTGACATAGCAGGTGCATGGTGTCACACTATGGGTTGATTTGTCACAATTGAACATATTGGGTTTTCAGCAATTTAAACATTACAGAAGTTTTGGTACACAAAACTATTTATGAAACAGCAAAATGTAAAAGATAACAAAAATATTGATAAAGTGTGTAAATTTACAACTCACCCACATATGTATGTATGTATATTATATATATGGTGAGTTCATGCATAATGTTTTTTGACACAAAAGAGTGAGAACAAGAGTGGTACGTTTCTCTTTTAGTTTTTGAATGGCCCTTGCCTTTCCCATTCTCAGAGTTTTTAAATAATATATTTATTTTTCAAGGACAGTCATTTTAATAAGAGCTCACACAAAGGTGTTAATATTAATCATGCCCCCCCCCCCCCCCCCCGCTGTTATTCATGCTATTTCTGCCTAAAACCTGCTCTGCTTTGTTATTCATGCTAGAAAATATTACAGCAGTCTGTACAAGTGTCTCTCTTACTAAGATCTGTCTTCTGTTCATTCACATGAACACTGAATCCGGCGTTCAAAGTACAGTCAATTAAGCATTTTGAAATCAGCCTGGAGTTCACAATCTGATCATTAGGTAAGTTTAACAGATGGTCAGCCTGGATGTCCTTTGCTTTATTTTTCTCAATGTGCTGTAATATATTCTTTCCTCTTATGAAATTAGAGATCTTTCAGCAAATCTGAAAGGGTATGTTTTAATACAAATGTGATTTTATACATTTTAAAAGTTATTTAATTATTTTCACCACTTGCCTTTTGCATATGAGAGTAAAAATGGAGAAAGCCTTTATCAGAAAGCAGAGGAAATCGATAGCTAAAGCTATCTTATTTGGAATAATATCACTATATCAACACCCATAACCTCCACTGAAGCTCTGCGATAGAGTTTGACACTGACCTGCTTAAGGAAGCTCAGTATGACATTTAACAGAGGGCTTTTACTTGTGTGGACCTTACAGTATGCCAGTTTTTTGTTTCGGCTCTGTGCGCTGGGCACCCCACATATACTCACACACACTGCACTAATATTTACGTGTGTTTTATCTGTAATGGTGTTTAGTGTGCTCTTGAATACTGAGGGTTGTTGACATTGAGAGGGGAGGTGTGCGCTGCCATCACTTTACCTGTCAGAGCGAACACACACATCCACACACACACGCACACACACACAAACCTGTCAGAGAGGACGCTTTGAGTCAGTGGTGCTACATGGAGAGGCCTGTAATGGCGTCTATTTCGACACAAGTGCTGTTCTCTTAAATTGAGTGACACTTACATTTCTGTCACTGCTGCACAGACAGTGCAATTTACAGGATTCGGTGACTTTCACTTCATTTATTTGTTTATCTCAAAACTGGTTAAACAACATGGAGTATAATCGATGGCTTGGACATTTCGCTCACATCAAGCTAAATGGCTTTATTTGGTTGAAGAAGTTGGAGAACTTTTGAGTCAGTCTTAAAACAGATTGTTTTGGTCAAAGGATCAATGGCACATAATGACAGTGTCCAGATAAAGAAAAAGAACATGTCATGTAAAAGGCTGCTTTGAAATGTATTTTTCTGTGTTTATGTTGGTTTTGAAAAACCTCTTAATGTTTTCAGGAAGAGTTTCAATGACTTTAAAACAACGGTGTGTTGTGACTATTAAGTAATATATAATATATTAGTGAAACTAATTCATAAAGTTTTCTTTTCAAAAATAATATTCGGTCCCACTATATATTAAGTGGCCTTAAATACTATGTACTTACATTCAAATAAATCATTTGATACAGTGCCCTAATGGTGTACTTACATGCATTTACATTGCACTTATAATTACATCTGTGATTAGTTTCTTTAATTACATTTATAGTTTCAATGTTGAACCACCCTTACACCTTAAACCTACCCATACCACCAAAGCTGTCACTAACCTTACCCATATCCCACTTCAGCAGTAGCAAAAGTGCTTTACAATACAATACGAGGAAGAACATTGTACTTTTTTATGTACTGTAAGTACATAGTAGTTAAGGCCACTTAATATAAAGTGGGAACTAATATTCTTTTAATTAATATTTTTCATTATTGAGATGGTTTTGAATTTTTTTCATTTTATGGCTAATAATATAAAATAAATAAAAATTAAAGCAAGCTTTTAATATAACAGGCATATTTAAGCATTTTTATGTGTTTTTGAATAATAGATCAGGACAGTCTAAGTGTAAGGAGTGTGTCAGTGATTGGATAAAGCTGCAAATACACTAACTGGAACATGGGGATTGCTGGAAGTAAGGGAAAGAAAGGAAATGCAGATGATAAGATGATGTGCAGTTGTGCAGTTCTCATTTCTGTTTGTAGGTGGTGCTTTAGCTGTGCATTTGGTCTGGAAGATAATTTACAGTTGACTCCATTATGGAATATATTCAAAGCCATAGCCAACTGAAATCTAATTTCAAGGAGGCCTTAATTTCACTTAATTTCGTCCTTACCTCAGATCACATTTTCTCTCTATTGTTTGCGAAAACCTTACCATATCCAGCGCCCCTCGGTTTTTGAACGCTAATCAAATTCAGTTCGACCCCCAAAGTAAATATACACTTTATTTTCTCTCTCATTTTTCCATCTTTCCCTCCATGCAAGCAACTTTCTCTGCGAAAAACCGATGCAGATCCAGTCAGCGCGTGTTTGTTTGGATGTGCGCGCGTGGGGTGTTGTCTACGGATGAGACAGGGATGTGAGTGGTTTTGCCAGTTGCTGAAGTGGGATGCAAACTCATCTTATTTAGCCTACTAGAGAATAGGCCAATTAAGGCCGAGTCGGGAATGAGCCGTGGTGCAGGAAACCAAGTGAATGTTCCATTGATTAGCAGCGTTCTCTTATTCACAGTCTCTCGTGAGCTCACGTGCCGCTGTCAGCTGGGGCTTGCTCTCCACTCCTTTTCGAGGAGCAAAGGTTTGGGTGTCAGCGTGGAGGTGACACAGGCCAGTGATTACGTTTCCGTCTCCTCAAAGACATCAGGATGTCATCCAGAAAAATGAGGCGCGATTAGCTCCAGCAACTTTTCCTAACGCATGAAAAACAAGAATTCCCAATTTGCAGGAAATGGGAAGTTTTCATTGAGAGATGGCTCTGAATGAGCGCTCATGCTGGCGTTACGCGTGTGTTTGTGGAGCGTAATGGATGGTGTAAAACATCAGCGCGTATTGACGCTCTTTCTCCTAAAGCCCTGCTTCCCCTTTTTTTCCCCCGAGCCTTGCCTAAATTTGAGCAAATTGAAAAGCGATAAAGAAGCAGACTCGTCTAATAAGCATTACTTATCATATTAATTAAAAGAGGATGACACAATATGGCTGACAGCTGTGGGTTTTGATTTGTTGTGTTGCTAATGTGACACTCATTATACAGGTCATGGTGAGACAAAGCCGGAGGGGTAGCCGTGGTAACATGCAGATGCTGAGACTGAGGCCTGCTACACAAACACCGGGGTCTCGCCTAAACAGCCCATAATTACCTCAACGCGCAGACGAACAGTAACCATGGAGAGGTGAGCTTCAGTTATGACCTCAGAGCGGGACATGGATTCAATTCTGTAATTGTTTTTTTAATGGAATTAGTTTTTGCCGGATTTTTCAAGAGGATCCGTCTTTCTGCGCGAAAGCTCGCATTCAAAGGCGCCGGCGTTAATGACAGGATGAATGCTGAACTTCCTGTACTCGGCCCTTTATCTTCCATCTCTCTTTCATTTTATGAGGTTTGTTGAATATGTAGAGCAGCGCAGAAAACATATTAGCGCTCTGACCCGCGAGGCGACTGTATCTCCCTGTATTGCACCTATCCCGTTTTATTACCAGCCTACAATTCATTCGGATTGTTAAAGGCAAGCATGTGAGTACAGAGGGAGCTTTCGGTCGCTTGGAAAGTTGCGAGTTGCTTTGAAAGGGTCCATGGTGGGACAAATTATTTTTGGGGGGGGGCTTCTATTTCTAAGGTTTTGATAATTGACTCATGAATGTTCGAAGTTACGCTCAATCCACCACGTAATTTTTAAATATCTCATTTTCTTAAAAAAAATAAATAACTTGGCCTAAATTGCAAAATCAGTATACTATATTACATTCTACTGCTTTTTTGACGTGACAACCCATTGCCTAAAACCTTAAAACAACCATAAAAATTAGCTTGCATAACAGAAGAATGGATGTAGTGCTTATGTAAAGTTATAAGCTTCACATTTATTTGGTTAAATCCTCCAGAAAATTTTCCCATTCACTTCTGTTATTTTATTAAGAAAACGAGGGACAGAATAAAATTATTTTTGCACTAATCAACATTATGCTATATCAACATCTAAAACATACATATATATACATACATATAATACATATGTATAAGAATTCCATTTCCCTTCCCATGTAAGTGTTGAAATGAAACTGCATTATGCAAATCTATTCATACTGTATGCTATATAAGGTAAACCTCTCTTAAAGCCTTTTGAATATTCATAGTTCCATATGTGTGTAATCTGATATGTTTGTAACAGTATCTGACTGACAAAACATAGCTGCTTGATACTGTGAAGGTCGACATGGGCTGTGTGAATTATTATCCAGCATGCAGATCAAAAACTCCTCTCATGCATATTGATTGTTGCATTGGCATGCAGATGAATATAATGTTGTTGGCTGCATACTAAGAGGGGGTGTGTGTGCGTGTATGAGAGCATGTTTTTAGATGAAAGACAATATAACTACACGTAATGACTTTTCAGTGTGTGGCCCAAGAGATGGGACGTTTTCTGCCTATTTGAGCATTTAGGAAGCCACTAGAGATGGTTCATCAGCGCTGGGGTGTATTAGATGGGATCTGACAGGATCTTATGGAGATTCAGGCACAGACCAGACAGGGGAGCAAGTGAGGTGATGACGAGGGGTCAGGATTGGATGCCCTGAAACGCCAGAGGGCACACAGAGCTGGAGGTCACCGTGGTTGGGTCAGCTCAGAGGTGATTCAATTCCCCTCTAGTTTCAGCTTTTCTAGATTGTGCGAGATTGTGTGTAGGTCCTTTTGAACCTCGTCCACTCAGAGGTCAACAGAAAGAGATGAAGAACCATAACGTATCATAACAACCCTGTGTTTGTATGCTGGTGTGTGTTTGTGTAGCTGTGGTCATTTTTAAATTGATTTCCCACTAGTTGAGTGACAAGGGTCTGAGTGCACATATAGAGTATGTATATATTGCGTTTTTATATGTATAAATGTATGGGTGTATGGCACATTAGTGCTGGCACTTGTGAATCTAAGTGACATTGACTGGGCCAGACTGTAATTAGGGATTGGGTTGGATGGTCTGTGAAAGCAATGCATAATGGGATGTTTCCTCTGACACTGAGCATTTCCCAACAGCTGCCTGTCAGTCTGATCTCGGTCCCTTTAAAAGAGGACACTTTAATTAGTCACAATCCCTAGAGGAGCCTCTCATTTACAGTCATGCCCATCTTGATGTAAATCAGCTTTCTACCCATCACTCTTTCTCCTTTCACTCTCTTTTTTATCAGCGTTTCCCTGCATCACTCTGTGGCTCCATCATTATGTCATTTTATTCTTTGCAGTACACCTGTCTCTCTTTCTCTCTGTCTCCGAAGTTCATTTTCTCTGCCCTCTCCATCCCATTTCCATCATCTTCATTTCCTTCAGTCCTCTCAGACTTTAGCTCTGCCAAAATGACTTCTCTAGACCATCTTGGTCAGCTATGCTTTTATAGTCCACACTCTTAGCATAAGGAGCCAATAGCATCATGCTCACTTTTTTGAATGCTTATATTAATGTATTCAAAACAGCATAAAGCACTGTCACGACTTTATACATCTTCTATGATGAGCAAATAAGCAATTTCTTTATTTTATTTTTAAATGAAATTTCACTTCCATATATACTGGGTTATAAAATCTGAAATATATATGTGTGTATGCTTGTGTGTATATATTGTACACATACACACACACACACACACACACACACACACACACACACACACACACACACACACACACACACACACACACACACACACACACACACACACACACACACACACACACACACACACACACACTCAGTTGATACATAAACCAGCATGGCAATTCATGTAAATCTGGTGTTTTCATACGCCACATGATGCTTTGCTCATTTCTGTACATCATTCCTGTTCCCATTTTCTAATGTGTAGAACTGCCACTTACTTTCTCTCACCATCATCTTGTATTTTCAGTCAGACAACATGTTGGCCAGCCTGGTGTATTTTCTGCTGACCCCAAGAGTGTTTTTGTGTGGGAGGTGACATTGTTTCCTGACCCTGGGGAGATCCTGTCACGGTGCACACTCATCTGGTCCCTGATTGCTTTCTCTTTCTCCTTGTTTTTCAATAGCATGCAGTATCTCTCCCTTCATCTCAACACACATTGCCTCATGAGGAACAGTTTCACCTTGACCGGCACAGAGTTTGAACCGAGCACCTTGCTGCCCCATCCTTAGAAATACAGGATGTTTGCGGTTCAGTGAACTATTAATGATCGTTCTTTAAGGTTCTGGTTTGCCATGCATCTTACAACTGAAAGCATCTTCTTCTCTACAAATATTAAACATCATGTCTGTCTTTTACCTTGGTTTCTACAGTACATTAGAGTTGTTTTCTGGCAATTTTGTCCTCATTGTTTTCTTTCTATTGTTCAAGCTCTATTGTGAGCTCAGTGAATTGAACAACATTGCTGTGTGTTTCCTGTCAGTCACGTTGGTTTTAAAGGAGAGGGTGAACTCATCGGCTGTTGACTGTTGTGGTGCCGTCAGAGCTGTCCATCTCTCTGTGTCAGCCAGTAAAGTTGTCATTTCCAATGTCATTCTGACATGGGAATAATCAAGTCAAATGTGTTTCACCCTTCTTTCTTCATCACCCTCTTTGAAAAATGTTTGTGCTCCTACTCACTAACCTCATGTGGTTTGTTGATTGTCTTTATGAGGCGTTGCAACTTTGACATTGGAACTTTTTAATGGTTCTTGTGCTATGTTGGAGTTATGGCATGCGATAATTTTTTTTAATGTGTCTAGCAAGTATCAATATGCCCATCCCATAGCTTTTCACTCCAGATTGCCATGGTTACATTTTAAGGATAGATAATATGCAGACTTTTGTCAAGTAGCGTAGACTTTTCCAAACTAAAAATCAAGGCAAATTTTTTTGCAAAAGATGTTCATTGCAGCCTTTAAAATTAATATTTATACTCTAGTTTTGTTAGCAAATATAAAGATCTCTTGAATAATTTTTTGTTTTGTTTTTGTTTTAATGTCTTTCAATAAGCCACCAATCATGGGTGACAGTTGGGTGACAGAGATCAAGAATGGAAAGCAGTTCAATCGCACTTGTATAATATACTCTGATGTGTTCAAAGAAATCAGCCTCTTTAGTGTGCTGCCAGAGCTCACAGCTGCTGGTTTGACAGTGTGTGTCCATTAGACTAGGGTCATTTTCACTTAGAGAAGGCCGAGACGGAGCCCTTGAGGCTTTGGAGTCAGAGGGTGAAGGTAACATAGAGAGGCTTTTTTAGATGTAATCCTTCTGAGGTACTGTAGACTCTTCATCTTCAGACAGATTAGGGTTGATCCAATATAGCTGCCAGAGGGATTACTGGCGGCTCTGTTTTTGTCATGCCCCCTTGATCCCTTTTTTGTTGGGAAGTGTCCCCCTGAGTCTCACGTCAGATGTCTCTGCGCAGTAAGGCTATGTTCACATTACTGCTCTTAATGCTGACTTCCATTTTTTTGTTCAGAAGTGATCCTTGTGCTGCTGCTCACACATTTATTTGTGTAGGAGAAACATATTTGTCACTTGCACTGCTCTCAAGCATTTCGTCACTGACCCCTCACACGGTGTCAGTGGCATAGTGGTTATGTTAATGTGCTTAACTTATATGAGTATCATTGGATGTTATTAAAACCCCTTAAAAATTTACTTTACAAAATTTTAAAATGCTAATTGTAACAGCAACAAATCATTATTATTATTATTATTGGGTCTCTCATAAGGGTGTCTTTGGGTATTATTAAGGTACATTTCCCCCATTTGTTTATTTAATACTTTTTTTTATTTGTAATTTACTATTTTTATACTATTTTATTTTATACAATCAATTTATAATCTTTTTTTAATTATTATTGCAATAATAATAATTAAAAAATGCTTTTGCCACTGTCAAAGTGTCTGTTTTTAATGGGGAGTCTTTGTGCTAACTGCATGTTGGGTGTTGATGAATATTAGGGGAGATCCATCATCTGTTAATGATGGATTGAAGGACTTTAGTGAAATCATGTTTGTCCTGTCATTCCCAGCTGCATGGCTCCACCTTCACCTGTTTATGCCATCACAGGCTGACACACTTGTCACAAAGCTAGAACATTTGTTATCCATCCTTAATGCAAATGAGCCCAAAATGACCCATTTATTTATGAGACATCAGTTAGCACCCTTTTCATTCATTTTCACCATATTAGCTGGTTAAGAATGAGAGGAACCACATAGCATTTAAAGGGATAGCTTACCCAAAAAATGAAAATTCTGTGATCATTTCATCTTTTTTGTTCCAAAGACTTTCTTTCTTCTGTGGGGCATAAAAGAATATATTTTGAGAAATGTATAATGGAAGTCAGTGGTCAACAAAACTGTTGATAAAAATCTCTTCTTTTGTGTTCCACAGAAGAAAGAAGCCATACAGAATTGGAACGATGTGAAGGTGGATTTTACTTTAAACTTGAAGTTACAGCTTGTAGAGCAGAGAAAGAAATAGAAAGTGTAACCAGAGCATTGACAGAAAGATGTCCATCTAATCATCTCTTAAGTGCCATATGTGCTGGCTTCTAATATAGCACTGTGTTACTCAGGGCCGATGTCCCATGAGTCTCTGTGGAACCGTCAAGCTGATGAGACAGCTTTATTTTTTCTCTTCTATTAAGTGGTTTTTAATCAACCCAATGTTTGCATGCCCAGGGGAGCTGACCAGAAGGGGATGGGTTTTGGAAGGGTGGGCTCATGGGAGATTTAACTCCAGCAGTTCTTGAGATGCTCAAAATGAGCATGTCCTATTGGAGACGCCATAATTAAAAGGTTTAATCTCCTGCATTAAACATCACGGGTGAGAAACACATCAAATGTCGGTTTCAGCTCCCTAATTTTTCCATTCAGATCAGCTAATGCGTGTGCTGAAGGTCTTATGGATGGATGTTGCCATCACACAATGGCGGACATTGGCTCGGTTTCAGAAAGAAGGTTGATGTATTTCATTTCTGTTTATTTAATCTGCGCTTTGCAAACAGACCTGGGGGCCACTGCTCTCCATTCCCCTTTTATTGTGTTACAGCCTCAATACACTCAGGCAATTCTTGGTGTCCCTTCTAAGAGAAAAACACATATGGGCTGCCATGGCCCCAGTGGCAGGGTTCAACAGAGAAGTGACGCTTTCTGAGGGACATTTATTGGGCATAAGTATACTTCTGTTTCTCTCCATCCTGGAAACCAATTATTGTGTCAGCCCTAGAAAGCACAGTGAAGTAAATGTCAATAAGTATCATGATACATTTCTGAATATGTCCCTTTATTCACGTCGGCCATAGTTGCAGTCACGCATCCTTCCGCAGCACATGGCACTGCACGAGCACATGCACGCAGTCCAACAGACAGTGCCAGGGAGATAACTCCTAACTTTGTTTTGACACTTTTGATTAAGGACCATTGAAGGGACACCTGTACTGCGGAGATGAACAATAACCGGGGCCCAGGAGAGATTGATTTTCTGCATGAGAAGAGGAGTCTTTGTCTAAAGCCACACGCTCCTTTCTTATGCTAACGAGCCGTGGAAGATTTCCAATTCAATTTCACCTGAGCGCTGGTCAGCTCTTCGCTCTTTTGTGTGCCGTCCCTCGAGCCCCCCGACACGCTCGCACACGCACGCCCAGCTGCAATTTGGCTTTGGTGGGTGGGGAGTCTGCGGGGAGGTGGATGGAAGATTGACAGGTGGCTTGGAGCTGTGATATCTCTCGGCCCCATTGCATCACAGGAGAAGCGGTGTCAACCTCCCAGGCATTCACCTCTAAAGACGGATCAGGGGCATGCTGGGATTGATCTGAAATACCCCGATGCTTACAGTCTGTGCATGTTTTTACTAAGCTATTAGTGTCAATGCTAATTTATCCACTCTAGCGTGACATATGTATCGCTGCACCGACTTATCCTGGACTGCACAGAGATATTAAGACGAAATGATGACAATGAGCTCCAGTTATTTTCGGTTTTATTCATGGTATTACTGTAACTGGCAAGCATTGTTGGTGATGCAACAATTATAACCAAACAAAAACAATGTTGTAATCCTCCATGATGACTGTGCCTTCATATTTACAATCACAGGACTCTGGAGCTCAGCTCAGTCTCTCCAGCAGTTGTGCATTGTGCCTTTAACTCCTTAATTTTTATTTAATGTTTTCCCTGTTGTGAATCTGGTTTGTTTTAGCCTATCCTATATCACAAATACAATAGCTTATTACATCAGTTGCCTCTCCTTGACCTAAAGGGATAGTTCACCCAAAAAGGAAATTTTTAACATCATTTATTCACCCTCATGTCTTTCTAAACCTGTAGGACTTCCTTTCTTCTACAGAAAGAAGGCCCCACTAACTTTCATTGTATTGACAAAAAAGACACGGAAAATAGCTTATTTTGTATTTTTTATATTTTTATAAAAAATATACCGTGGTCATTTCACATACTGTGCTTTCAATATGAACTCAAACATTTCTCATAAGATACCAGTTTTATTTTAAAGCTCTATACTGTTACTGTATGCCAAAATTGACTAATTTCTATCCCTTTTTACTATCCTTGGCAACTTTGGTTTTTAAATGAAGCATAAATTAGATTTCTATTAATCCCCATAAACCACAAAAGGGCAACCTTAGGCTTTTTGTAAAAACAAACAAGAGATACTAAACACACAAAAAATATTCCTATTTCTATTGTAACAGTGTGTAGATGAGAAATGAATTATCTTCAAACTTAATTGAAAATTTCCTCTTTTAAAGAGGACCTTAATTAAAGCATAGACGCATTATGGGGGTAAATGGCACAACGACTGATTAGGACTTTGCAGTGTCTGAATGCAGGCAAAACAATAAAATATTAATACAATGCTCATCCTAAAGCAGAAATGAAAATGTGAAATCTAACACTTGAATAGACTTTTTCAGCTCTTCTGCTGTTTTAATGCTACTATAGAAATTCACTAGAGATTTGCGCTGAGTTAGTCAGAAAAGCAAGTGCTGTCTAATTAATTTCTCTCAGTTGATAGAAAAGCACATATGGATGAATCTGATCCAAATAGTGCTTTGTTTTGGGTGAACGAGCGCAGAGCTCCATGAAACCTGATGTCACTCAGATAATAAATCATCTCTTTCCAGATGTTGGGTTTGTGTAGGTGAATTATTAAGAGGATAGAGTTTGTCAGATTTCGTTTACACGATTTAGTGTAACTATTTAAACATTTTACCAAAGTGTTTTTACTGAAGTGTTGCCAAAACCTCATGGTGCCACCTCAAATGGCTTATATGAAAACAAGAAATTTATGATGCAATAATCTGCAATTATGTTGTGCTATCATGCAACAGTGACTCAGCCATTAACACCCCCCCCCCACCACCACCATCGCATAGCAAACTCTTAATTAATTTGTTTGCTTATTTGAGCATATGAGTAGCTGGTTTTCGTTCTGTATCGCATGTCTTTATTAGGTAATTCGATACCTCAGCTAAAGCAACATGTAATCTTTGCCTGAGGAAATGATATATTTAGTGGCAAGGGTATTGTTGGGCCTGTTACTGTGAATATGAAAAATAATTAAGGCTGTTTGATCCTGAATAGACGCATGACTGTTCTTTGAGATGTGCTTTCTTTGCACTCAGACTGTAAAATCGTTTGAGTGCTGTTTCCTGTGGCTCTTTGCAGTGTCCTCTGAGCGCAGTCTGAAACATGCTCACCTTTGTAGCACACACAGGGCCCTACAGGCCCCTCTCAGAGCAAAAGGGAAGTGACTTAAAGAATAAAGGAAAAATTGAACAAACACCATTCCTCCTGGGTTTAGTGTCTTGGTAAAATCCCAAATCCCCTCATTTTTAAATTTTTTTTGACTCCAATGCCGATTCTACGCTTGCCAGTCTTAAAAACAGGATTTCCTTGGTCTGTTTCCCATATTCCTGTCTTTCAGCCTCCCTCCTCCTCTCTGCAGTGCTGGAGGCATGATTAGGGGTGTTCAGCTCCTGCCCCCGCATGTTGGTTACAAGATGCCCCCTTCTCCTCTTCAACTCCCTCGAACACACGCTCACAACCTACATTTCTTACCTTAAGAAGCAGCGGCGCTCACACAAGCACTTGTTTTATTAATTCGGTCTGATTCACGTCTTCATCACCTTCAGTCATTGATTACTAAATTCAGATCTCGGGCTTCTTTGGCATTTTTAGGATGAGAGTTGATTCAAGGCTGCCGAATTACAGGACTGTCATCATCAGAGCTGAGAGACGAAACATGAAGTGACTAATCAATCAGCTCATCCAAGCGTCCAAAATACAGGACCAATATGAATTTTTGACTCCGCGACAAGACACAAAATTATAGGTCATAATTTTGTGTCCTTAATTCTGACACTAATTATTCTTTTTTATTTATTTTTGAGTCTGTTTTTTATGATCCCATATTATTACCCCTGATCCCTCTTTGTTTGAATGTTAGGGTTATGAATTCTAATGGGGTTTTTTTGTTTGTGAAAATATGATATTCAGTCAAGTCAAAGTTTATAAATACAAATTTATTTATACAACACAAGTTATATATTAACAGAAGTTGACCCAAAGTGCTCTTAAAGTTCGGTGAGTAACAAAACCTCAAACGCGAAGGATAAATTAAGGTAAAACAGGTGAAATACAACAATAAAAAAAACAATACATGAACAACAGTAGTCGTATTAGATGGATTAGATAGATTCTGCTCACTTTTTTTATCTTGTAACATAAATTTTATTTTTTTTGTATTTATTTAGAATTACAAAATGTTGCTGTAATTGCTAGTAATTGAAAGTTTTCCATTATGAGACTGAAGAGGGTAATAATGAAAAGTGATTCTTGTGCACTATGAACTGGAAATAAGGCTGTGGATCAGACACATGACCTGTTCTTTGCTTTCCCCAAGTTTTAGTCCCCTAATGACCATTGGAGCTGTCATTCAGTCACTCCGGCTCATACATCAAAGTCAGACACCCTTACCAGCCACTGGCCTTTCATCTATAGAAGATGAATTGAAAGCTGTTATGTGATGCCTCTCAAGTTCACGTGTAAGCTCAACAGTCACCCGAGGGTCTATTTGAGACAGGTAGAGGAGACGAGGTAAAGTTTCACCTGTTAGATGAGACAGGTGCGGCGGTAATGATGTTTAATGTCTCCTCCTCCTCCTCTCCACCCACATTTACTTAATCTCTGTCCTTCTAGAAACCCACATCCTCCTTTAAACTTCTTTTTCATCAACAGTGCTGTAAACAATCACATTTGTACCTTTAATGGTGAGCATACTGGTTTATATTATTTGTATGATGACTTGTAGCTGTAAATAATTCCGCATAGGGTGTGTCAATTAATAATAGTTATAATTCAGCCGACCAGCTCATTAGCGTTAGACCCAAGAATGCCACTGTAATGCTTCTGGTTTAGATGTTAAGTGACTTTGTTGAGTGCTGCAGGGAAGACATATTTTTGTAGGCCAAAACCCAGACAAAGGTTTTTAATTTTTTTAAATGTGTTTTGGTTAAATGCCTGAAATAAGGTCTGTGGTTAACAAAAGCTCAATATATTTACACATTTTATCCCATGACATACAATACATTAGTAATACCTCTGGGTGACTGTATTTAGGCTTCAAAATTCATCAAAACCTGTTCATTTGCGGAGGTTATTATGATGAACAAAACATGTAAGAATCATAAACTTTTATTAGTTGCAGAGCTTATTTTCTTCCAAAAGCCAATGGAAAACTCTGTGCCATTTCAGTGCCAAATAGTGCAGTGCAATGAAATGAAAATAAATAAATAAAATATTTAAGGCTGTTTGACCCCATATAGGTGCATGATTGTCTTTTGAGATGTTTTCTTTCTGCAAAATAATGTCAAAATAGTGTCTAGAAGGCCCCTCGTACTGTAAGGGTATTACTTGACCTTTGGTGTATACTTCATAAGCATACTGTAATTGTTGACCGGAGGGGTTGTTTATTGGATAATGTGTTAGTCCAGCAGTATTTATTGGCATAGAGTGGCGGGGCATTGGCGAGCAGCGTGCTGTAATTGTGTAATGTGGTTGCTGTGGTTGTGTATTGGTCGGACTGTTCATTGGCGTGTAATGGGATCATCCCTCTGTGCTGCTGGATATCACAAAACACCATCAGTGGAGGGAGCGGATGATGCACCGAGAGATGAGAGGCCTAATCCTCTCCCTCTGCTTTCTGCTGGAGGGGGAACGCTCTCTCTCTCTCTCTCTCTCTTCCTGCCTCTCTGTCTCTCTCTCCCTGTATTATTATCCCATGCTTGGCGTCCTTCCCCTGCTTCTCCCAGTGCCAGCCAGTGGGTAGAAGAGGCAGCAGGGGAATTTAGAGTCTAAATATACTCACCATGGGTAAATATGTCCGCTCACACTGAGAGAGAGCAGAATAATCCTACAGGCCTGAGAGAGATTAGAGATTTCCATGTTTAATCCACTCTCCCCCTCCCTCAGGTTGGCTGTTAGCAAGTGGGTCCTCTCCACTTGTCATGTTGCTCGTTTTTCCTGGCATATAATCAGGTCTTTTTTAAAAGTTGGTCTCAACATTCAATGTTTTCCAAATCAGCGAGAGGACAGGAGAAAAATTATAGCCTCCGTTGTTGACTTCAGGCAACACACTGTGTACAACAAATGAAAACATTTTAACAGTGAACAAATGTTGTGAAAGTGAAACAAGTCGAGTCAAGTCAGTGAAGCGTTTCTATTATATTAAAAGTTTATTAATCAGATGCATAAATATAAAACATGATTGCAGGCAACGGAATGTTGTTTGTGCAAGCTCCAGATAAAACATTTTTAGAATCACAAATATTAATGTAACAAGTCAATCAATTCAGAAAAAATACTTTACATTGAGGTTCCATTTTTTTAACATTAGTTCCTGAACATAAA
This sequence comes from Carassius carassius, assembly GCF_963082965.1. Lineage (NCBI taxonomy): Eukaryota > Metazoa > Chordata > Actinopteri > Cypriniformes > Cyprinidae > Carassius > Carassius carassius. The sequence goes on along the minus strand of NC_081773.1, from coordinate 17,928,520 downwards.
CGAACATTAACTAAACGTTAATTACATTTTACAATTATTAATTAATAGACACAATCTAGCATGAACTAACAATTGATAGTTGTATTTTTATTAATTAAAGTTGACAAAGAATAATAAATACTGTAAAAAAAAGTACTGATCTTTAAATTTGAATTTGAATTTAAATTGAATTTTGAATTGAATTTTTTAAAACATATTTATTTAGGCTAGTAAAAAGATTGAATCGCCAATTTGCAGTTGATTTTAATTCTGTTTATTATGTGTTTTTTTATGTAAACTAACACTATTGTTTTTAATTCATATTTAAATTATTTTACATGATTTTATATTTCAGGTTTATATTGTGCAATTGTTACAAAATTGCAGATTTTTTATTTACATTTTTGGCAGATTTAATTGCTAATCTGGAATTTGAGATCCCGGAGCACCCGTTAAATCCTCAGTCCTGGAGTCGAGAATGTGTCTCGTATGATACGGCTGCAGTGCTCAGTGTGCAGCCGGAATCAAGACTCTGCAGTGGGTTCTCAGTCAAAAACAGCAACCTCTGTTTTCACGCAGACCTTGATTAGTTTACTGTCGCCTGATTAGAAATTAATTAAAATGATGAAACAGACTCCAGAGGGGAGGTGGAGGGACGCTTTAAGGGGAGGGGGGCTGATGACTTTCACACAGCTATTGTACCTCAGTCCGAAGGGATGCAGTATGTGTGTGTGTGTTTGTGTGGGTATATTTTTGAGCAGAACAATCAGAATTCCACTTATGGTTGTCAGAGTAAGGAAGAAGGCCAGGTTCTGCGGTGTACAGTCCCTTCCCCCATCGCTTCGCGTTTTCTCTTTTTCTGCACTCTTATTCAACATTTCCTCACAGATACTTTGCTTTCATCCCTCAATTTCTTTATTAATTTCATATTCTTTTAAAAGCCTCTCTTATTTTTTACAAATCTGATCAGCTGATTGATTATTTTAAATATATCTGTAGCATTGTGCAACATATTTGCAGTCTAAATCTGCAGACTGAATCCTGAAGCACCGAAACATGGGCAGAGATACAGCCAGACCTGGAGTTAATTATCAGAATTATTGTCGACAAGCCCTCTAACATTATGTAATGATAAATACTGTGCCATATTAGGGCCTGATAACATCAGTGTTGTGGATAGCAAGCAAATTGCTGCTCCATAAGCGGTTTATACAGCTGTTGCATTTCTGCATTTCACAGATGAATGAACCTGTAATTGGAGACTAATGAAGCCCGGAGGGGCTGTGTAGCACGGAGCGCTCACTTCGCTATTTATTTAACTGTGGACTCTTCAGATCAAAAGGCTCCTGTGTTTACCCCATGGCTCTGTGGATCATCTTTTCAATTTAGCCTGACAACCACTGAACAGCAATCCCTCAGAGACAGACTCAGTCTCAAAAAGGTGAAGAAAGAGAGAGTGGTTAGAAGTGAGTGTGAGTGTAGGAGAGAGAAAGGGAAAGGTGGAGGAGACAGCCGTAGTGGGTGGAGGGAGACGCGGAGAGTATTGTTTTATGACAGGAATTTATTTGATAGAAAAAACACAGGATTTGTCTTGAATATTGACATGCCTGTCATGGTGTCAGATTCTTTAGCGGTTTAGTCGAGTGCTGCTGGGATTGACAATTTTCTCATCTGTCGCCACTGACGTAGAAACCACTGGTTGCAGGCATAACTCTCAGATATTGTTTGTAAGAGCATCAACTTGATGTTTATGACTGTTTAAAGGAAAGTCCATGCAAGTTTTTAAGTTCTGTCATCATTTACTCACCCTCATGTTGTCCTAAATCATTGTTTTCTTTCTTCTGCAGAAAACAAAAGAAGATATTTAAAAGAGTTGTCCACACACTTCAAGGGTTTCAAGGACATAAAAGTAGTGTAAAAGTAGCCAAACAATTCTAATGGTTTACTCCTAGTGTCCTGACATGATATGCCATAAAAATAACAAATAAAATGTAAAAACTGACAGCTGTGCCAGGAATTTACTGAAAGAAATTTGATGACAATGTTTCAGGTATTAATCATATATCATATTAATGCCTGTATATTTAACAACTTATATAACCATATATTAAGTGATGTAATGTTAATATTCAATTCTATGTGAAATACCAAAATGCTTTGTAACTTAAATGTACTTATAGCCACCATAATAATACAGGTGGCTCAATAGAAAACAACATAATGAATCAGAGTTCACAGACAGTGGCTTGTCCATAAGACCTGGACAATATTCGTACACAGATGGTGCGCACCATACACACAAAGACAACACACCATCAGGGTGACACACATGACACTAAAAACTACATAACATAAAATAAAATACATCACTCGAGATGTGATGTACATCACTGAGAACAACAAAGAGAAGAAACTGGGTTATTTATTTAAAATATAATATGATTTGTGTTACACTCTGGTAATGTACTTTAACAGTTATTTATTATTTATTTATTTTTCTGCAGCATTTATATACATTAATACTCATTATATACTGTATGAGTTGATTGGTGATTTGATTTGATCTGAGGGTGAATCAAGTTTTGGATTACTTAATATGTTACCTCAATGTCCTTTTGGCAGCTTGAAATGCTTTGACCACACTGACTTTTATTGCATAGTCTAAAAGGTTGTACCATTCTTCAAAACATTTCTCGTGTGTCCCACAGGAGAAAGAAAGTCATACAGGCTTGGAATGACGTGAAGGTAAGTAAATGATCACAGAAAGATGTTCATTTTTGAGTGAATTATCCGATTAAGGATGCTGCATGGTTGTGAAACCAGTTTAGGTGGTGCTTTCCCCTTTATTAGGCAGAATCGGGGTTGAGGAAGAGTTAGAGGAAGTGTTCAGATACATTCACAGCTACATACACTTGTGTACACTCTACTCTCTGTGAGCTGTTCCTGATGCATGGTGGTCTTTTTAAATGAGTGTGTAAAGCCTAATTGGAAAATGCTTTAAATAATTTCTAATTAGATGGAGTGTGGTTGTAATTGGTTTGGTAATCTCTGGATTTATTAGCAGTGATGTGTAATGTGTGTATATGTGTGTGTGAACAGATGAATTAATAGGACTTGCAGGTTTCTTGCAGACCTCCATCCACACAGCATGAGGCCCCAACAGAGGCATCTTTGTTTGTGTTGTTGTTCTGTGGGTGGCCTGCTGCACCTGCCACACCACACATTTATTTCCCAGGATTAAACTGAGCCTATCAAAATACTTCAAACCCAATAGTCTTGCCTCTACTTTCTCCAAACCACACTTTTGCTTCTCAAAAGTCCATCTAAAATCTGCCTCAATTTAAGATAGGAATGAAGCATTTTATACCTATCCTTTCAGCCTCTTCGATGTCTTCTTCATTTCCACCACTCTTCTGCACTCACTCCCTGTCTCTCATTCTCCGTGCCTTCTCCTCCTCCAAGCTTGGTCCTCTTGTACACAGTGCTAAGTGGCCACTCATGCAATGGATGGAGGAAATGAGGTGAGCTCTGGATCTCTAGACCCCCCTCCCCCCATTACTCCATTCTTACCTCACTAAGAAATGCAAAAGGAGATGAAAAGGAGCGAGAGGCCTCTGGACACTTGTTGCTTCAAGGTTCTTATTGAACATATTTCTTCACAAATTGATTCAAGATGGTCATACGGGAGCAGAGCATCCCGAACATTTCAGGAATTACACATTGCTATTTTTAGACTGATTTTCATTTAAATTTAGGCATACTACATTTGTTTTTCTCTACCTTTGCTGTCACATATTTCCTAATATTTCCTTAAGCTTTTCATGCTGTTTTCTGTTTCTCTTTAACATATCACATACACTTCCACACACTGACCCAGTGCCATGTTTCTAACCTCTATTCTTGGATGCTAAAGTACATCTAAAGGCAAGTTTTGTCTCTGGCTTGGCCCACCTTAATCCTGACCTGCGTGCTTTATTCTAAAACCTAATGTATATAGGGGACGGCTGCTCCCCTGGCCTTTTCCCTGACATTTATTGGGCCTGTGCAAGGACATGCCCTTTTCTCCGTCTCCCCGGTTCCTCCCTGTTAATCGGAAGGGTGGATGGGGGGTATTGGGGGGTGGCGAAAAACAGGCAGATAAGCCTATTGTTTGGACTGACAATGTCCTGATGATACGACCAGAGAGGATCGCTAACCTGCGCCTCCCCTTTCAGAGCCCGCCTGCCACCAGAGAGAACTCATTACTACAGAGCAACCAGGTTAATTAGCTCACAGCGAAAAAAAAAGAGACAGAGAGAGTGAGCGAAGATGGACAGAAGACCTCAGGGTATTTTAAAGAAAAATAGACTGACATCTGTATTTACTCCAGAACAAGTTTTTATAAACGGATTTCCTTCTAGATGAAGGCTACTGACATGAATGTTCACTTGCTTCCTTGCATGAAGTGAGGATTCTGGATAATACCAAAGCCTGTCATAGACTATTAGTTACCTAAATGTTTTGGCCATGCATATGGAAAATATGTTTTACTTTCAAAATTATCTTAGCAAATATCATAAAAATTGTGTACTTTAGGAACTGATCAACAGGGGGAGCTCTGCAACCCCACAACTCACAGCCCTAAGCAAAATAACCTGCAAGCAATCAGAGGTCATCCATGAGCACTTTATTTTATCATGGTTATTTACTGATGGGCCCTGTCTTTTTGTGTCTGTACACCTGCAGCTTTATGGTGTATTTGGGAACACCTGTACTAGAGCTCCTGTAGCTCAATGATACTATCAAGGCCCAATTCAGACAGCATGCATACTGAAAGAATAATTGACTTAAATGCACTGTAAGCTGCTTCGAATAATGTACAATTTGGTCATGCCTTGCAAGCTGTATAACTGTAGATGTGTGCAAGGACTTGGGCAGCATAAATGGTGTTTTTTTTATAAGAATATTTGGCCACCCTTTCCAGTATAATCAAGTGAATAAGTACTGGGGCTGTAAAGGTTCGAACAAGACAAAAAATAAATAAATAAATGAATATAATAAAAATGACTTAACATAATAAAGATGACACTATATTCAAAAGTGTTGTGTATGATACTTATGTGTGACAAACAGTATATAATCGTGAAGTTTTTAAAGTCAAATTGTGAATTCTTTTTTCTTTTGCATAAAAAAAAGTGAAAAAAATGTGACGTGACGTACAGCCAAGTATGGTGACCCACACTCGGAATTCGTGCGCATTTAACCCATCCAAAGTGCACACACACAGCACTGAACACATGCCGAGTTCAGCCATTTATGCTGCAGCGTCCGGGAAAATAGTTGGGGGTTCAGTTACTTGTTCAAGGGCACCTCAGTCGTGGTATTGATGGAGGGAGAGAGCGCTGTACATTCACTCACCTACCTACAATCCTGGCAGCCTGAGACTTGAACTCACAACTTTTTGGAATTTGGATTATAAGTCCAACTCTCTAACCATTAGGCCACAACTTTCCCCAAATGAACCCGTGAATCAATTAAGTCAGTTCACAAAGCCAGTTTGAATGATTTATTTTTGAATCTGTTCTCTATTTCAACTCACTGTGTCAATAATCTTAGCAGCCCATTGTAAGATTTTAAGTGAATAACGAATTAATATTGTTTGTCGAACTAAGCTATAGTATGACAAGAGAATCCTTGAATTACACAAGTGTTATAATACGGTGGCTCAGTAGAGCTCAACGAAATCTCCACGACACGAGAAACAAGCTGCAACACAATGAAATTAGCCCAACACAATGGAAACAAGACTCAACACAATGAAATTAGTACAACACAACAGAAACAAGCCACAATGCAACACAAAACAAAATTAGTCCTGTGCATTGTGTTGTAACAATTTCATTGTGTTGTGGACTACTGCGGCAGTTCAAGACCTGACCAAAAATATTGAAAACTCTGGTATAAATGCACAGAAAAATTGATTAATAAAAAGTTTATTAAACATCCTTTTGTTTTCAGTGGATGAAAGAAAGTCATACAGGTTTGAACTTTGGAATAACATGAAGGTGAGTAATTTAAGACAGAATTTTAAGCGTAAATTATCCCTGGACAGCCTGTCTTCAGCAAATGCTCAGATGCACAGCAAGTAAAGATGCTGGGTTGAAATGTGTATTTGCAGCTCATTTTTACTGTATCTATAAGTCTACATCAGTTATAAAACCAGTAAAAGTGCAATAGAAATACAGAAGTGTTTCTTCTAAGACTGTATGTATGCATGTGTGTCCACTTTTTGAAACACGATATCAGCTAAACTAAATATCTGTGTTTCTGCAGCTCAGGAGGCTTTGTTAGATTCTTGCCTTCATCAGTGCGCTCCATAATTTGGATCACAGGGGGTGAGACACCTTTCAGCCCAGTCACTTTGGAGCCTACATTAGAGTACATTACTGAAATATGGCACGACAACAGGCACCTGTTCAAGTCCTCTATAATCTTCGTCAGATTGACTCTTACCTCCCTCTCTCCTATACAATGCCATGAAGATGAGAGAGATCTAGAGGCATTTTCCCCCTTTCTATATCATTATCCAATCATTTCTCATGTGTCTGTGATCCTCCTGATGCAAACAGATGCACTTTGCAGATGGTGAAATGACAGAGTTGGAGACACAGCTAAACTGCACTCAGATGAGAGGTGTCCTGCCCATTTGAAAAAAGTGCTTGGTCAAAATACTTTTAATATGATTTAAAACAGTCATATTTGAGGAGCTGTGAGAAATTAGTCCTGACAGAGATTCTGCTTGCAGCTCAAAAATAATTTCATTCAATGAAATTCAATGTATCTTGTTAGATATAATGGCTCTGTAAAGAACAATGTGCATTCACTACTTTACTACTTAAATTGTAACATATGTAGATATATGTTTATGGTGTGCTTTGCTTTTTGACCCTGACAACAACACAACTGATTCATTCAAGGCCCAGAAACTACTGATGTCACATGGACTATTTTAATGATGTCCTTAGTACCTTTGTGGGCTGTGAACATTTCAGTTGCATTGTTGTCTATGCAGGGTCAGAAAGCTCTCGGATTTCATCAAAAATAACTTAATTTGTGTTACAAAGATGAACAAACGTCTTGTGGGTTTGGAACGACATGAGGGTGAGTAATTAATGACAGTATTTTCATCTTGGTTGAACCGTCTCTTTAAGGGACATAAATAGGATAATTTGCTAATTTAGTTGTCATAGCACAAAATGTAAAATTAATTATATTAAAATAACCCACTACCGGGGTAAGATGTCCTCCTATCTGGGACAAGAATCCCCCCCAGGTAAACTATTATAGAATGTAGAATATAAATAAATCATTCTTATTAATATTTATATATTTTTATAGTGTAATTAATGTAATATACTAAATCAGTTATTCTATTCAAAATTGTTTTGACAATTTGGTTGAGTAACTAAATAATGACAGACAAGTCAAAGAGATTCATCTGAAAGGTAAAATAATTATATGATTATATACAAGCATATGCATATTTACATATTTAATTGTCCATATTTATTTGAAGATATGTCTTATAATTGCTGAAATGTACATCTAATTAATGGAATTACTGAAAAAATATATAATAAGTATTAAATTATTACACTAGTACCAACATGCCACTCAGGGGTTTCTGTGGTAATTCTGTGGGTGCATCTTACTTCCAAATTATATTTTGAGAATGTGCTGCTAAATTTAGCAAGGTTTCACAGTTTGTTCTGGCAACGCTTTGTTCTGTTACAGTATCAGACAGGCAGCATGTGTGTCAGACTTTGAACATTATCTGCCTGCCACAGTATCAGAGCACAATCCCATCAGTAGGCTGGTGTAAGGGCCTGTTTAAACAGCTGATGGGAAATAATCCTCTCAGATCCTGCCCTTTGCAGTGTTTACAAGCGTGCGTTGTGTGTTTGTGTGTGCACGTGCCTGTAAATGAGGCTGTGTTTACCTACACCGGCCCCGTCGTTCTTTACCCCGGTTAAGTTACAGGTTTGATGGACTGATTTCACTTCTCCTTCCCCTCCCTACAACCCTCCACCCATCCACTCCCCTCCTCCTCCACTCCCCCCCCCCCACTCCTGTCTCTTCATTCTCTCTTTTCTTTAGAAAGAGCGAGAGGAGATGAGTGGAGCAGAGCGAGCCATTGTGTGTCAATCACAGTGTGTGTCATGGTCTCTCCCCTTTCTGGTGATTAGCTCTCTTAGAGCAGCTCCTCCGTATCTTCCCCAACAAATGCATCCAGTCTGCAGCCAGCCAGCGAGGCCTTGAGCATGAGCAGTACACACACACACACACACACAATCCAATTACTCACCCTTTTTTGTCACACCCAGCTAACACCACACAACACACTAACCGTACTATAAATTATGTTACTGTGCAGTTCTCCCACCATGACCACAGAACGGACAAAATTTGTTACTGCAAGGAATATCATGCAGTGTTACAGCTGATAATGTGCACTTTAACACTCTCAGGGTCATTCATACAGAACTCAGTTCACCAAATAATCCTTGCACTCCAAAGCACACTCTCAAAAATACGTTTTTTTATTTTATTTTTTATTATTGACATTGATAGTTTCATGAAGAACATTAATGGAACCTTTCTATTGCAGAAAATGTTCTTTATATTGTAAAATGTTCTTCACACTAAGGTTCTATTAAGAACTGTTCACTGAAAGGTTCTTTTGAGAATCAGAAATGGTAGCCAGAAAGAGTGTAGCACAATCCTATGAGTACTATATGAAATTACTCCACTTGTTTTAATGTGAGGTAAGTCCACTCGCAAAGCTGCTTAGAGATCAAGGCGGCCTGACTCCAGCAGATACTCACTAGAACAGCAGGATAAGATGCTGGGGAGGTGATGGAGACGGTGAAATCGGTCTGTGTTTGTGGCTTCTGCCTTTGTGCTCTCTGTCAGTGAAACTTCTACATATACTTTGGTAGTGGGCAGCTGGAACGTTTCCTGCTTCAGAGCAGGAAGTCTGGAAACAGGAGTCATCTAAATGCTTTGTTGTTTTGGTGTCGTTCCTGGGGATGTAATGAAAAAATCCTTAGCAAGTATTCATCTTGTCGCTTTTTGTTTCAGAGTTGTGTTGCATCGAGATTCAGAGAAGCGTGAAAAATGGGAGTGATTCCTCTTGAAAGTTTTTTTTTATTTATTTTTTTTGTCCTGCAATCAGATCATAATACTGGTAGTCACCCAATCAGATTTGATGCAGTTCTTGTTCTTGTCCACTAAATAGTACTTTGAAAATAAAAGTAAAGACAGGTTTATTTTAGCATTTGACAATACAGCTCATCTTTTCCCGTTGTGGGCTGTTTGAATGAAAGACAACGGAAATGGAGTTCAGCTCAAGAAAGAGGTCAAGAACAGCTATATATATATATATATTTAGGTGATTATCATACTTTTTTTGGAGTGCCACCATTTAAAAAAAAACATTTATTTAGAAATGAATCAAGACTGTTGTTGTCCTATAAAGATAATTTTAGAGAATTAAAAAATGGGGGATACAATAACAGTTTCAGGCTGTTGCAGAACTTTTAATTGTTTAATTGTTTAACCCTGATATGATTGCTGTTTTCAACTTAGTGAGCGTGAGTTTGGCTGATGTTTTTAGGTTAGAGCTGAAATCTATACAGTAATCATGACCTGGGGCTTGAATTCCCACGCCAGCTCTGGTGCCATCTTACCAATAACTGAACAGCAGAAAATCTGCCTTTGTTTCCAGATGATCTATATCTTAGATGCAGCAACGAGAGAAGATTATGAGGAGAAGAACACAACATGGCACATGAAAAAAGAATTCAAATGAATATTAGGATTTTTACTGCAGTTCAGGGGAAAAATGACTTTGATTTGGTATTTTGAAGTTGGCAAATATACATGCAAAGAGTTTAATAAACATGTTTTTTTTGTTTTTTAAACTTTTAAGAAAAGCATCCCATAATTTAAAATGTAGGCTATATAACATTATATAATTATATAATTAAAAATCAGTTTGTATAAAAGGTTAAGGTGATAATCATGTGTTTCAGTAATTATATCTAACGAATTTATTTCACTCTTGGGAGACCGTTGCTGATTTTGACATTTAAATATTTTTATTATAGGCCTAATTCCAATGTATCTAAGAAAAATAGTAATAAAAAAAAAACCTGCTTTTAGGTCCACTTCAGTGTATTTAAATTGATTTGCTCTCTAGTAATTACTTGTAATATTTCTTCTGAATCAGATCAAAGGGAACAAGTGTTTTATATTAAATACTGAGTTTGGCCATTTATTTATTTATTTTTAATATTATTAATCTCTGATTTATTCTTCTCTCCTAAATCCGTTAAACCGTGCCCCATAATTTTTGTGAAATGGGCTAATGAATCAAATATTTCAGACAAATGAAAGGTGCATCGGTAGTCGCTCGGTCTCAGGAGTGAGCACCTGGCAAAAGTGATCGCGCGCCCGCGGAAATGACAGGCGCGCGGATGAGCTCGCGCTTGCGGTGGGAGGCTAGTGATGGAGCGGCTGCTGCTGCCGACACTGGAAGATTAGCGGTGAGCGGTGAGCGGTGAGCTGCACTTTCAGTACACGGCGGTAATTTGGGTAATTTTATTGCAGGGTTTGTCTATCCTAAAATTACGGCGCCAGTGTCTTTGTGTGCGCTGTAATTTTCCTGTTTCCCTCGCCGTGATTGAAGTGAAATGGAGGTTACCGGCGCCCGTGTTTTTTCTCAGAGAATAGCTGCTGCCTCTCAGTTTCCCCCTTTCCTCTTTTGCCTCTCCACCTTAATTCATTCACCTCTCATCTCTTTTCAAGTGAGAAATAGAGAGTGAGTGCAAGTGTGTGTTACTTCGGAGGAGAAAACCAAACCCCTCTGCGTTCCCCTCTATTGCTGTCTACTTATATCATCATTTATCATCTAATTGGTTATTTCTTAAATAGTTTTAGCCATTGTGGCTAGATTCGAGCTGAATAGTTTATTTATTTATTTTTATTTAGCATCATCATAATGGCAGTCTGAAGGCCGTTGTCTTTTAACTTCATTGGGTTCTTTTTGGAGAACAGACAGGCTGGCTATGAAACAAGAAACCCACTAACTCACAAGCAAGCAGTTAGCATTGCTTAATGTTTTGCTGAAGACAAACATTTTTTTTGCAAACAGGTGTTATTTAGGGCGTGGCTAAAATATAACAAACGTTCCTTAGCCAATTTTAAAATTTTTAAACTATATAGAAAATGTAGTTTGAGCATTGTGTCACATTGCTCTAGTAATTGAAAATGAAAAAAAAACTGCCCATATCATACAACTCATTATAAAATAAATTAATAATTAATTTAACAAACAAATTATCTAATTTAATTACAGAAATTGACCTTGAATGTGTATATCCAAAATGTTTCTCTTTGCGTATTTTTCCAATGCTGTCTCTACTGGAACGTGATATTTTTCTATACTATTTTTATTATTTTTTTGTATTTAAAGCCTGAACCTGACATTAATGTTTATAACGTAGTGCATTAACTATTGTACTTTTAATCTGTTTTTGACAGCAAGGTTTGGTGTGTTTTTTCTTTTTTTCTTTAGATTTGTGCAAATTGATTTAGTGTCATTGTCTAATCTAGTTAAACATTACATGCCCGGCGGCTGTATTCTGTGGATTTTGCGATGACGTGAAGTCTGGGACCATGAATAGTGAAAGCATATGGCAAGTTCTCCTGTAGCAAATAATGGTGTAGGCCTACATTTTGTCCTGATTGTGGCCAAACTGTTAAATCCTGTTCAGGGTTTGAAAAGAGGTCTGTGACAAAATGCTCTGTTCTTTACCATGGAGACCCGGGTAGCACACTCTCCGTTTCTTTGGTAACCGAGGCCTTTCTCCGTAGCGACAGCAGTTGAGCTCCCAGGGAGAGACAAAGGAGCGACCAGCACTGGTAATTTCTTATCTGGAAAAACCCCATTAGTGCCCGAGTTTAACTGGAGCCCACTCAAATGTAAGGAGAAATTATTGGCATGCAGCCCTGCTGATGGGTAGGAGGAGGGATGGAGGGGCTTGTTAGGCCCTCTGTTTGTGTGTGTGTGTGTGTGTATGGGTTGGGGTGGCCTCTTGTCCCCTCCTTAGTTATATCAAAAACATACTCCTGCAAGTTGCTACTCTATCAAAAACATGCTGTACAGAGAGCTTTAAAAATGTTTGCACTCATTTTATTCTGTGCTGTATGAGAAGGATATTTTGTTGCATCTGTCTAAAAACAGATAAACAGAAACTAAATAAGATTAATGTACAACCTTTTTAAGATGTAGGTATAGATATACTGTAGATGTAAATGACTTTGTGTGTTTCAGCTGTGAGGTTTTAAAATTCAGATTTTGTTCTTAATTTCTAAAGATTCACCTCTGTTTTTTTTTTTCTTTATTAATTATCTAGATTACGAAGGAATGAAGTTTAAATTATTTGTGGACAATTTTTAACAGGCACCCCTTAAAGCTGTGATTAAGTAAGAAGAGAAAATCAGAAAAGAGGGATGAAGTCACGTGACCATAGTAAAGAGTGATATTAACTTCTCTCCATTTCCCCCCAGAAATCCAGTGACCTCTCTTGTTGAAATGGCACAGCCCGCCCTTCTCTTGTCGCTGTGCACCGATGTGACATTTGACAGAATCGTTTGGAGAATATCTATTTTTCATTTCGTCTGCCATTCTCTCGTCTTTTTTTCCTCTCCCTCTCGCTTCATCCATCTAGCAGAATACACATATTCAGAGGCAGAGTTGTACAAACAGAGCATTTAGGATCAAGTAGCCATTAGTTGCTTTGAAAGGATAGATGGGAGACAGGCCTGGGTGGCCAGAAAACATCTTCACTCTCTTATTGTTATTTTACTCTTAATAGACTTAATAGAGCTTTCTGGAGAGAGCAAAATCTTTTCTGTATTTCAAGAATGCTCACTTAAATTCCTCACTGTTTTAAAATACAAAAATAGTGTATAAAGCCTGCTTGGTTATAGAGGAGTAAGTATTATATGTAATATTATATTTATTTAGATAAAATAGCTTAGCCATGAGACTGCATTACATTCGACTCTGTGTGTTTACTGTAGGTAGCTGGCATGCAGAATTGTGTCTATTGACCTTTTTGATTGACATAAAGATTTGAGGTTCAGTCCATATGGATATGTTAGGGAAAGTGTACATTTTAGTTGCTGTAACTGCTCTAAATTTTTCTTCATTTTTCATTCATTTTTAAAAAAATAGATATTAGTTCACACCAATATTTCTATTATTTGTTTAGAACTGTTGGTTATTGTTTGGGTCAGTGCAGCATTACTGAAAATCTTGTACATCATTTTTCTTTATGCCTTGCACACTTTTCAAATTTAAAAATTCTGCTGATTTACGTTTATTAATTTTAGCATTTTGTCAGCTAAATAATGCTATCTTGCTGCATGAGTTTTTAATTGAAATAGCAAAACTGATGGGATCGTTTGGAAAGCAGTAGTATGCCATAATTTTCCAGTAGAAGTGTGTTTATGAAAATATCAAGTTACATTATAGCTGTATGTAGATATTATAGTTTGTTGCATATTTTCTCTTTAAGAAAAAAATTAAAATTGATAATTATTTTGTGTTAGAGCCACTGAAAATGAGATGGAGTATAGCATTTGACAATGTATTAAATGTAAATTTCTCATTTTCTGATTTGTAAAGATATATGCACAGTGAAACATGTTTTATTTTATTTCTGCAATATATATAGCAGTTATTGCTGGAAGTAATAGCTAAATGGTGCTGAAAGCATCATACCGTTACCCCTCTTCTCCTCCCTCCCCGTTACCTCCACCTCCTCATTGCCACCCCCAAATTTCCCAAAGTGTATCATTGCCCAGTCTTATCAAAGTCTCACAACCCCTCTCATTAATATGTAGTCCAGACTGCTGACTCCAATGCATCATTGTCTAGCTGTAGAAGGCGGGCTAATCACTCAGCTCCTATCAGCAGGCGGACAGAAGGCAAGCAATCATGTCTGTCAGCCAGCAGGGAATCATGGGAGATCAGGAGAGGTTAAACAAGGCTGACAGACGTGATAATGACGACTCGGTAATAAATTAAGATGTGACGACGATAAAGAGGAGAACCGGCCAGAAAAGAAAAAGAACAACCTTGTGCCATCTCCAAACCCAAGAGCTCCGTTTCGCTTCGTTTGTATGAGTTTGTTGCACCATCATCATTTTTGGTGGGGTGCTGAATGAGGCCGTCCTGAATCAGGACAGACATCTGATGATATGTCCAGCAAGTTTGCGCTATCTGACAGGAGTTTCCAGTTTGACAAGAGATGGAATTGGAATTAGAGAAAGAGGCAGAGGGGTTAAGAAAAGAAAGGGCGCAGTAATATGCTGTAATGAGTTGGGGACCATTTTGATTGCCAGTAGTCCAGTCAAGCCGCTATCTTCCTCTTAGATATAGAGGTAGGCAGCTGCGACTTCTTCTTCCCTATGGAGGAGATGGACTCTTATCTGATGGGAAGTTTTTCCAGTATATCTGTGTAATTCCAGATAAAGCGGATACAGAACTGACATTTTCCTTCTGTAGCGTGAGAGATTAGCATTGCAGGACCTTTAGTGAAAGCTGACAGGGAATTAGGAAAAGCCGGGGAAAAGTAATCCATCCTTTATTTTCTTTTGTTGTGTGATAGTCTGTTTGATCATAGCTGTGAGTACATGTGCGCTATATGAGATGCCTCTCTGTAATTGATAAGCTTCCTGAGGTGGAGCGGATTTTGCTTCAAGGATGATTGCATCACTCAGAGCGCTGTAGCTCTCTGTTCTCTGGCTCTCTTATTTATGAAATCTCCATTGTGTTTGTGTCTCCGTTTGTCTTAGCGCCTCTGTTTATTTGTGTATGTCAGAGGTTATTCCCATTTCCTGTACTTCAAACTCTGTCTCAGCTGGGGTCAAAGGTTAAAGGGACAGCGCTGTGTTTCACGCCCCTCTCATCCTCCATTTGACAGTAAGCACTCTCAGCTCGCTCTTCCGCACCACCACACCTCTATCTCACACACACTACAACTGACACGAGCGCTCGGCCACTCAAATGCACACACAAACAAACACACATAGTTTTACCTATTGAAGGGGGCCTTCTCGGGCTGAAATTAAAATAATTTGGCAGTTTTCAGTCGTTCCTCCCTCTGGTGGAGATCTGTTTCTCCTCAATATTTCTTCTCTATTTTTCACATCAGTGTTGCATGAGGTCTTTTTTCTCCTCAGTGAAAGATAGCTGCTGTTTGAGCATTCTCTGGAATGCATTTTTTTTTCACCAGAGAGAGAAAAGAAAAGGAATCTCAGAAAATGAAAATTGGTCAAACTCAATGTCCACCTTCTAGTTATTGGATTAATGATTTTTTGATTCTATTATATCAACTGTGAGTGAGAGAGAAAGAGGGATGAATGGATGGAGAGAGAGAGAGAGAGAGAGTGCTTATGGAGGCAGAGATATGCTTCTGTTGTTCATTTTTAAATTCCTGGTTAAGGCAGCAAATGTGGTCAAGATACTTAATTGTGCTGTTATGGAGGGAAAAACTGCATAATGTTAAAAACATCTAGATAGATTCAGAAGGAAATTAGAAATGGAAAGAGCCCAGAAACCTCCCACAATACCAGGTTTCCATTCTTTAATGGAAACGGCAAGAGCACTCAATAAATAATTAATTAATCAACCAACCATAATTTTACGAAGCTACGAAAATACTTTTTGTGCACAAAAGAACAATACATAACAACTTTATTTAACAATTTGTCTCCTCTGTGTCACCTTAATGCCATTTTGGAGAGTATCCACTGAACGCAAACAGTGTATGTTGTTCTGTGTCAGCCGAAATCACACGGATGCGTTGTATTATGTTCAAATCAAAGCATAAACAATGTAGCAAATGTAGCCGCATAGCACTATTGACACAGAAAAGCACACGCTGTTTGCGTTCAGTGGATACACTCCAAAATGGTGCTAGGGTGACACGGAGGAGACGAATTGTTGAATAACGTTATTTATTTTTCTTTTGCGCACAAAAAGTATTCTGGTAGCTTCATAAAATTATAGTTGAACCCCTTACTGTATGTCACATTTATTTGACTGATTTCCTTGCTACCTTTCTAAACGTTGATCGTGTAAGAACCCTTGCTGTCTATGGGAAGGTCAGAGAGCTGTTAGAATTAATAAAAAAATCTTAATTTGTGTTCTGAAGATAAACGGAGGTTTTACGGGTTTGGAACTACATGAGGGTGAGTAATTAATGACAGAATTTTCATTTTTGGGTGAACTGAACCTTTAACCTTAAAACTTTGTGCTTACCCTGAAATTGCACTAATTTGAATCCATTTTTAAAATCTGGTCTGCCTGTTCATTGTGGATTTATATAATAAACATCAGTGCAGCACCAAAGTGCTAGCTTTTATATTATACTTGACAAATCGCATGATAATATATTAAATGGCATGGCTTCATATGTAATTAATTTGTGTGGATGCACAGTTTATTTAAAATAACATTTATCTTAATTATGAATGTTTTGTCATGAAGTAAATTTATTAATTAAAACCAAATTAAGTCAACAGAGTAATAGTACTCTCACAACCTTTTTGTTCAGACAGTGAAATTAATTAGCAGTTTTAGAAACTCCAAATGTGTTTTTTGGTTCACTGAGCCGATCAGCCCAGGCCTTGCTTAATGGAAGAGTTATCTATGAACTGGAATGTCAACTAAGCATCTTCATTGCAGTTATGATTTTAGCACAGAAGAGGTTATTAATTGAATATAATTGAGTGCATAACTTAAAGTATTAACTAAGAAGTGTACAGACGCAAGTGTAGCTGCATGTTTCAGATCATTCAACAACTTTTAGTTGATTTCTCCTGCCAAGCAAATCTGCCCCTTCTTTTGGGTAACAATTATGGATACTACACTTATGCCATTTTTGTAAGCATTAGCAGAGCCTACATTTAAAACAAATTTGGGCGAGATGTAAAGATATGATGTGGCAGGTCAGGGTTCCATAGCTACTGTATATTTGATTTAGAAGTAAAGACATAGAGGTAGCAAATTTTTAAGTAACAGGTTTTTATTCAGGCTTTTCAGCTTTTCAAATTGTAATAGCAGTTCCTCACCCGAAGACAACAAAACAGGGAGGACAAATGTGTGATTTTGATTGAGGTTAAACTCTGATCCAGTAGCCTCTAGCTAAGGTGAAGCCCACCAGGCATATTGAAGGGTGGAATCTGAATACTAAATAAGCACATTTTGTTATTATATATATTTACATTTATTCATTTAGCAGATGCTTTCATTCAAAGCGACTTACAAATGAGGACAGTGGAAGCAATCAAAAAGAGCAATGATATATAAGTACTATAATAAATAAGTGTTATTATAAATAAGTATATATATAGTTATTATATATAAGTGTTATTAATAAGTATATATATAATTATTATATTTAAGTGTTATTATGAATCTAAAGAGGTTTCTTCAGAAAATGGTTATAATTTCACATATATCTAAGGCAGATTCATAACCCAATGTCACATCTCTGGTTTGAAAACTAAATTGTTTTGGTGACAGGTAAATGATCTCCCTGGAAAATGGAGGAGGCTGGAACTATACTCTCATTCTTGCGTAATAATCAAGGAACTTTGCTGCTGTACCATGGTAGCAGCAGGTGCAATGATATTACGCAGTGCCTGACAATAGCCCCCAGCAACTCTGCTGTTGCTGTAGTCTCGCATAGCCAAACCTTTAAACTGACAGCTGAAGGTCTGGAATTTATTGCAGCTTTCATTGGCTAGGGCCCGCCCATGAGGCCGTTTGACTGACATGTCAAACAACCAATCACAGTTTGTTTCATTCAGCATTACGTTTCGGGGCGTGGAAATGTCGCCACAATAACAGTGTAAAACTCTTGGACGTATTTTAAAGATTCTATGCCATGAACTTTAAATATTTTACATATATTTGAATATATAGTTGATCATGATAAGCGCTAGTCATCACAATAAACTCGATGGCTTTCTTCTTTCATGAGAGGGTTTGGCGATCACAGCATTTTTGTTTCCAGGTGGATCGGAAATCCTGTATAATGAAACCAATTCGATGTCAACTTCGACACTCCTGAAGTTTTCCTGAAGTACTTTTAAATCAATCCTAAATGTAACTGGAAGCCAGTGTAAGGACCTGAGGACTGGTGTGATATTCTCAGATTTTCTGGTTCTAGAAAGAATCCAAGCAGCAGCGTTCTGGATGAGCTGCAGCTTTCTAATAGTCTTATTGTGAAGGCCTGTGAGGAGACCATTACAAAAGTCCACCCTACTGGTGATAAAGGCATGAACAAATTTCTCCAAGTCTTGACTGGAAACAAAATATCTAATTCTTGCTATGTTTTTTAGATGATACAGTAGTATGCAGACTTAGTTACTGCTTAGACATGACTACTGAAACTAAGGTCTGTCTCCAGAATCACACCAAGATTCCTGACTTGATTTTTAGTTGTTAGACCCCCAGAGTCAAGGTATGCATTCACCTTAACAACTTCATCTTTGTTTCCAAATACAATGAAAATTCTGGCATATCCAACTGTTCATTTCATCAATACATTGGCAGAGGGAGTCAATGGGGCTGTAGTCATTTGGCGATAAGGCTAGGTAAATCTGGGTATCATCAGCATAGCTGTGATATGTAATTTGGTTCTTTCTCATTATTTGACTTAGTGGGAGCATATACAGGCTAAACAAGAGTGGTGCAAGTATTGAGCCTTGTTGGACTCCGCAGGTCATGGACGTCCACTTAGACTTAGGCTCTCCTAGACTCACATAATAACATCTCCCTTCTAAGTATGACCTGAACTATTTGATTACTATCCCAGAAAGCCCGACCCAGTTTTCCAGTCTCTTTAGTAGTATGTTATGATTAACAGTGTCAATGCAGCACTTAGATCTTGTAGTACCAGCACTGATATTTTGCAGAATCAGAATTTAAGCAAATACTGTATAATTTATTATCTTAATGATCACTGTCTCTGTGCTGTGATGTGGTCAGAAACCAGACTGAAAATTGTCCAGCTATCGATTTGAGTTTAAGTATTTGTTCAGCTGATTAAAGACTACCTTTTCAATAATCTTGCCTATAAAAGGAAGATTTGATATTCTCAAAATGGTGTTAAGATTTCTCTTTTTCAGAAGGGGTTTAACAACTGCAGTTTTCAGGGAGTTCGTAAAAGTCCCAGAAAGAAGTGAGGCGTTCCACTTCTAAGAGATCTGCTTCTAAACAGTTTAGCACACTTTTGAAAAAATATGTGAAAAGTGTGTCAAGATAACAGGTTGACGATTTAAGGTGCTGACTATTTCTTCCAAAATTTTGCTATCAATTTCTTCAAAAGCAGAAGTGTCTTCTTTTTGATATTGCGGTCGAATCTGTCTGATCTCTGTATAACTTGAGGATGTCCTAATCACCTTTCTGATATTATTGATCTTCTCAGAAAACAAGGAAGCAAACTCATTGCATTTGCTGTCAACATTTCACTGGGAATCTGACTTGTGAGGTTTGTCAGTCTCTCGACAGTAGCAAAAAGAGTGTTATTTAAGTTAATTTTTATGAGGTTTGAGAAAAAGGTCTGTCTAGCCGTGGCTAGTTCCACATTGAAAGCATGAAGGCTGTATTTATAGATGGTAAGGTGAATTTCAAGTTTCATCTTTCGCCACATCCACCCATCTTTTCTGCATTGTCTTTTCATACTCTGAACTGCTGTTGTAACGGGACAGTCACAAGCCTTCCGGTTTTCATCCAAAATATCTTAAATTGTGTTCTGAAGATGAACCAATTTTTTTCGGGTTTGGAACAATATGGGAGTAAGTGATTAATGACAAAAAATTTATTTTGGGGTGAAGTATCCCTTTAAAAGGTGGTGATTGGTAAAAGGTAATTGAAAGTGGGATTTTGAAAATGACAGCAATTGTTGAAGATCTCATTGATCTGAATGTAGCATTGGCAGATTTGCTTACTGTAAATTTATTTACTCTATTTTGAAAGCATCTTCTATATGTCTGAGCACAATAAAAAATATACAGTTGCCTTTACAAAGTCTATTCCCTAAACATTGACCAATTCAGCTGATACTAACTTCGCACCTGCTGTTTATTATTATATTTTACATCCTTTGAAACTTTTTAATTGAATATCAATATCACCCTCAACCTGCTGCCAGAATCATGTTAGATACAGAAATGTTTGAAAGATACTAAACTTGTTTTGCGGTGTGAACATGTGCTGGAACTTGTGCCATGCGATGTTATTACCAAATGCCCACTCTCAACAAATGACATTTTCCAATACTTTCCAGAGTGTAGCGTCAGACAGTCAATCTGATATGTCCTTAAATGATGAAAGCAGTGAGAGTACAGATGAATCGGGTTAATTAAGTCTCATGCTATCTCTGAGCACAGTACAGTTAACCATTGTGGAGATATTGATGAGCAAAGTCTATTATTGACTATTGACTGGATGTTATTCCAATCAGGAGGTAATTACGACCCTAAATCCTGATCCGGGGGATCAATGATGAGGGTTTCAATGCTTCAAACATCACTGTCTATGCCAGTTTAAGTCAAAGCAGTAGGGGTGACAGATGTCCTATCTGCTCTAAGACTCCCGTAATCAAATTGATTGTTTCGGTTACATATGGGGAAACAACAAGAGGCAAAGGTGAATGTATCCAGATCCAGTGAGCAGACAGAATAAGCTGTCAGACCTAATCCTATAAACCCTGGGGAACGGGGCAAAAGACAACCAGTCAATAAGTATGCTTGAGGTTAATCACAATTTGGACGCATGAGAAGCTCTTGAGGGGTAAAAAGCACAGCAATACATAGATAACATTTTTATTTACTTCAAATACTGTCAGTAAAACACTAGAGGAAGAACATAACACAGTAAACATATCCAAAACACTTTGCTGTGAACTTATGCACATTTTGTGTTCTAATGTGGTTTGTGCAGAAAGAGGTAGATGTCGAACAGCTGCTAGAAAATGTAAACGATGAAAAGATAAAGATAGAGGGCTGGAAATGGTGTAATGGATTGAATATGGTAGCTACATACAGTATGTTCATGTGAGGCAGGGAGGGTGAAAGAGGGAATGAGGAGGGGTGCAAATTTGAAAGAAGTCTGACAGAGGCGTCCCATCAGCAGCCCCAGGTGTCAGTTGGTGAAAAGGCGAAAATTCAAATTAGAAAAATTAATAACAGTGTGCTAGATGGGGAAGGAAAAAAACACATATTTTGGAATACAGCTGTGACAAGACCAGAGGAATTAGTCCAATTTAAAGTGGTAATTGCTCTGCTAATTCCTCTGCTAATTTCTTCTTCAATTTAACTAAGGATGATAGCATAAAAGCTGGAGACTCGAATTTAACCCTTTCAGAGGACCTCTCTCTCTCTCTCTCTCTCTCTCTCTTTCTCTTTCTCTCTCTCTCTCTCTCTCTCTCAAATTCCTGGATTGTGTAAATCCTTAAAATCTATTTTCTGATCCGTAATCTCTACATTCTTCTTCTTCTTTGTCCTATTTTTTAACCCTCATTTTGCTAGTTAAATCGGAAAATAATTTAATTGTTAAAAATGAGTGTGCAATAATTTGATGATAAAACCCAGAACACAGAGAACAAACATACAATGCAAAAACATTTCTGTCTATGAGGGACAACAATCTTTTTGTTATTCTTCAATAGGGATGGGTACCGAAACCGAAACCTATGTAACCAGTATGTGCTGCTAACCGAATCAGAACACAGATTTCTGTGCCTCATTTCAGTGCCATGCCTGAGCGATCGATTGAAATATTTTATGTACATCACAAAAGCAACATCACAGACACTGCACGTAAAAAATTATTTCCCGACTGAGAAAAAGCATGTGAACTCAAGTCGGAAAGCTCTAATAATACAAATCCAACAAATCTTTGTAGTAACGAGTGTCCATGTTGTTTTCACATTCGGACTTAAGCACAACTCGGGAAATGAGAGCATCCGAGAAGCGTGTAAATGCAGTAATTACACTTTCCTTGAAGGCAGCAGGAAGCCTTCTGTTAAGTAAGCTAAACATGCTTAAATTAAAATGCCTAAAGCTAAACTTCCCTTGTATTCACATTACTAAACCTGTTGTCCAACAAAAGAGATGTTGTTTATTTATTTACAGCTATAATAGCAATGCCTTTGTCCATATAAGGGATTTCCTGGAGGGTCATGAGTTCCTCTCCAGTGTGAATGAAACAGACATCATGTGTTTATAGTGCTAATGGCCAATCCATCATTTTTGGGGGAATTTTTATTTATTATTTTTATTTACCATTTAGGAACCGTTTTAAAAGTATTGATTTGGCATCTAAAAAAACCCAAACGATACCCAAGCCTATCCTTTCACTCTCAAAATTTCTGTTCTGAATATCTTTTCTGAATTGAATATCCTTATAATTCATTGTCGGAACAGTATAATGTTGATTTGTGTATAATATGTAAAGGTGTGTAGGTTTTAAATGCATTTTACCCATGACCTTTTGACCTTGTACTGGATTTTCAATTTTTGGTGGTAATTGATTTTTTTTTCCACACACACACACACACACACACACACACACACACACACACACACACACACACACACACATATATATATATAGATATATATATCTTTTGCTTTTAGAATTTTGCTTTTAGAATTTCTATTACTTCAGAAATATAAACCTAGACGTAGTTTGTGGTTTGTTTGACCTTGTTGTGAAGTTTTCATCCTGTGACTGATGACTTTATGATTGGTCTTAGAAAACTAAACTAATTGGTCTGAAAGGCTGTTATGTATTGAATTTGTTTCTCATCAAGTGCTTGTGTTGCCAGCATTTGACAAGGAAACAAATGGTAAAAGACTACAATGGCTTGTCTTTGAGGAAACTCTAAATTTGATTAAGGGTAAGCATTGTCAGTTTGATTTCACATTCATCTTTAGTTTTTTTTTTCTGACAAAATCGTCCAAGGATAACATTTTAAAGACTATATATTTGACAGCTGAATAATAAATACCATTAATGATTGCAAATGTTTGTGTACCTCTAAGTATCTAAATGACCGTTTAAAACACATTTTTCTTTTATATGTCAGTTCCACTGCTGTCAGAGATTGAGATAAGTGTTAGCAAGACCAGAGGAAATGACTCTTGACATGGTTCTGAGTGAGTTCAGTCAGTCACTTTAATTCCCATCTGTCATGGTTAGTTTCACAGTTGTCATCTGTTTTGCTGCTGCCCGGTGGTCTCGCAGTAACCTTTAACCTCAATGCATTCTAGCTAAATCACATTAGCAGCCCCAGTGTTCTATAGCTTCCCTTTGAACCAGCTGAGTAAGACATCTGTCCTGTTGTGTTCTAGCTCTACACCCTCACTTGTTTCCTCATGCTCCCTGTCTTATCTGATTTTATGCTTATTAGGTGTCAGCACAAGGGGCCGGCCAGCTAACGGCCAAAGTTCAGCTCCATCTGAAAAAGCGGCATGCAAAGTAAGATTTCATTTGTCGCGTTTCAAATGAGAGCGATTTGTTCATCCCCATCAGCGTGACACGGCCTTTCTCTTCGACTTTATCAGTTACAAATGTCAGCGAGGAAACAACGGTCCTGATTCCTGCATGGTTAATTGTTGGGCCTTAATTAGCCTTGCAGAACAAGGTGTGCAGCTCGCTGAAGAGTTTCCATTCAGGCAGCTTTCAGAGTCTGTGATGCAGCAAGTGCCTAACAGCAGATGCAAATCTAAAGAACATGCTATTCCTATTCAGGTGCATCTCTCAGAGGAACGAGGGGGTTGTGGGTAATGGGATAGTGAAACGGGGAGAGGAACGAGAGTGTGCATAAGTGTTATAGGAGAAAAATAATAATAATGTCCTCAAACACCTCACATTTTTGTCACATAGTGTTCCTGTCTTAAATCAAGGTCGTTGAGGATCTATTCAGAGCACTCATACTTATAGTTCCGTTAATGGTATGGTTTATTTTTAAAAAATTGGGATGTGTGTGTACTATAGGATCAAGTGCTTCCCTCCTTCAGCGGAGTGATTTACAAGTGCCGTCTTCAGTGCAATAGAAATAGATCTCTATTTTATGTGGCCACAATCAGAAATGACCACTTTTATTCATTTAACTCCGTTCCATAATATGTCAGACCTCCTTTCTGTGGCTGCAGTAAAATTCCTGTGTGTTTTGAGAAAGGAAGCCTTATCATCTTGTGCGCTCCAAAGTAATTTACAAATAAAACCGCTTTGAGGCAGCATTTAATTTAAGTTTCATTTGGTTTACATTTGTAAGTATATACTAATAGACTGCAAAATGTAGTTACCTTTTCATGTCGACGCAGAGCAGTTGCCAGCTGGAAAAATAACATAGACGATAGTCGACGCACACACAATTGCACACAAATGCATGCTCTGCTCTTCTGCATAGCTGGATGGCAGCTCTATTTGGTGTGGCCTGTGGTGAATGGCAATTTTGTGCTGCGTTACAGTCAATACTGATGTCTCTATCTGAAATAAACATTGTCATTATCGGTATTCACAATGGATTAAATTACCTCAAGCTTCTCTATGGCAGAGCTCAGCACAGCGTCTTATTGTGTAGATAACAATAGCTGAGAGATGTGTGCGCCCAGCGTTTATCACTCCACCGCTGACCTGTAGAATAACTCTGGGTCTCCATTCTAATGTATGGCAGAGTTTGTGCTGTTGTGTGATTGTGTGCCTGCCGTAAGCAAGTTTGCTCCTCAGGCCTTGAGAAAACAAAAGAGCTGCTCATGTATTTCTTGTAGATCGATAATTCACAATAGGTACGCCATACGTTGGCGTTCGCAAACTGATGTGGTCCTCACTTTTCCAAGCACATCTATGTATTTTAGTAGATCGTGAGAGCATAATTCCTCACTTTGGACTCTGGAGGGACCTGCGGTAGCAGACTGAAGCTGTGGCATTCTCAGCCCATCCGAGATATATTCCCATGCACAATGGTGCAGTGGTGCATATTCCACTCAACGCCAGCGCACCAAACTCATTATGGGGACAGGGCGTCATATAATGGAAGTTTAGTCAAGGCCACATGACTGAGAGAGTGTGTGGGTTGAAACCGTCAACCTAAGGATATGTACAGACACAGCCTTCCACAGCCCTTCGCTCACTCTTCATGAGACTGAACCCAAGGACAGGCGCCATTCAAACATTGCTCTCAGAATTCACATTCAAACCGCCAGAGCTCTCAATTAGTGTTTAGCTCATGAGAGCCACCTTGACTTAGTATGAGAGGAGAGGTGGGTTTCAGTATGGCCCCGATGTACAATAAGTGGGTGACAGTAGGGGGTGTTGGGCTCGTGTCACATTCCCTCTGTCTTTGTCTTTTCTTATTTATGTTCTTTTTTCCTTTTTGGTTTACTCTTTTGTTCATTATGAGTTTCTACCAAGTCCTGAGAAAGCAGTCAAAACTAATACAAATTTTTTATTTGATTTTCAAATGTTAAAAGACATTTGCAAGTTTTGATTCCTACAGCAAATTGTGCATGAATATCCAACTCATCCAGCACTCTTTTTGTTTTCTGACCTATAAAATATCCCATTTCTATTTAGTGTGAGAAACCACTGCAAACGATTCAGTCCATGAGTGCATGAATGAATTCATCAGAATGAATCAAACTGAACTGCAAACAGTTTCTGACCTTTTTACAAACCAGTTTGACCATTTAGATCTAAAGAGTGATCGATGTGATCTAGTATCGCTAGTTCATATTCTAAAAAGCTAATGGAAAATGCATGACATGACTGTTAAAATATTATCATTATCATAATTCTTATGTCAGTCTGCAGAAATCTCCATTGACA
This sequence comes from Carassius carassius, assembly GCF_963082965.1. Taxonomy (NCBI): domain Eukaryota; kingdom Metazoa; phylum Chordata; class Actinopteri; order Cypriniformes; family Cyprinidae; genus Carassius; species Carassius carassius. The sequence goes on along the minus strand of NC_081773.1, from coordinate 17,902,581 downwards.
CATTAAGGATTTGTCAGAGGGTTTAGCAACACCCCTGGTCTCTAGTACCTTTTCATGAAAAAAAAAAAATTGAAATGTGATTATTTAACTCCATATTCTGGATATCATGCAAAATTGCCATTCATTTTTATTAAAGTGGCCATTATTACAACTATGACATTTGCAATAATCTACAACTAATAACTATTGTGAGTTAAATTGACTCACCTTGATTAATAAATAATGGGAATGTCACTTTCTCTAAGACATAGCAGTGAATAAGGAATTTGATTTAATTGCATTTATTCATTCATCCATTCAATATTTGAAGCTTTAAATACATGTGATGTGTCACCTCTGATTTTGGAGCAAACACAAAACGTGGAATGAATGAATGATCCATTTATATATATTAATTGTGTATTGCTGTACACCCAAAGCGCTTTACAGTCATATGGTTGTCTCAATTGTAAAAAAGCCCAATTGTAGTCCGAATAACATGATACTAAATCATTTACATGACATATCAAATAACTGTTTTGCTCTGACTGAAATCACTTTTAAAGTGCATATAAAGGTACTGACTGATATAGCCAATATTATTTATTGTCATGAGCCAGTCGGGCTGTTAATAACAGCAATGCTAAATTATTAGTAATTAACTCCTTAAAGAGTAAAGTAATTGTGTAAGTGTTCAGAGATCCTTCATGTGGCTTCTTCCATATTTATACATGTACTCACCAGCTCCCTACACCCTCCCTTTTTAAACTCTAAATTAAAGGTATAGGGAAAAGCCAGGCCTTTCATCTTTCTTCTTGTTTATGTGTGTACCTGTGAGCATGTTTGTGTGATTGTGTAATAGAGTGTGAGTGTATTCATTTCTGTGTGTGTGAATGTGTGAGTGTGTCAAGGAACCAATAAACGACAACTAATAAGTAGGCCTCTTGCTCCCTCCACCTCAAGCACGAGGACCTTAGCTCTTCCTTGCTCTCTCTCCATCTCTCTCTTCTCTCTCTCTCTCACTCACTCACTCACTCACTCTCTCTAACACCTGGCAAATATTATTCATGGCTACAAGAGCAGCATTTTTGAAAGGGGCAGTTCAAAGCCTTTGCCGCTGAGAGCAAAGTGAAGGTGTTTTTGAAAGACTGGAGTGCACTTTTACGTGTGCTGCAGAGCACAGGGCCATTTCCGCAGATGAAATGGTAGGGGGGGAAGGGCGGTTAGGCTTTTGATTGCATGCGTTCAAGTGTCGCGGTATGGACGGTGGCCATGTAATAATAATATGGAGCTGAGGAGACAAAATGACATTATAATTTGTTTTCAGGAGCTTGAGCAGTTAAACTGTAACTGCATAGATAACTGTGGGCAGCCCAGCTCAGCAAGAGAAAAGAAAAAGCATATTGTTCCCTCCACCGTTCAGGATTGTGACCAGGTTGGCTTGGGAGTGAAACCAATCCTGCGCAGGGTTAACGAGCAAACAGCCCGCTGCTCATCAGGCCAGCTAATGAGTTCTCTCACGCAGACCTATCACATGACCTCTAGGGTCACATGACCCATCAAGCCCTGTCTGCCTTTCCCTGAATCAACTGAATATTTCATTTAGCTGCAGATTAACACCAATCAATTAGTCATCAGAGCATGGGCCAGAATCAGTCGCCTGGAATAGTACACTCATAAAGAAGTTCAGGGGTGAAACCTGCAGTCTGCCCTACAGCGTGACTGTCACTGCCCTCTGTGAGATATTAGCCACGATGATGAACAGGGTTAGATTGCACCAGCCGTCCATAAGGTCTTACGCTGAGGAAACTTCTCACTAAGTACTTAGTAGCTACTAGTTAGTTTGTAAGTAACTTTGTACTGAAATAAAGGTTTCAAATGAGTGTTTTCAAAGTGATGCTAGAAGAAGCAGTTTTACAAAGAACCTTTCAGTGAACCAGTTTTTTCTTAGTGTGAATAGTTTTAATAATCTGAAAACCCTTTTTCCACTATAAGGAACATTTTGTGGAACCAATGGTTTCTATGGACTAAAAGTCTGAAAGACAAGACGTAGCCTAGCTAAATCATAAGCTTTCCAGGAAGAAAAGTGTAGTGTCATACTATGACATCTTTCTTCATTGATCCAATAAGCAGGTTTCAAATGTGTAAACAGCTGTTTAATAGCCATGGAATTACATTTATCTTATGGTTGATGTATCTTACAGTTGCAGTTTTGCCACACTTAACTGTGTCAATGGTGCATTTTCATTAAAATATTATGCATAAATGTGTGTCAGTTTTGAAAGCTTTCCATTTATGTATGCTTTGTTAGGATAGGACAATATCTGGCCAAGATACAACTGTTTGAAAATATGGAATCTTGAGGGTGAACTAATATGAACAAACAATGAACAATTGCAGTTTTATTTGCTAACATTAACAAAGATTAAACAATTCTTTAAAAATACATTAATAATTGATCATTTTAGCTCATCCATTGATGACAACAATTGAGATCTTGTAAAGAGTTACCAGTAACACTTTAGTATAGAGACCAATTCTTATTATTAACTAGTTGCTTATAAGCGTGTCTATTAATAACATATTGGCTGTTTATTAGTGTTTATAAAGCACATATTCTGCATGACTATATTCTACATCCCTAATCCAATACCTAAACCTAACAACCACCTTACTAACTAATAAGCAGCTAATTAGGAGTCTATTGAGTCAGTTGTTTGATAATAACGAGAATTGGCGTTTTTTTACTTTTCAGGAAATATATCTGAATGTGAGGAGCGCACATGGATGTGTGTTGCCACTAGGAAGCTATTTAAATTTATAACATTCTCTCTCTTAAATAGTGTACAACAGAGCCAGCAACAGTCTAAAGTATCATAATGTCTAAGGTATTGCCTAAAAATGTGCTCATTGATGTAATCTAACCATCTGTCATTTTATTCCATCTGTTACTCTTTATATGAGTCTTGCTTAAAGATTTATTCATTATTTGTAGATTTTTAATTTAAATGTAGGGTTACATTTCAAGTAATTTGCATACAACTAAATATTTTAACATTGCAAGTTGGCAACATAGTAAAACTGGTGAATTAGTAAAACAGTCGGACAAGTTGTTATTAGTGGTACCAGTGGTTAAAACACCCCAGAAGTGAAGATTTGAGTGAATGCATGGACACGATGGACTGTGATGACTTGCAGGTGTCAAACACAAGAGCGATGGTAGAAAAAAATTGCCTCTCATTTCCAGTAGTTTGCTCTTGAGTGGTTGTCCCCACTTATTTGTCAAGTTTGGTTACATAAGATGTGTGTATGCAGGCTGTCATTAACTATTTATGTTGAATTAGTGAGGTGACTACTAAGGGTCAACAGCCTGACGTCAGGATTAAGTGTCACCTTTTTGCTGCTGGGCCGATCAGGTATCAGCGCTGTTTTCTCCATTGCCTACGCATTCGCAAATCTGCTGCATCTACTGCGCGTCTCTGGATAAACAAGAGAATGAAAGGACAAAGGCAGAATTAGAAGGAAAACAAATGTTTCTTCACCTCTCAGAGTGTAGTGGGGGTGTGAATATGTGATTTGATGGGATTATGTGGATTTTTAAAATGAGAGGGGGTGGACTCAAGCCTTCCCAAAATCTTTGCGTGTGTGTATATGTGTGTGTGTATGTTTTTAACCTTGTCTTGTGGCACATGTATCCTGTGTTTTAACAAAGAATATGACATGTCTTAAACCCAAACATAAGAGAATGTCGGCATTATAGAAATCCCCAGAGACGGATTCTCCTCAGTAAGATCCAGAGAATGCCTTTTCAAATTAAAGACCCTGCCAGCCATATTGATTTGTCTGTTTTTCTTCTCCCAGAAGCACTTTTGTGAGATTTTTGCACACCACAGGAAGTAATTTTGACCACAGGAATATCAGAGATACATGGATCTTCAACAGTTTAAACTTCGTTCTTTAAGAATTTGATGCAGTCTGTTTGAACTTGAATTATACTACTGTAACACGTTTAATTAACCTAAAAATATTGTAAATACTTTATTGCTTCTGAGTAATGAAATATTCTATACTCTTATCCTGTATAGACCTTATGTAGCTCCGCCCCTTTTAGCACCATGCCTTACAGTTTGTACATCCACAGAGTGAAGGTAAGGTCATACTAATTTATGAATGAACTGCTCATTTTAAAATCTTCCCGGACTGCTGACATTGGTTATTTGTTCACTTTAATTAACACTTTAATTAGTAAATCCACTTTAAAAAGTTGTTGTTAATATGAATGGGCACAATTTCAGTATGAATGCATTCCTGATATGATAAGTATATTGTCTATATTGCAATTGTACACTATTTTGTCCAAAAAAGAAAAAAGAAAATACTAAAATCGTTAATCCAGTTTTAAATGCAACAAGTGAATGTAGGCATCACATTAGAATCCCCTGATAACTGATATGGAACCACTATATTATGCATCCATAAATATGGATATACATCATAATGATCAGGGTTATTGATACAGTCCCAGTTAAGACAAAAATGATCTGTGTACAATTTTGCAGGGAAAGGCTGTTTGTATCTGTGAGTTTCTCTACGTTTTCTCATGGATGAGAGAAGTGGTGTTGAGTATCCCATTCCCAGGCTGTTCTAGGGTGGTTACTGTCTGTCTGAACAATAACGTGGGAACTGACTCTGAAATCTATCAGATAATGACCCATCTCTGTCAGAGGAGAAATTGCCAAGGAGTTTGCCTGCTTTTTGTGTGTGGCTTTTTAATTTCATTCTCTCTCCTTCCCCCACTCTCCTCTCTAAATTCTCCTTGCCTATCACTATTAGAAAGTTTATCCGACATTACATGCAACAAATAACTTTATCCTGCACCAGCATGAATTTTACTTGTGCAGGTGTGCCATAACTTCCCCTCAAATACTTCCTCTTCTCCACTGAGCCAGAAGCTCCCAGGGGAGGTGATCAGGTTATTAAATATGAATGGGAGAAGGGAAGGGGCGGTATATATTCCCTTGAATTTTTGTGTATTATTAAGCAGGTAGCTGAATATGATAGTGCTGGCTGTCATGTCTTTAATTAGGGGCTATTTTCCATCAGCTCGACTTACAGTGGAGCTCTGCTGTTCATCTGGAGTTCACACGGCTGCTGGCCACCACTTACTCATTTCATCCAGTCACTCCCACCAACCTACCTCCTGAAAAATGATGTACATTTAAGTCAACTTGCATTATTTTACAGGTTCTTATCTTATCTTATCTTATCTTATCTTATCTTATCTTATCTTATCTTATCTTATGGATATATAGTGCCATTTACATCCATCCAGGATCACCTGATTTTTCTGATGACTTCTGGTGGTGATTAAGTGTCTGATTAAGTCTCAGTGGATCATTATTTCTTTTTGAGGTCATTCTAATATTTTGGATGCCCACCTGTTATTTAATCTTATGAGCGATCGATATCACCGTGCTGATTTTCCCACAGTGCCATGGGGGAGTCGGTTCAACACTTGCTCACAGGTTGTCACAACAGTTGAGAATGATGGTGTTATTTTGTGGGCCTTGCTGTTGTTTATTGCTCGGTTTGGGGTATTTCTAATGATTGTTGTTATTCAGCTAAATGAGGCAGCATTAATTAGCATGCGGCTGATAATTAGGCTCCACAGGGCTGTAAAAGAGAAGAGGATGTGTAGGGATAGCAGAATACAGGTGGACTATCTGACAAAACCAATATTATGAAGTCCATTTATGCTTATTGTGCAAATGATAATAATTTGCAATGCACAGTATATCTTGTTATCATCCAATATTCTATTTTTTTTATTTATTTACTGCATTTTCTTTTCATTTATTGGTATTGGTCTATGTTAGTAATGTAGCCTAATTGTTCATGCTCATTTCTATTACCTTTGCTGTCGATTAAGGGTTAACCTGTTAATCTAAGGTTAACAATACTAATTTAATAACTATATACTAGAAAAAGTAATAATCTACACTTGTAGAATATATATATATATATATATATATATATATATATATATATAATTATTGGCTTATCATATCAAACTGAATTTTTGATTTATGATATGCATCTCTAATAACATAGTATGAGTCAACTCATCTGTATTTGATGTCCATTTTCTATGAAGGCCAGCAGGCAGCCATCCATTATGGCCACTGGGGAGTTTACAGTAAATAGTTGCTAGCTAGAAGCAGCCCAGTACAGATTTATTGCTGCAATGTAACAGTAATGATGACATAGTTGAAGTGCTTGTCACAGCAGGCAAAATACTGTGCTGAAGTCCAAATCACATGTGTAACATTCCCTAAAACTTACAACACTACAGATGAGTCTCCAGCGCTCTCAGTCAGAGTCAAAGTGAGTTGCTCATGGCTTCGATATCTCTCAGTGTCACACAGGCTCACTTTTAATGAGATGATTTAAACAAGTCTCTCCTCTCCTTTCCTCTCTGCTCCTCTCCTCTCCTCTCCTCTCTTCTCCTCTCCTCTCCTGCTCTCCTCTCCTCCCTCCTGCTCTCAACATTGTGTTGGTCTATCTGATCCTGGGCTCTTTTGTTGCTCTTTGAAAAGCCCGACCCGACACTCATTATTTTCTCCTTTATCTTCCTCTCTGACACTCTGATTAGGATGGTCGGGTTTGACAGTCGCCTCCACATAGATCCTATCCATTACGCTGTCACCAGGGGCAGTGTGTGTGTGTGTGTGTTTCCATGGGTTTGTGAGTGATAATATCTGTTTGTGTGTGTGTGTGTATGTGTGAAGTTACTGAAAGCACATGCACAGGATTAAAGAGAATTTATATATTTGTGAATATATTTACATAAGCCTATGTTTCTGTTAAGCTACAGGTGTATTTGTTATCATAATATCTGTGAAGACAGAAATATTAAACTGAAGGTTATTTAATAATTAATACAATTTAAATATCTATTATATAAAATATGCGGACACATTTATGTGTTCCGTGAATATAGATGTTGATACAGATATGGCATTTAAAGATGTATATATGAAGGCAGAAATATAGAAAGGCAATGGCAGCTTGTGTCTAATGCATACAGTATGTGTGTGTATATGAGAGGGAGTGTTTTGAAGGCTAAGTGTTCAGTGTCAACAAAAAGTGTTGTGTGAGCATCAGGAGCCCATCTCCAGCTAATTACGCCAACCTCCTTGTTAATTAAATCCTTGTTAGAGGTGGAGGCAGAGAAGCTAATTAAACTGCTCTCTCCTTTCATAATTGCGGGATGATATAGAATCTGTGTGCAGGACTGGGGGAAGCACCGTAATTCTCCAGTGTTGTTGTGGATGGAGTGAATGTGTTTGCTGTGCTAGTATTCTGGAGTGGAGGAGAGCAGACTGTGTGTGTTTTTGTTCAGTCTCTCTCACTCACTCCACATCTCTCTATTGCTCTGTCTCTCTCTGGAGGGTTCGGCCCGCTCCATTGTGCCAGGAGGTGGAAGGGGAATAGGCAATATGAGTGCATGGTGCTTTGCTGATGCAGCCAAACTATTTTGGGCTATCCTCTTGGCTGTCATTTGTTGTCAAATGACCTAGTCCTGGATCTTTTGTGTTGCTGTAATTGTGTGTGTGTGTGTGTGTGTGTGTGTGTGTGTGTGTGTGTGTGTGTGTGTGTGTGTGTTGGACAGGCAGAGGCGGGAGGTGAGAGAAGAAATACTACTTGAGATTTTCATTAATTGGTAATGCATAACAGTCAGTACAGAATTATATTCAGTTCTGTTTTGTAAATCGTGAATGCTTACACACACACACACACACAGACACACACACACATATATGTGTGGCTGATCAACCAATGAATGACTCAAATTTGGGACCCAGTCTGACTTTTTTCTTTTATGTTTGACAATAATTCATTGATTACATGGCCACTGATCTGAATTTGTGTCATTATATAATAACCCAATGAGAATGACAAGAGAACAATGACAAGGAAAATGCACATTATTTAATTTGGCTATAGCATTTTTATTTTTTATTTTTTTTATTTTAGATAAATGTATAAATAAGTAAAATGTAATGGATGATTGAAGATTGAAGATGAAATTCTGATACTTTCACATTTCAGTATTTTAGATACAGGCAGCCCACATACTACTAATCACTGTGGTGCAGGAAAACCATTTATTCATAAATACATTTTAGGAATTTCCATTTGCTTTGTGTACCTTTATATATATAATATATTCCTAGCAATATTAAAAGACTTTGGTCTTTATGATAAAGCTGGCAACATGATGCGGTGTGTTTCATCTTTGGTCATGAACATATTCAGTTTCAGTCAGTTTGATGAATAAGTCATTTCTCACAACTGCCCATTTTTAATAGCATATGATCTAACATCTTTAAATAAAAGCTGTCCTTCTTTATCCATCTCCTATTCAAATAAACCTCAGCCTCATGTTGGAACCATTTTTGTGTGGGTTGTTTTCAGCAGTAAGTCAATTAGAAGACTCTTCCTCGTGTAATATTGTCTGTATATACTGTATGGATTGGTTGTGAAAGCCGTCTAAAGGATTGGCTGCTTTGTGCTAGCATGCTGTACTAATACAGGATTTTTTTAGTGGACAGTGTAATGAGAGCATAATATTATCCTGAGCGTCAAGCTAAAGGAAAGATTATCATGGCATTATAGCTGTAGAAATATTATGAGGCTTAAAGAACTGAAGGACGAAAGCAAGTATTTTACAAAGTTATGCACTCATATTATAGCTGAACTTAAATTTACATTTACCCAGGATTTATGGATTTGTTTTTTTTTTGGTTTGTTTTTACACATTTATTTTCTCATCATGTGTAATGGTCTGAATGTCATTCACTCTTAAATTGCATTATCATAACCCAACAAAACAAAATATAATAAACAATGTTCACCTGACTTAATGGAATATGCATTTTGAGGCAAAGTAATTATCTGGGTTTGCAGGAAATAAATGTGTTATTTTACTGGATGGGACTAAAATAAATTTAAACATTAATGGGTCCCTTGATTTGCATCAAAATAGTGTGTTATTGTCCCTCAGTGTGGGCTGATATTGGATGTGCATTTCTGTCGTTCCAAACACTTTAAAATTTTAAAACGCACTGCAAAGTTAAATATGCTGATTAGAGGCCTTATCTGCGACATGGCCCATCTCATCACTTCTGTCAATGCCTGCTTCATTTAAAAAAAAATGCATTTTAAAAACCCAGAGTGGGTAATCGAATATAAGTGAATTAGTGGGTGGCTTTCCCCCCCTTCCCCCACAATTTTAACCTCAGCCAGTTGGCAGAAAATATAGCAGTAAGCAAAATTTAGTGGAGGCTTTTTAGAGGACCCCGCATCTCGGGGCATGAGGGGGCTCCTTAGAAGCTACTAGTCAATAGGAAATTTCAAGACATAAATGAGAAGCGAGAGAAAAGAGAGAGAGAGCGAGGAGGGAAGAAAAGGGCAGGTGTAGGTAGGGGGCTTTGATCCACTCAGACCTCCTTTACAATGATGACCTCATTTCAAACGCTGGGAGCCAGGAGAGGGAGAAGGAGGTGCTCGACTGTGACACACACACGCCAGCGCACGTTCACACACTCAGAAAAGTGGTGGGGTACCGCGTTGACCCTTTCTCACGAAAAAAAGGCACTGGGGAGGCGCCTTCTAAGGGACAGGCTACTTCCTGCTATCCTTAGGCTAAAATTGCGCCTCCTCAGGGGTTTAGGGCAGAGCGAGGGGAAGCATGCTGGGTCATTGGCTGGTGTTGACTTTATTGCTGAGAGGCTTTTCGGTGTGTGTTGTTAGCGTGTCAGCTGTAATTAGTGTTGTGTAGTGAGGGTTAAATGAGATTACACAGTCTTCAGACCCCGCTGCTCAGCTCATGGGCATGTTAAATAGCCATTTCACACACACACACACACACACACACACACACACACACACACACACACACACACACACACACACACACACACACACACACACACAGTCACAATTCCAGCATATTCCAGTCACTGACAGAGTTGGCTTGTAGAGTGTTGGCTTGTTTTGTGGAATATATGTACAGAATATTGCTATTGCTTGACCTGCATAATTACATCAATGCATTTGGCAGATGGTTTTATCCAAAGAGCGTACATGTTAATCAGTTTCAAAGCATGTTCATTTTGCTGGGTATCAAATCCAGATTGTGATCTACTGTTTGAGATACAGGAAAGCACATAGAAGAATTACTTTTCCTTCCTTCTATTTGAAACGTTAAAATGTTTTTAAAAATGGCTAGTTACAAATTATCACAGTTATGGACCGTTTTTCTGTCTTCTGCTCTGATTTATTTCCTGTGTGCCCATATTTGGTTATGTCCCTTGTCTCGTTTAGTTAACCACCATCACCTGTGTTATCCTCATTTACCAGTGTACTTAAGTCCCCCTTTGTCAAAAGTTTAGTGGCCAGTTATTGTATGTGGTTATGTGTGTGGACGTTTCCTTCATCATTCCTTATAGATTTTTTTTTTTAAATAATAACGATTACTGTCTTTGTCGTGCGCTCTCTGTCCTCAGTTCAGCACATACCACGACACAAATAAAAAATTGTTATAAAAAATATAAAATCTACAATTCATGAAAAAAAGTTAAAAAGTTGTGGTTAAATACACTCCCTTACGAAAGGAAAATATATTTACCAATATATTTCTTAAAATATATTGTGATATATTGCTATTTTTTGGAAAAAATAAATATTAAATCCCATATATAAGAATGTATGCCTAATATATTACATGATATTTTCCAATATACTGCAATATATTTTTGTTTCATAAGGGCTTCCCAAAATCATGTTCTCATGTTTATTTTTGTAATGTGTGAGAAGTTTTCATGGTAAAGGTTGAGTGAGTTTACATGATTTTTTTGTTGTATGTGAACACTTTTGAATCCAAATAGAGTCAGTTTTACTACCACCATAATAATCATATACAGATTTTTTACCTGTTAGAGACACACACATTTAACCCAGTAGAGATGAACACAACGCAGAGGAAGGATGACTGGCAAAGTCACTGACATAGCAAATAATTAAAAGTGAAATGAAAGTGAAGTGACATTCAGCCAAGTATGGTGACCCATACTCAGAATTAATATTTAAGATTATTTAATGCATGAGTTCGGTGAGGCTATCTCACTGTTATTTTTCATTTAGCTGGGGCAGTAATGAATGTATTGTAAGCCGCATTAGTCTCATGCTGGAAATCCTCATATTGAAGGATAACTTTTTCTGCCTGTGTGTGTAATAAGATTAAGGATATTAGGAGAGGTGTGAGCCATGACCCCATGAGGCGATGAGATGGGGGATTATGCCCCCTCCCTATTCGAAAACGAACTTTATTTCAGTACTTACATAGGGCCGCTCTGATCACACTTTCAAAGGCTACAAATGCGCTTGTGGCTGATGATACAACTCTTAGTGATGATCTAATTTCCAGTGGCATGTTTCATAACACCAATCTTTTGTGTTCCGTTACAAAATAGCCGCATAACGCATTAAAAATGTCACATAAAAGTGATGACATTTGTCTGATGGCTAAGAATGATGGCTCAAAGACTTGATGGATTCGCATTCTTTTGTTGCAGAGCCTGAATGCTGTGGAATTTGGCATTAACAGCAAATGCAATTAGCTGATACAAAAAATTACTTTCACCAACTAGGACCAATAAAATGAAATTCAAATTACTCACCTTAGTACCACACACAAAGCTTTCTAAGTACTTTATAGAGAGCCTTGGGACAGCTTGCAGAAATTCCCTGACCCTAATAATAATTAGAATAATTAGAAAATACAATGTTGGCTGAAAAGTTTGCTGTCTCCAAACTGGAGTACAGTTATGTCAAAGTTCTTGATGTGGAGCATCACATCATCGCGGCTCTCATGCTGTTTCTTCAGAGCAGTGAAGGCTGCAGTGGCTTTATCCGGCAGACCGAGGAGTGTCTGTGTAATTCTCAGAAAGTCAAGCATAGCATCCGTCACCAATAATAGGTACAGCTGAGAGCTCTGGTGCTAACAAGGCCTAAGTGGGAAAGTGGTTAACAAGGAAACCATCGTTCCATCTCTCTAATGCCAGCCCCTTCTTTTCCTTCCTTCCCCCAACCAACACTACCCCCTCTCCATCAGCCCTCCATCCACTGCATAGCAACCATTGTGCCTTTAGCTCATACTGAAAATGACATGTTTACTCTTGACCAATAGGACTGGTGTAGTATATTAAAAGGCATAGCATTGAAATGCATTAGCGCCGTAAGATCTGTTCATCTTGCGCCCTTTTCTCCATCATGAAAATGTTCTCACTATTTCTCTTTGCTTACATTTTCTTGTCTCTCTCTCTCTCTCTGTCTCACCCCTTTGCCTGTTAACATCCCCCTCATCTTCTTTGCCGTCCTCTCTCCCCCCTCTCTGCCTTTCTCTAGTGTTTGGGGGTCTTGCCTGATACCCATTAGCGTTAGGGCTTATTACCTGGGTAATGAGCGACACAGTGTCTAATTAGCCGGGGCTTGGAGAAACTGACATCACTCCAGCCCTGGAGCTGCCACTGCCATTAGCAGAGCTCCTCTAAGTGATCTGTCTGTGGTCTGTTAAAACCATTACATTCATTATGGATCAATCAAAGGAAAAGGTGTTGCGGCTAATTGAGGAGTGGAACAATGCTTAAAATCTTGCCGTAATTGATGGGTAAAAAATGAAAATAAGAAAAACACCCCATCGATGTCTGGATAATGGGTATATACGCTCTCTGTGTGATGGATAGATTTTCTTGCATAATGGATGATTGGTTTCTGAGTGAACATCCTGTGTCTTTTAATGAAATTATCTTCAGCAATACCTTAACATGTCCAGTGAGAAGAGATGCAGCATTATTTTAAGCTTACTCAAGTTAACTTTTCTTTGCAAATATTCCTAGAACTATTAACTGTTTCTCTATTAAGTATAAACCATAATCTATTCACACTTTCCCTGTTTGTTTTGTAGTAAATTACACATTGTTGCAGTTTGAGTCATTTAGTAAGTTCTGTCTCTCATAATAATATTCATAACAATTAATTTATATGATTATTATTATTATTATATTTTGAATTATATATATGTATTTTACAAATTTTCATTACACAATGTTGCAAATTGACTCATTCATAGTTTTGTACATTATATCAACAATAATAGTAATAATCATAACCAAATATAATTATTATTTTATATTGATTATTATTTAAATTCAAGGTTTAATAAACATTAATTGTGATGCATTTACATGTTGTAGGGTAAACGTCCCTATTAAGCGCACCAAAATCTACACTGAGACATTTTTAGTGCACAAGATATTGGTTTCAGTACAAAACGTTTATAGTATTAAAAGTATTATAAAGTATTAAAATAAAATATTAATCTCTCATGCAAAATATTAAATTTTATTTTAAATGACAAAAGCATTTCAATTAAGATATTTATCAAGTTCTAAAAGTCTGGCTGTGCTTAATGGGTGCATGTTTGTACACTTTAAGCACACCCCTGTTCCCATTAAGCTCACATCATGTTTTATCAAAAATTCTTCTTTATTTTAAGATAATTGTTTAAAGAATAATTGTAAAAATATATTTTTTGAAGGTACAAAGTCAGTCACAAAAATCACAAAAAACAGGATTTTGTTTTGTTTTGACCATCAGTTAATATTTAAAGTGTTTATGAAGTATTTACATAGACATTCAAAAATACATTTCATGTAATATTTATTAAAATGAAAGGATTTTGCTAAATAAATAGTCTAGGTCATGTAATATGAACAAATATTATTAACAATATCTATGAAATTATTCTTTTTCTTATTGATGTCACTCTAAAGCTGTGTGATTTTCATAGTAGTGCACCCTTTAAGCTCACCTTAAAATAATATGAAATCTTTAAAAATGACAGCAGTGTAAAACGACAGACCAGCAGTAAACTGTCAATTTATAATATTATAGATGTAAAACCACAAGCCAGTAATGCCTGTGAAGTAATATATTATCATAGCACATATGCAGCTAGTCAGCTAACTGTGTTCTGTAGCATCTGTGCTATGCTAAAACTATGTTTTGGATCTTATGTAATTATTTCCCACATCCAAGTTCTTGGTTTTAATATGCAAAAGTCTGAACATTAATATCTTCTTTTTACAATATTTAGTGAAACTTACCCAAAATAAAAGTTTACATATTTAAAAAATGCACATTTAAGGGGCTCCTGATTTGGTGAAAGTTTTTAGACAGCTTTCAAAATGTACGCCAGGCAGTGTGAACACATGGAGACTCATCTCAGTGTGCAATAATCAGGAGGTTTATAGTAACAAACATATCCATTGGTTAAAACATCAAGAAGGACAATAATTTTTTTGCTTTTTATAATCTGAGCTCAAATATGGAAGTGTGCTTAATGGGTACGTAAGCTTAAAAAGATACATTTACCCTAATACTGAAAATTGTCCAAATGTCCAAACTGTGAAACTTGACTCAGAGTTTTGCATGGTATAAAAACAACAATAATATAAGTAGTAGCACTAGCAGCAGTAATAATCATAATAATTAATTATAATAAGGTATATACATTATAATAAAACATTTTTGTTTGTATATTTTCATTATGTATTTTATAAATGCTATAATGCATTTAAACTTTTTATTACTGAAACAGTCCTTACCAAGTGTTTTTTTTATAGAGAATTTGTTTTGTTTGTTTTTTGGGACATCCAGCTTCTCTCTGCCACATTTTGTCTTTAATTTGAGAGATTTGGTAAGTTAGCACAACCAAGGCTGGTGAAGTTGATGTATTTGATGGCAGGCTTGGAGAGGAAAAGAAGGACCTCTTCAGACTTAAAAGCCCCCACACGCTTTTAGACTTGACCCCACAATTTTTCTTCCCTTTTGGTCTCATGGCCTCATCTCTCTCTCCTTTTTTTGAGTCTTAAAACATACGAGGCAGCAGACAGCTCTGGACAGAGATATGAGGAGCCTTCAAAGCCATGTTGTGACTGCTGTTTCATCTCAGTACAAAGGGTTATGCCGAAATGTGTTCCGCCTTTCAGTATATTTTGCATTTATGCTAATGATGCATAAATCAACAGGGTGTTTTTTTTCGGCACCACCATATGAATCTGTAAACAGACCGAGAAAGTTATGCCATCAAACAGAATTTCACTTTTACCATGAGCTGCGGAAATTTTCTGTGATTCAAATCATTCATTTTTTTTATTTCCTACTACTTTTTTCCCCAGTAAACTAATGGCTTCAGCCTAACCTTGTAAAATAATTCAAGCAGATCGAGTTTGCCTAAGGAGTCAATTTAACACTGATAAAACTTGATGAATTGAGTTACCATTCGATTAAACTAAATGATCAGCAAACATTCGTGACTTCACTCAAACTAATCCTCATAATGAGAGTGTAATTGCCTAAAACAAGCAAATAATTCCACCCAGCAGAGCGATATCGACAAATACTAATGAGGCCTGCTAGTGAAGGGTTACTATGTTTGTTTACACAGGAGAGTGAGAGAGCCTGGGAAGAGCTGTGGCAGAGGGAAAAAAGGCAGGATTATTTGTAATTATGTGTGCCAAGTGTTTAATGCAACAGATTGAACACAATAGCAGAGGCAGAATCAGCTGCATATGAGTCCTCCATTATCCTGCAGTGGTGAAGTTGGGAGACAGATTGCCGCCGTAAGCAACACAGACAGGCTTGACACCTGCTCGCTGCTCTCCCGCTCATGCCACCACTGGGGAGAGGAAACCTGATTAACCGCGCTGTGCTAATAGAGAGAGGAAATTAACACAGCGGTATCCTTGTGAAGGAGAGCTATACTCAGAGAGGGGTGTTTAACCACTGGCAGCCAGAAATGCCATGGTGAGAGATTAATGAACTGTGCACTGATGGAGCTCAGAGTCGTGCTGTTGATGGGGCTCAACAAGTCTCTGTTTGGGGCTAATGATTCGGTGAAGACACTGCACACACTATGGCGTTGGATAGCGCTTTCCTCCACTGCCGAGCATGAACGCACATTTCGGCATAAAATTAAGGGAAGTTAGACATGGATAAACCTAATCGCTGCCTGTTGCCATGTAATTACTTTTCATAACACTGCTCATTATATGCTAGAGCATAACACTATTCAATATATTCATTGCCATTTGTTGTGGTTGTTTGGGTAAATCTGTTTAAATATGTGTAGTTCCTATCAACATGTTGAAGTTCGACCTGTGTTTAATATGTATGAGGGAGGGAGAAATGAATTCGATTGAGTGTGCAGAATCAGAGTGACTTGCGAACTGACTCAGTGTCTGAGCGTGATGGTTCGACTCTCCCGCAGTGCTTGCCTTTAGGTATTCACAAGTGACAGGCTTTCTTTTCATTGGGTATCATGAGGTATTTTGATCTAGTGTAGACTGTATAGAGTATATCCATAAAGTGGTCATTACAGCATTTAACTTGAATCCCAGGGAAAAACCTGCTTGGAAAAAAAATGCTATTAGATATTTGCAGCTGATGGAAGGACTTCATGCTTCAAGTTTTTGGAGTAGTGAGATGGTATTTGCAGTCAGGTTAAGTGGGTTTGTGGAATAGCAATTTAAATGTTATCTTGCACATGCAGCACGCACATATGTTTTATGTGTTAGCCTTACTGATTCCCTGCACTTTATCCTACCTGAAAAGTTGTGAATTTTGATGGCCGGAGGGAGACTGAAAAGATGCCCAGGGTATTAAGAGAGGACAGAGGTCATCACTAGACCGGAGGCAATGTAAAAGTGTGCCATCAGATGGCAATGACGTGTCTCTCTGTGAGTTCATGTATACTACAAATCAACAGCTTTCCACTCTATGAAAGCCTGTCAGAACCATGTGGTGGCAAGCTGCTCCTGCTGCTGCAGCCCAAAGCCTTGAATGGCATCAGAAGGCTGTTAGATTCATGTTTGCAGCTTATATTTTATAGTTATTGGATATATGCACTATTTTGACAAAGTTGTGCCATGTAGTCATACTGAGCAATTGTTAACTGGAATAATAATTTATTATTTTTGTAATTTTATTATGCATTATTCCAGTTTAAGGATGTATTTCTGCTAGATTGAATTATTACAATATTTAAAAAAATAATTAAAATATACATTAAGCAGAAATATATATTACGTTTAACCAGTATGTAAATCTTATGTCAAATAAAAATGTATACATATATGGCTGTACTATGTAAATATGCTCTCGCTAATCTTTTAAATACACTTATATAGCACAAAATGTAAGGCCCGGCTGTAAACAGGCTTTGTGGGATCATGAAGATAAAAAACTTTTCAGGACAAGACTGTATGAACAGCAGACTTAGTGGCAAAATAAAACGATTGTAAAAAATGTGTAAAATGTATTTATGCATTAGTCTATAGTCTGCAAATATTTTTTGTGCAGGGAATGAGCTTGTTTTTTTTCTTTCTTTTTCTTTTTTTTTTTTTCTTTTTTTTTTTTTTAGCACCAGCAATAAATAGCCTAGCAAAGGTGCTTTATATTACAAATATCCTTAAATCCTGACGAATCGCATGTTAAGGGAGAGTGAGAACGACCGGGTTAATTAAAGTTATTGAGCGTAATGCTCTTCAGAGCCGGGCAGCAGGGGCGATGGGGCAGACTTTTGTGTTGATGTCGGAGTGAAGGCTGCAGAGCGTTTTTCGGTGATGCTGCCGCCGGGTCCGTTCTTCAAGTTCGTTTCCAAGGAGGAGAGACGCCTCGCGCCAGGACTCCGCCCCCTTCTCCTGAATGCGCGAGCAGCTGCTTTCAAATCCAACTGCTCAATTCCATTCATCCTCGAGAGGGAACAAAAAAGTGGCTATTTATTAGAATACTTGTTTTGTATTGTTCCGCGTCACACAAAAGAGGCTTTATTATGTAAGAAGGAACCCTTTCGCCGGGAGAAACAATAACTTGAAATTGTCTTTAGAGTCTATAATAAATTTCATGTTCTTGTCTCTCTCCTCAGTGTGTAGTGAGTGGTGGGACTGGGAGCTGGGTATGACTGGCCTTGGCACACTAAGTGTAGGTTTTAGCAAGGATGGCGGTCTGGCGAGTGGCTTTGGCTGGGTTAGGACAGCGATAGAACCGGTAAGGACGATTTTACATCACTGCAAATGAAGGACAGTGCAAGTTTATATAGCTTTAAAAACAAGATTTAGATGGATATGCATTATCTTCTGGGGAAAATCTTACCTTTGGATATTTTAAGAAATTGTAAAATAATCTTCTCTTCTGGAAACGTGATATAGTCTACTGGGACAATGATGTCGCCTTGACTAACTGGTTATTAGCAGAATAGAAGTCCGGTGCGTAAGTATGAACTGCGCCGTGAAGCCTGTTAACAGAAAGCTGAGATCAGTTTTACTGAGCTTGATCGCATGATGTGCTGTCTAACTGTACATCGGATAAGAGACGTTAACGCGATTTTTTTTTCCAACGGCGGTCCGGAGATAGGGTATTTCAGTCCGTCCAATGTAGGGTAAAGTCGCATTTTAGAGGAAGACTTTCATACAATCATCTAAACACTTTAACACGCGTTCGTGTTTAGCAATTCTTGATGGAAGTCAGACAGCTAGCAACGCAAAAAAAAAAAACCTTTTCTTTTCTTTTTTTTTTTTTACATTTGCAACTTTAAAAGACAATCTGCAAGGGCAAACCAGCTCACTGCTCCGTACATTTTAATGTTTATTTTTTTTTTAAATACAGTTCAGAAGTTTGAATTCAGTACATTAATTAAATTAGACTATTTAATTAAATTAATTAAATATTTAAAGGCCTATAAAAATATGTGATTCATTGTCTGTTCATATGTAGGCTAATGCTGATTAAACGTTTTGTCTCAGTTTTTGTTCCCTGTAAAAATAAAAACTTAGGCCGTGTGACTGTTATAGGAAAATAACACTTAGTTGGAGTTTTGATCAACAGATTGTCACTATCGTTTGTTTAACAGGATGTCATTTTCAAGCGTCTAAAAGCCAACGTCTTACCACAGCCCTTGTGAAGTCAAGAAAAGCCACACAAAGGATTTAAACAATCAAATTAGGTTAAAGAAGGCTACAGCCACAAACAAGTTCAGCACGCTTTAATTTTTGTAGTGAAACACTTGCCTGTTAATGAACAGTCACACACACTGAACGCTCATATAGCCTAGTCAAAATAAGACCTAGCTACTAATATTAAAATTATTGTTTTATTAAATTGGATAATTTTAATAATCAATTCATATTTCGCTTATTGATATTTTGGGATCATGAATTACATAGAGCATGTTATATTCCCGTCTCCTTGTTGCATCCACCATCCACTAAATAACGTTTCGTGATCTGGACGATCGCAAACACCCGTGACAACTGTTAAACTGTCACTTCATTTTTACGTTTAGGTTTGTTTCGTTCTTTTTCAAATAAGACGGACACCTCTGTAGTTTTTTGACTAGTCGTATGCGTTTTGGATAACCGCTGTAACCCCAGCTCTCGCACGTGCGCTAACAGTGCCCTATTGCCCCCAGCGCGCGCAAAACAAAGACACTGTGAAGAGCGCGACCCTGGAGCAAAATGAGAACTGACAAGGTACGTTGTTCCAGGAGAGTCACAGTGTGGTTTAGCTCGCTAATCCGAAGGACAATTAAATATATTAAAAACCATAAAATTGTTGTTATTAAATCTGCCTAATCTTCAACATAAAAATAACAAAACATTTTGAATCATCATGACGACATTTTGAATTAAATTCAAATTTACATTTTAAGGTTAGCCTGTCTGACACATTTTGGTTTCAATTAAAACAGTCAAATAAGTAGCAACTATACTACCTAGGCTACTAAAATAAGTAGTATGATATAATTATTGGTCATATTAGAGATGGTGAAGTTTGCTTTGGTGTGGGCATATTTGAAACAAAACAAATACTTTGTTAAACCTTTCATATTTATTAATGCGCAATGTTAAGTACTTTACTAAAATGATTACATTTCTCAAAATATTAATGGTGTTTTTAAATTAAAATACATTACACAGAAAATAATAATTTTATCAACATAAAATGAGTGGCTAGACACCATGACTGAGTAAATGAAAAACCATAGGCTATCTAGACTGTTGTTACGTGGGCAGTTGAAAAGCCCTTATCTTTTGTCAAAACATGTTTTTGATTATTTGATATAGTAGCCTATCGTTCCTGTCATATATTCAGAAATATGACAGCGTTCCTAGAGAATATATATTCAAGTTATTTCTTATGTAACGTGGAATCAAAATTGATGGCAAGATAATAGTTTTGTCTAGTGTTTCACAAACATTTTGGGGTCGGTCATGCGATTGTATCACCATAGGCTGTACAATGATCATTGCTATAGTAAAATAAAAAATTTGAATCTTATTCCTTATAGACAACACCTTTATTTCTTGCCTTTCAGTGTCTGATGCTTTTTTATTTCGCGATAACTTTAGAGTTTCATAGTTTCCCATAGGCTATATGCCAAATTTACAATCATCTTATTCATGCGCTTCAAAATCTTAGCAGTGCACCACCAGACGGCAGTGTTCTCTATTTAGGAACCTCTATTTAAAATCATGTTGTTTACCTCTTAAAATATTGTGGTTTTCATATTGTTTCACTTAATGAATGGCAAAAAAGATTTAACCTATTCGAATGCGAAGTGAAATTACGCTGTTTTATCTTGTTGACTTTTTGACATCCTATTTTAGAACGTGCACTTGTGAAAAATTCATTTTGACTGATTTTTTCCTTTAACAGTTTTATACTCACAGACATTCAGCATGCAGTGGACTGTATATCAACATAGCTGACAAGTAGTTGGCTACCCTTTACACACAAAGATTTGGCAAGACGTCACGAGGGGAGCATTGGAGCTATTACAGTTATTATAAAGAATTAGATCGTATCTTGTAATGTCATCTAAATGGATAAAATTTACCATTTGTCCTCTTGTTCATTTATTGCAACCATTGAAGAGGCTCAAACTGCCACCTCAGTATTTACTTTACTTTAGAGGGGGCGGTGTTGACCCTCTGTGCACCCCGCCTACTAGTTCTTTCCTCGTTGTCGACGTCACTCGACCAAACTCCATGCAAGTTGCTCCTCACTGGAACGCCATTGGCTACTCGCTCATTTTAATCGCTGTCAAAACGCATCATATGGCCGCCGCTTTAACTAACTCTTCAACTCCACTAGGAAAAGTAACTCAAATGCACGTTCAATTAATGTGGATGTGAAACGGCAGTCGGACACGACACTAAACAGGCTACGGGAGCAAAAGAGACCCCGAGACAAACGGCGAACGGTTGGGAATAAACTGAATTCCACATTTCACCGGAGCTCCACTGGCTTGTGAGGCACCTGCTTCAAGTGCGGACTACAGAGCGCCGAAAGTTTCATGCTTTTTCTCTGCTAGCGGAGAACTTAAGCCACTTGAATGTATAGCATGATGATGGAAACGGACCTTCATTCCCCGGGACCACAAACCAACACGAATCCGGGGCAAACGGGTCCAAACTCGGGGAGCAAAGCCAACCAAGACCGCGTAAAGAGACCCATGAACGCTTTTATGGTCTGGTCCCGGGGCCAGCGGCGAAAAATGGCTCAGGAGAACCCCAAAATGCACAACTCTGAAATTAGCAAAAGACTCGGTGCTGAGTGGAAGGTGATGTCAGAGGCTGAAAAGCGGCCCTTTATTGATGAGGCGAAGCGGTTGCGCGCCATGCACATGAAGGAGCATCCGGATTACAAATACAGACCGAGGCGCAAAACCAAGACCCTGCTTAAAAAGGACAAATACTCGTTGGCTGGCGGCTTGCTCGGCGGCGCGGGAGGCGGAGTCGGGATGAGTCCTGCAGGGGTCGGCCAGAGGTTGGAGAGTCCTGGGGGTCACGGAGGCTCGGCCGGTGGCTACGCGCACATGAACGGCTGGGCAAACGGCGCTTACTCCGGCCAAGTGGCCGCCGCGGCAGCAGCGGCTGCGATGATGCAGGAGGCGCAGCTCGCTTACAGCCAGCACCCAGGCAGTGGGTCTCACCATCACCACGCTCATCACCATCACCCGCACAACCCTCAGCCCATGCACCGCTACGATATGAGTGCCCTCCAGTACAGCCCCATCTCGAACTCCCAGAGCTATATGAGCGCTTCTCCATCCGGCTATGGTGGGATATCATACACGCAGCATCAAAACTCCAGCGTCGCTTCTTCTGCCGCCATCGGTACGCTGAGCTCGCTCGTCAAGTCCGAACCCAATATAAGCCCTCCGGTCAGCACACACTCCCGAGGCCCCTGCACCGGAGACTTGAGAGAAATGATTAGCATGTATTTACCAACCGGCGAGTCCGGAGATCCGTCTGTGCAGAGCAGACTGCATGCCTTACCGCAGCACTATCAGAGCACAACTGCCGGAGTAAACGGAACTGTCCCACTGACGCATATTTGAAAGAGCTGATGGAAAGTGATGGGTAACGCGCATTCAGAAACACTCCACCAAAAATATTTACCTCTTTTTTTTCTTTTCTTTTTTAGATTGTCATTGAACTAATTTTGTACAGAATGTTTTATGATGTTCATGTAAATTAAAGGAAAATATTGTTTTGATTGCAGTTCGAATAGAAACTGGGATCTTATCAAATGTATCACTTTCAGTGAAACATTGTTTAAATATGACGTCTTTAAAAGTGATTCTGACAGCGTTTCTGGCCACGCCAAGAAATATGCGACATACTGTTATTCTTTAAATATTTAAGTTTCTGTGCAAATTGACTTTTGAGATGATAATAACAAAAGTCTAGCGTGAATAACTCAATGAAGTGTTTTTGAAAGCCCATTAAGAGTTTCCTGCTTATTACATTTACCAAAACGTTTGTACACGTGAATTAATGTACCAGATTTATGTTGTAATATTTCTTGTAAATTGTGAATAAGTTTTAATATTTCAAAAGACTGGCACGTCACTGCTGCTGTACATAATTTATGACATGCATTTCTGCCAGTTCAAATCTTAACCTTGCGTTGATTCATGGTCTAAATAAAATTGGAGAAAAACTTACTCTGCTCCAAATTGGTGTTAGTTTTGTTACCTAATTCATCATACTTTGCCATTTTATATGTGTTTGATTTACCACACTATCTAGTGGAAACTTTCTATATTACTAATGGTTTATTTTGCTTTAAGATCTTTATTTTTTTCCTGTGCAATTTACAAGCTTCAACGTGCTGTTAAAGTATCAAAAAAGGGAAAACGTATTTCTAAATGGGTCACACTCGATCTTACGCGTCAGGAACGTTAATCATTTCTTACAATTAATATGTATTAAGGACATTAATTATACAGGCATGTAGACCTTTTAATGTTTTTAAATGTACGTTTTAAAAATGTGCTTCAAATGTGTGAATTTTTTTTAATGTCCTACGTTTGTTATTAGTTCAAACGCAATTGCATTTTATAATCAGCCGTCTGCTTAGGTAAATTAATAATATAGAAATAATAATTCAAAACACATAAAGAGGGTTTAAAAAACAAGAGAATACTATTAGACTAGTTATTATTGTATTACAATAAAATAGGATAACGTACCTGAATATTGTTAAACCCCTGGTAAAATTTCTGTGTTTTGTTACTAAAGATAAAATACTTCAAACCTGTTTATTCAGAATTTGAATTGTTTGTTTACTTAAATAAGGATGTAACACTGTACTCAGTTCATCATTGCTTCTTCCATTGTAGACCTTGATTGCTACCCAAGGTGTATAATTCTGAGTACTTGAAGCATGAAAACAAACTATCATTATATGTGTATAATTTAGGCAAGGGCTTGACAACTTGCTTCACCTTTCGTTCAATGAATTTGGATTAACTGTAATTTCGTCTATCACGAAAATATTTACAATTCAGTTCAGTTAAGTTTTTTTTACTAGATTTTTTTTTTTTTTTTTTACCTCTACAGCAAATCTGTTTTCTTTTTTAAACATAAGAGCCATGATTTGGCAAGTAATGAATCAGGTGTGTATGGCTATATTTTGTGTACACAAAATTGGAGAAAAGTAGCCTAATTCACGCGTGTTTAAAAACAATGTAATGTTTTTGTTTTACTTGAGATGTTTCCACAAATTTCATGTTATGAAGAGCCAACTCTAACTCTTTTAAAAGTTGATTTCATACAATGTATGTAGGCCCACCGGTTAATCAAAACGACATATTTCTGTAGTACTGCATTGACACCGTCTGTAGTCTCTGATTATATAAAAAGTGGAATCGTGTTCATTTTGTGTTATTTACTAATGTGTTCGTTATTTATTCTTGATTCCCTACACATGAAGAATTCAATCGTTAAGATCTTAGTGGTTGAACACAATGTGATTTGAAGCAGAGACAGTTACCGGGATCAGCCAGCAGAGACGCTGACCTCTCCTCTGGGACAGAGAGTCAAAGGTTATTACAATTACCTGCTGTCTCCCTGGGGCTAGTTTAGCAACAAGTGTCAGAAATGCAAAGCCGCAACACACTATTGCACCAGACGTTCTTTTTCTTTTTTGGATGCGCATGTGAGGCCTTCAAGTCTGCAATTGCCACTTCACACACTTGAAATAAATATGAAGAAGAACATGACGAGGAGTATTATAACTGTAATATAGCCTTGTGTAGGCTACATCACAAACCGAACGATCTTGGTGCAGCATGACCTTAAATGACTTAAATTATTTTTTAACAGGCGACTGTACGAGTTGTTCTTCATTTATAATGTATATATTTAGTTTTTTTTCATGATCTGAAATTAAACTCCATAATTCTGAACCCACACTTTCCTCTCCCCCTCACTATTGACTCTACACGAGAAGGTCCACTCAGAAGCCATTTGTATCTATCTGCAGATGAAAAACTACACGGATTAGCGCCGAAAATAGAGAGGCGGAGAACCAAGTCACGGCACTTGGCAGGTTAAAGAGAAGCGTTCTGGTAAATTTAACCAAAATAATTTACTACCCCGCCAAAAGAGTCGAAGGCACGCGGGGTGGGATGGGTGAAAAGGATGGGATGGAGTGGGAGGTGGGAGGGGTGGCGGTGGACTCGAACCAATAAATCGTCTCAACGTGCGATACCCTTATCTTGTAGCCACCGATATATTCTGTGCTGGGAAGCTATCAACACTGCTGGCTCGTACGAAAACTCCCGATCTCTTGCACTCGCTGTCCTAAATGGGGATAATTAGCATCACTTTATCACGCCTCTGCATATTTTCTCCCTTCTCCAAAAAACCCGGTACGCTGCTATTGGTCGCTGCTCTGTCACAGAAGATTACGGAGACAGATTGCACGGAACGAATGTGCTGAACGAGATTAGGGAGGAATAGAAATAGCAACTGGGCCAATAAATTCCTCGCGAGGGCCTTATCGTGCAATTACACGTTGACATGTTTAACAATCTTGTTGCCTCTTAATCCTGCGCCCTTCCAAGAGGCGAGATGCTGCGCCGTAATTTCTGCAGCCTGTGATTCCGGAGCAGTAATTTAAGCATGTATGCAGAACGCCACGAAAAAGCAACTTTGTTCAAACTTTTATTTTCCAAAATATTGCTGTCTTTCAGCTAATTATAAATTATTTGTTCCCCACCGTGTCCAACAGCCTTTTTAACCGCGGCAGACACAGACCAGGGGCCCGGGTATTGTCGCATGTAAATCAGCCCCATAAGTTTCAGTACGATTTTTGTCTGAATTGCGTCATTATTGCTCGGAAGCGCAGACAGTAGGCTAATTCAGTGGACTTATTTAGTGATGCACCCATGGGATAGCTTTTCACAGATTTTCTCGTGTTGTTGTGCATCACTGAGAATCCAATTACCATTATAAAACGAGCGCTGTTCAGAAAGTCTAGACTGCTTTATCTAAGAAAAAATGCTAGCTGACCGATGCAAGGTTATATATGAATTTTCAAGGCGCTTATCAAGCAAACTGCTTGTTTAATAAACTAGCCTTCCGTACCTTAACTGTCTGTTTTGTCTTTCTCTCTCTCCCCCGCTCTCTTTCTCTCGCCCTCGTGTTGGGAAGAGAGGTCTGTGTAAGGATGATTGTGAGAGACTCTGCTGGAATTTGGCAGGCCCGCTGCTTGTAGAGGCGCCCCACGCTGTGACTCCCATTCAGCGGTCCAGCGCGCTGTGAGGTTGGGAAGTTTCACTGAGCCGTGCACTCAATGGCTCCACAAAGCTGATTACAAGCCCCAGCGAATTCCTGAAGGGACCGGGCAGCCACGCAGGTGTGCGGGAAACCGGGGCAACCCTTCAGAGTTATAGTGACAGAGCAAGACAAACCGGGAGACCACACAAAAAGCAAAGCGTCCCGCGAAGTGGCCAAGGATTTGGTGGGAAAGGAACACCTTAAATGTCTTCTCCCTTGTGAGCGAAAGGGGAAGGGAGGAGAAACTTTCCGAAGGCCTATTAAGACGATGCCCAGTCTCATCAGGACAGTGACCTGAAATACCTTGTAAGCATCGGAAACGAATTTCTGTTTTTATGTTTGCCATATGCATTCTGAATGATCTAGTGTTTAGTGTCTCGCGTAAAATAGGGTTCGGGGTTAACGACGATTCATAAAACGTAAAGGCCTGCTCTCCCTCACCGTGCCCAATTCATTTCTCTGGTGCTAAAAAAATCTACATCAATGAAGCAGACAGCGTATTTAATTAGAGCGGAGTCTAACTATCAATTACTCAGGAAAAACACAGGATCCCCAAGGACCGGTAATCAGCGCGCCATCAGTCGGCCGCGCGCTCATTACAGCAAAGCGACAGGCGGGAATAATAATCAGGGCGCGGCGACGCATCTGCCTACAGTAGGCCTATTACCACTGCTTCCTGTTGCCTCTCACAAGTTTAATAACTCCTAGTTTTTGCTTAGTTTAGCCAAGTGGTATCTCACTTGTGGGCGATATGTGACTTTTTAATGGTTTTGCTTGCTGAAAAAAATTAGCCCCACTGTCTTGTCTCTTTTAGTCTATAATATAAGTAATATAACTTCACACAAAATGGAATTAAAATAGCTTGTAACATTTTTTTCGCTCATTCCACGTACATAACACAGTAACACAGAAGTATACTTGGTGTTCATTTATGTTATAGAATTTTCAGCTTCCAGCATGCTTTTACATGCATGAATGGAGATAGTAGTATTGACATCAATATAAAAAATGACAAGCAATATGAAACAAAGGGGAGGATTGTTATTGCTCTATTTGGATTTGAGAAGAGGTTATGTCATGCTGACGTTTTTGCTTTGCGCTGAAGAAGAGCTTGAGTTTAGGTTTAGGTGCGTGAAATTTATATTATGTTATTATACACCTCTTAAAGATAAATTGTATAAATGTCATTTCAGGGACTAGTGTTACATAAGACTACATTTTTCGTGTTAACGTTTGTGGTTGTTAACTAGTTAAAGTTAAACTAGTTAAAAAAAGAAAAAACCGTGCACATATGGAGAGTATGTGTTCTGCCAATATTTCCTCAGTTTGAGTGAGGGCTCAGTCTTACTTTATGCGGCTAATTTAATCCCCTTCAGAGTCAACAAGGGCTAATTGAGATCGGCGGGGCGCAAACACCCATTCACAATCAGTTTCTCCCGTGCAACGGATTGTCCAGTTAAACCGTTTTGCGTGGGTTTTGGGACTCGGAAGTAACCATATCAAAGCAGTCTATAGATCAAGACTGTGTTAGCTTTGATTCCTGGATTATACTGATGGCAAAGGTCTCTGAGATTTAGGCATGTTTCAGTTCCCATGCTTAGCCTTATAAATATGCTATAAATCTATTCCAGTCTTGGCCTCACCTGTGTCCTGTCACCCCTGCTGTCCTCATGTGATTAGGGGACAAAAGCACTTACCCGGCCCGGCTATGGTAGTCAATCAACCACAACGGACTATGCTAATTGAGGGGAAAGGCGAGAGGAAGACGAACAGTGATCCCAATTGTTCGGCGAATTTCACAGCTCAGCGCAGCTGCAATGCAACTGTTCTCTCCCAATACATTCTTCTTTCACTTCCATCACAACGCTACTGTAAGCTGAAGTCTGTGCGAACAAAAAATGAATTTAAAATACTGGCGATTTTCCCATAAAAGTTGACAGTTTAGATAAAAACCATATTGTTTAGGGGGCTACAGCTGAAGAGATAAATGAGTATTGCTCTGAAATTTTTGAGGAGCTGTCCAGGTCCTGAAATGAACGCGACTCAAACACACGACTGCATACGTTCTCTATGGGCTATAGCATAAGCGACAAATCTTCAAATACATCTAAGTTAATAAGTTTATTAGTAGCCTACTTAATAGTAATGTTTTCTATATGTTTCCGTTTCTCTATTCATCAGTTAGCCTAGTCTCGCTTCTAGATTTCTCGTGTGAGTTGTTTGAATAAAAAAATGATGGTCAAAGTTTGTGCCTCAGGTCTTTGGACAAATCCAAATAAAGAAAATGAATGTTAGTCCTGCCTGTCATAGCGAATGAAGATCTGAACACAAAGTAATCACCATATCACTCGGTGAATAATAGGTATTTTAGCACAAAGGCAGACTTGAATTTGTTTATGCAGACATAAAGATTTTGAGTAGTTATTTGAAAAAATCTATTTACTGTTCCATTTTACAAGCCTAGTTACTTGGTACTGATCAGTCTTTGTTTTTGTTTCGCTTTCTCTCATTTTTAAGTCTGAGATCAAATATGTGCCTAGAAAACAACTTGTGGCAAATATAAAAAAAGAACGACAACTTCAACTGTAAATTACTTTTTTCTCGCATCTAGTTTGACCCATCTCACTAGGTGCCCTTCCTCTCAGCAGGGGTCAGAAAATAGGCCTGAGAATTGTTTGTGTTTTACCGCTGCTGGAGTCCCACTGTGCTTCTGTATTTTGTGATGGGATAAACTTTGACTGTGTCTGATTGTGTTGCTTTTACATCTGAAAGAGGTAGAGAGAGACAGAAAGAAACAACAATGAAAGAAGTTGATGTTTATGGATTGGTCATTGATTTTGTTGCTCTTGGCTGTATGGGCCCTTTTTTTAATAAAGACAGGCAAGGATGTGGAAGCGTGTACAGCAGTGCAGCCTAAAGCTGTAGAAGTGGATGGAGTCCACGTGGACAGTCGGTGACAGTTGAAGTACCTGCCCTGAGGGACTGCGTGACGGATTGGGGGCAGCGGGGTTAGGGGTGATAATGACACACCCCACTGAGTGCTATTACTTAAAGACTGTGCTGGGCTGAAATGACATTGTAAAGGGATGGGGCTTTCTGCCACGTTTTCACTGCACTGGGTGCTCTAGCTCAGCAACTTACTTCCCGCTTCTGTGTACTCTTTTGTCTGCTGTGTAACTGCTTCTTTGCTGTGGCTGCTGCTGCCCCCCCATCTATTTCCCCATCCCTCCTTCTCTCACACTTGCCTATTCTTTCTAGTGTCTGCTTACATGCATTACAGAGACTCACTTTTATGCATGCATAGGTTCCTGGCAGAATATGCCGAAATTTGGCACATAACTTTTTTTGTTCTTCTTCTAACACTGAAAAAGCTTATGTGTGTCTGTAGCACCTTACTGCTGAACACATGGCCTGTCTGGCTTAGATCAAGACTTGGGCTCTACAGCGAGCTTTAATGAGATTCCCCGCAGCACAACTTGGGCACATGTAGGCTACTCAAGTTATCGAAAACTAAACACATATCTTTTCTACATACATTTCTTTTTAGTTTTGCAGCATATTGTGCTCAATGTTAGGGGGAAAAAAACAGGTATCAGTATGTGGTGTCCCCTGGTGTGAGTAAGGTTGCACTCAGATTGTGAATAATAAGCAGCTTTCCCTCTAATTGTCTGAGCACTTACATATAGATCGATTCCCTGTGTTCATATACAATGTTTTTTTTTTGCCTTAGTGGATACTTTCCTTAAATACTTAAAAACACATTTAAATTGAGTTAAACCTTCAAGTCATTCAGATTGACCAGCCACCTTTCAATGCATGTGTGTGTGTATGTGTGTATTTATATTTGGTAGGGGGGTAGCAATATGGTCATGTCAATATATGATCCTCTCATTAGAATTTCACCAATGCCAGAATAGAGTTATGTTTTTTTTAAATGTAATTAATTGTAAGACATGTGATAAGCAGTTAACAATAAGTACTGTTCATTAAAATGCTTCATTTGCTATTACATCCGGTTAAACTTGAAAAGCTTGGACTTGGTCCTTCCCTATTCAAAGGGCAATGGTGACAGAAATATTCATAATTCTGCTAAGCTAAAAATACAGAATTAGACATGTATGCTTACACTCTGTACCTGACAACATCGTTTTAAATATTGTATTTTATTAAAATGTATTTGATATTTAATTTAATATTAATACTGAATAAACATGAGACCTCAGATGTATGACTTTCTGGTTTTACACATTTAAAAGTCCAGTACCATATTTGATGCTAAATTAAATGTCTATATAGGTTTGTGTGTTTGTATACAATAGTTATAATATGTATGATAATATAAAACATTACATTTCTGTCCCAAGATCTCATGCAATTAAAAATCAGTTAGAACAGGATTTAAAAATTTCTGAAGTGGTCATATTATATTGGCATTATCAAATGATAATTTGAATTTGAATCATTGGGCTGCAATAAATAGAATAAATAGTAATAAATTGTGCATTCAAACTGTTTTCTGACCGAGTAACTCCCGTGGACTTTCCAGCGGACAACTTTTATCTTACCCTGCATGCAATTACTTACAAGTAAAAATAAAAAAGTAAATCTTCTTCAGAACATTCAGTAATCTCTTCACTCTAGCATGCAATGAGGCCAGGCTCCCAACAAAAGTGTGAGCTGCGTATTATAAGCTATTACTGCGGTGATTCATGCACATGCTGGTTTCTGTTTCAGCCAGTTCCTTGTGAGTATGTGTATTACTCTGGCCCTGGACCTCTAATGTGTTTGCTGAAGAAAAGAGTAATGCATTCTCTGTGAAGAGTAACCTTAAACACAATGATGACTTTCTGGCTGATGGACTTAATACGCTGAGCAGCGGAGCTGTTTTAAACGACTGTGGTTCCTCTGTTTCTAATGTGGCACTATTTCTCTGCAGGGCTGACAAAAAAGCTGTTATTTCTCTCTTGAGGCGCAGAGCCAATACCTGAGACCTCTGCCAAAAAAGCCAATCCTTTTACACTGTTAGCGAGAAATCTTTTACTGTACACAATACACAGATGCAAACAAAAATCCAAAAGGCATTTAGTCTTTCTCAATCAAAAACACAGGGAAATTCACTCTCACACACAGTTTGGTGATTATTTTAAGTAGAGGAGATTAGGTTAATGAGGGGTCAGGGGGTGACCATAAGAAACAAGGACTTGGTTTCCTCTGGATGTCACTGATAGCTCTTACTGAAGCTGACCTTTGACACCCTTACAGTGAGTGATCAACAGACTAGATTACAATATCAATGTGATGAACACAGGATCCTTTTTACAAGGGTCACTGAAATATAGCTTTCAATGATAACCAAAATCGCAGCTAAAGAGGATCTATTTGTAACAATGACCTTATAAACTGACACATTTGATGCCCTTTGAAATTCCATTCAGGTTGAATCAAAACAAGTTTCTCACCTTTTGATCTATTTACACTGAAGTTCAAAAGTTTATTTTTAGGTGTTTTTTTATGTTTGTGAAAAATACTCACCAAAGCTGCATTTTGATCAAAAACACAGTAAAAACGGTAATATTGAGTAGTGCAGTCATGACGTCAAAATCTGGAAGACTAAAGGCATCTTTACACAGGCATGTTAAGGCTGCTCTGTGCCTGCACAAAATTCAGTATAAAGATGCAATGCCACATAAAAGCCAGACTAAATTATGCCTGCCATGACTCACGTCAGCCCCTAGTATCAGAGTTGTAATTGCTTTACAAATGTTTTTATACATCATCTGAGAACAACAAACCATAAGTGTAATGACACCTAAATACCGCTTCAGAAGTTCTTCTGTGCCAGCTTTGCAGTGTAAATTTCTTGAAATTCACCAGTGGTTCCCTTGAGATTTCCCTTATGGGGTTTTTCAGTTCATGAGTAAAATCAAGTTTGTGGTTAACATATGACAATACTTTGACATTTTGCTCTAAAATATGTTTTTGGAATGGATGTTTGAAATTCATGTTCAAGTATTGTCTAGTTATGTTTACCACAGGCTTTATTTTACTCATAAATTGAAAAGCCCCATTATACCAGTAGGGAAATCAGTGAATGAAAACCAGTGGTGAATTAGTCTTGAGTTTTGATGTCATGGCTACAAAACAAAAAAAAAATTCAATAATGGTTTTCTATGTTACTATATTTTCAAATATAATTTATTGCTGTGAATTGTCAGCATTATTACTCCAGTCTTCAGTATCATATGATCCTTCAGATAACAGCAGCTGATTTGGTGCTCAAGAAACATTTATTATTATCAATGTGGAAAACAGCTGAGCTGCTTAAGGATGCATTAAATTGATCAAAAGTGACAGTTAATACATTAATATTATTACAAAAGATTTAAAATTGCAAATAAATGCAGTTTTATAAACAATCTTTTCATCAAAGATTTCCTGGAAAAAATATGGGTTTCACAAAACTATTAAAGGAAACAAACTCCACCAACACAGAAGAATGGAAAAGTTTCCTTTCCTGTGTGAAAAGGTAGACCTGAATTTCGCACCTCTCTTTTTTCCCCCTACAGGCATGGATGAAGTCATAGAATCTTTTATCTATCTCTTTTTCCCGCACCTCGTTCTGGCTCCCCGAAGTTGAATGATTAAAGCCGAAACAAGTGTTATATGCTACTGGTAAAACTTTTAACAGACCAATTCATGAGATAACCTTGAACATATGGTTAGATTAACGTTACTTCAGAATATCTCTCAATTCCATACAGCTCCATAACAGGACATAATTGCCAAAGCACATAAAATAAACCTCAGTTAGCCAGACAACCTGCTGTGAAAATCAATCAGTTCATATGTTAACATAATTAATTGCATACATGTTATATGACTTTTCACGTCTTGCTACTCTGACCCAGCGTTCTAAAGGTGACTCCTCAAATAAAGGACTTCTGCGAGCGTGAATGCGACCGCGCTGTGATCGTGTCATGTCCGTACAAGTTTTCGAAGTCTTCTGGCTCCTGTGTGAGTTGAAAAGAGTAGATCAATTTCTAATAAACTTCTTCAATGGGCCCATTTTGCCTTTCACTGGCTGCTTTGAAAGGCTCCAGTTAGCATTTAGAGAAAGAGATGGAGAGTGAAGGATGATTACAGAGGAATACAGTATGCCACTGAAGGTCATCACTCAAGGATAATGAGCGCTGTATTGAAACTACACCTGTTCCCACCGTCTCTTTTTCCAACCCAGTCTACATGAGTGAGAGTTCACTAAATTATATTGATCTCAAAACAACACGACTGATTGATGGTTGCATTTCAGGGTACGAAAAAGCCTCATGTCCTTTCAAAGCAAAGAAAAAATTATAGAATTTAGAAATTTAGAATTATATAAAGGAGGGAGGCTGTTAAGCGCCATTTGATCACATTAAAATATTCATATTATTATCGGTACAACATTTGTAAACTTATTCATTTTTGAGGGCAATTGACTTGTTATAAGCAACAGCAGTAATAACAACAAAGACAAATAAATATATGTATTTTTTTATTGTTTAGTTAATACAAATATAATATTTTTGTAGGAAGCTTCTTCAGTAAACAAACAACCAAAAGAGTCAAGCATCGATGACGGTCACCTTGAACAGTTTTTATGCATTTGTTTTAAATTCAGATTTTTTTTCACTGTAAACTAAACTGTATACTAACATAATTGTTTACTGATAACTGGTATGTGTGTGTGTCCATCCATCCATCATCCATCCCATACATACACACTCACTTTTTAAAAGTAATTTATTTCTGTGATGGCACAAAGGATTTTTTTTTCAGTCATTACTCCAGTTGTCAGTGCCATATGATCGTTCAGAATCTTATAAATCAATTTTAATATGTGACCATGGACCACAAAACCAGTCATAAGGGTAAATTTAGTGAAATTGAGGTTTATACATAATCTGGAAGCTGAATAAATAAGCTTTCCATTATGATATGCATTGTTAAGGTAAGACAATATTTGGCTGAGATATAACTATTTGAATATCTGGAATCTGAGGGTGCAGATAATCAAAATATTGAGAAAATCCCATTTAAAGTTGTTCAAATTAAGTCCTTAACGATACATATTATCAATAAAAATTACGTTTTGATATATTTACAGTAGGAAATGTACAAAATATCTTCATGGAACGTGATCTTTACTTAATATCCTTATGATTTTTAGCATAAAAGTAAGATCAGTCATTTTGACCCATACAATATATTGTTTGCTATTGCTACAAATATACCAGTGCCACTTAAGACTGGCTTTGAGGTCCAGGGTCACATATGCTGATTTAGTGTTCAAGAAACATTTCATATTATTATCCATGTTGAAAACAGTTGTTCTGTTTAATATTTTAGTAGACATTTTTTCAGGATTCTTTGGTTAACAGAAAGTTAAACACTGCAATTATTAGAAATAATTGGTTTACTTATTTATTTTTTTAATCAATGTCACTTTTGAGCAACATAAATGTGAAAAAATATATATATTTGATGTATATTTTTGCATGACAGAATTTCTTACATGACTTAATGTTTTTTAAACTGCCTTAAAATGTAAAACACAAACACAAACGACTGATTTGTAATGTGACGGTCATCAATGCTTGACACTTTTGGTCAACTAATGCAGAGAAATGTCTTATTTCCTCCTTGTATATTTCCTGATTTATTCTATGAAATCTGAGGTGAACGGCCATAATGGGATTAGAGGCGGTGCTGCTGAACCCAGCGCGGCCCTGCTACCAGCTCACTCAAGAGAAACACACAGTTATCACACAACAGCAGATTGTTTTGAACTACTTATGAAAAAACAGAGCATCTGAAGACAGAGGCACTCTTGCCAGCGTGAGCTGGTGTTAAGTGCATGGTTGTTCCCGTTGTTTTATTTAGCATCTGCAGAATTCCCAGCATAGTTAAGGTGCTTTGGAAAAGGATTAACTGTTGCTGGCAGCGGCGAGCAAGCCTCGCAGATTTTCCCCTAGCAAGAAAGTACAAAGAAGAGGAGGAAGAGGGAGAGGGAAAGAGGGAGAAAAGGCAAAGAGAAACCACAATAACAAGTTGTATAAACACGACCTGAGAGTGAGACGCGGGTAAAAGTATATCTAAACAACAATTATCCCTGAAGGAGGAAAGGAGGAGGCTTTCACTTGCCTACTTACAGTGTCCTATTACATCAGATGCTTAATTTCCATCACTCTCTTCTACCTAATTCCCTCCACCTCTCGCTCAGTGCCTTGTTTTTCTCTAATAATTTACTCCTCCATTCTGTCCTGTTATGTCCAGCTGTTTTCTAATGGGTGTAATTAGAGAGGGACGATATGGAAAAGCCCAAATCAAAAGATGCACGCTGATGCATCTAAAGTGTCATTCCCAAATCATTTAGAGTATTTGAGTTTTGTCACTCAGTATTTTTAACAGAATATAAGCGAATAAAATACAATCTGATTGACTTAAAATATTAAGTATTTTCTTTTCACATCTTCACATGTAAG
Source organism: Carassius carassius (assembly GCF_963082965.1). NCBI lineage: Eukaryota > Metazoa > Chordata > Actinopteri > Cypriniformes > Cyprinidae > Carassius > Carassius carassius. The sequence continues at coordinate 17,866,820 of NC_081773.1, read as the reverse complement.
AAATTATCTTTGCATCAGAAGTATTTTTTCTCCCTCAGGAATGTGTGCAGACGATTAAGTATTTTAATAATTTAAAGTCTTTTTGAATTCAGTATGACCATGAAGCATGCCTGGCATTATTGTGTCCATTACATTGTGTCCACATCCCGAGATTTGGATGAAGACAAATCCATAGTGTTTATAAAAACAAGCTAACTTGAATTGAGATATTTGCCAGGACACTGTGATATCTTTTCTAAAACCTTCAAAAATGTTTTAAAAATGTGCAAATGTAATCGAAGTCAGCCATAGTCAGTTATAAAGTAAGTTGGCACTGACCTTGATACAGGTAAAATAAACAGACATTTTAAAACCAATTTATTCAAGTTTCCAAAGACGGGTCTGTTGTAACAAATGATTTAGTCTGGGAAAGTTGTAGCTGTATTCAGATGCTCTTGTGCTGTTCCCTTGGTTATGTTCCTTGTTTCTGGAGCAGAGAAACAAGATCCGGTCTGTTCGTAGAACTGCAAACAAAAGCACTTGACTGGCGGCCAGATTTCTTCCCGTGGCTGTGCTCGGGTTTCCACGCTCCCAGTATGACGCTTGAGAGACGGCAGGTAACGCAATCTCAGGTGTGCCTGGGGGGCGTGGCTGGCCCTTTTCTCCTTCTTCACCTTGATCACCCGCAGCGCAGCGACAAACACGGCTCCGTTTCAACCACTTATCCTGCTCCGCTGAAATAATCATCTGATCAGCTTCTTTCTCGCTCTCCCTCTCTCGCTCCCATCTCTGTTTCTCTCATTGGTTTCCACTCTTTATTGTATGGAAGTACAGTCTGTATTTCCACCCTTTGTCTGTAGTTATTCTGAAGCAAAATGAATAAATTGTTAGTGGAGCTGGTTTTTCCTTTTACAATTTTTTTTACCCCTATATAGAAGGTGTATGATAGAGAAAAGGATACTCCTGGATGCGGTATACTCACATTAGCATGTGGCACTTTTGAAAAGTAATAGTAGACTCTGAAAAATAAAGGTTCCAAAAGTGGATTTTCATAAAAGAACCATTTTTGTTTCACAAAACAGCCTTTCAGTGAACAGTTCTTAAAATATTTTTTTTTCTTAACAGTCTGAAGAACCTTTTCCACTATTTAAGGTTATGTGGATGTTAAAGGGATAGTTCACCTAAAATAGACAATTCTGTCATTAATTACTCACCCTTCGTGTTGATCCAAACCTGTACAACCTTCGTTCATCTTCACAACACAAATAAAGATATTTTTGTGGAAATTCGAGAGATCTCTAAACCACCATAGACAACAAGGGTCCTACCTTGATCAAGACTCAGAAAGGTAATAAGGAAATTGTTAAAATACAAATCCATGTGAAATCAGTGGTTCAACAGTAATTTTACGAAGTAAAAAAACCCCGTAATTTTACGAAAGTAAAAAAACTTTATTTTATTTTATTCAATTATTTCGATATGATATCATTGTGTGGATAATGGCGGAGGACTGAAGAGAAGAAATTGTTGAATAAAGTCCTTATTTTTGTTTTCTTTGCACACAAAAAGTATTCCTATAGCTTTGTAAAATTACGGTTGGACCACTGATGTCACATGGACTACTTTACTGATGTCCTTACTACTTATCTGGGCCTTGATCGTGGTAGGACCATTGCTGTCTATGGAGTGTTAGAGAGCTCTCGGATTTCATCAAAATACTTTGTTTTCTGAAGTCAACATAAAGGGTGAGTAATTAATGACAGAATTGTCATTTTTGGGTGAACTAACCCTTTAGAGGTTCTTCATGGAACCACCAATGCTAATAAAGAACCTTTATTTTTAAGAGTGTAATCCAATATAATTTTATGGATGTTAGGAAACCGCAGCATAAATGCCTGGGACTTTGAAATACTGCTTTCGGTTAATAATTTTGTTTGCTCAAGTGTTCTTGGTAACGTCACAGTATGCATTCCTACGCCCTTACACAAGTGTTGACAAACGAGCACATATGATAGAAGTGAAAATGGCGGCTCCTATTACGCATAATGTATAAATGTCATTTTTGTGATTAAATATGAAAGCTTTAAATCCATCCTTTCCACTCACTAGGTATACTGTATATTTTTGAGGGGGCCAACTCCCCGGCGTGCAGTTGTTTAGAGTGCCCATTTAGCCAGGCCCCCTGCTCTCCTGACAGCTGATGGAAAAGGCAGTGTAACAATGAGCCCCCACCGTGCCTCTCTGCCTGCCCCCAACCACCAGGGGAAGAGGAAGCAGCGGCAGCCGTGTGACACATTATTCTGTCCCCCCGGAACCTGCAGCCAGGCCAAGCCCCCCCTCCGGGTTCCCTTGGACCTCTAAGTGCCAAGCCATGGACTGAGTGACATTTCCAGAGTCCTGACCTTTGTTTTCCCATTGACTGGGAAGACGTTTGAAGGAGGTACAGTCCACACTGGTCGACTCTCGGTGAACGGCACACACTCGCAATTACACACATGGTTTTAGAGCTGCTCTCACAAAAGGAGAACTGAGCGCTATACTGTCACAGAACTTGTGCGAGAGAAATACTATATCTGGTTTACGTTGGATTTTAACTACACAGAGTCTGGATAAAAGGCACAGCAAACCTAACAAGACTAATAAAAAGTAACCTCGGTGCACTTTGACTAAACTTTAAGAGCAGAGTTTAATCTTCTCAAAAATGACCACTGGAGACCAAATTATGGCACATTTTGTGTTTCTGAAAAGCTCCCCTCAAAATGAAGTCAGATTATTGTACCATTCAGCGTTACATAGAAATGTCTACCACAAAATTAATTCGGGGGGCATGTTGGTTTGAAGTATGGGTTCTCGTAGGACTACATTTAAAAGCAAAACAGGAGAAAGGAAAGCCTCATGTGGAGAAAATGGCATAAAATGGAGTGTACTGCAGTGTTGATAGGTTGAGTCTTGGGCTTTATTAATGATATAAGCTGCTGGCCAGTGCTTTGGTCAAATCAGACACCTGCTATGGCTGCCACACTCCAAGAATGGTGACATCACAGGGAGCAGGACAAGTCAGATCCGCTGTTAATCGCTCGCCTTAATTGAGTGCTCTGCTGAGTTCAAAATTGCTCAGTACAATCAAGACTCATTTAAGAGTCCCACCATGTGCTCTTAGGCCATGATGAGATATTGCCTTCATTGCCTGTTGTTTCTGCATATTAGCCTTCCTTTCAATACACCCCCTACATATTTGCCTTTTTTACTCCTACCCTTCAGGTTGCTGTTTTTACTGGCTTTGGTTTTCTCTAATTTCCCTGAGTTCCAGGTGGGGGAGGAAGCTATTGTTTTCGAACACCCTGGTCCCGCTCCTCATTTGTTCCTCACTAATTCCAACTTGGCAGAAAGTATGGACCAAAGTAAGTGTTTCTTTTTTCTTCCCATATCTTGTATCACTTTGAAGGGGTTTATTTTGCAGTATGAACTGCACATTATCCAGTGTATGATGTGGCTGCTCACCATATAAATATATGAAATATTGATTTGACTTGAAACTACTTCTCTCCGCTAAATAAAAATCCATTACAACGTACAAAACAATCAGCATAGCAACAAGGCAAACAATGCAGCAATATTACAATAAGATTAATTCTGAATCCTCAGAGGCCATTTTTACTATATAATCGATAACTGAGATGCAAGACGGCACCAGTTCTGGTTGTGAAACGAGAGTGTGAGTCCGCAGTGTGATACGCGAGACATGAAAGTAGTGCCTGATAAACAGTGTTACCATAGGCAATGATGAATATGAATCAATGTTTGATTACTAGATAATGCAATTGACCAATCAGAATCAAGTATTCCAGTTAGCCGTGTGATATTATTTACCAGAGTGCTTGCTACTAATAGCGCTATGACACTCACGCAATTATTTTACACATAAAAGTTCTGCCTGTGCAACCCGATCTCATGGCAATTCATACATATTTTACAAGGGATCTGTATAACCTCACTCATACAAATTTGTATGATTTTTGCTAAATCGTATGTACAGTAGTCAACATTTGAAGTGGATCAAAGCCTTTCATCAAAGTTGTCCTCAAACCTAAAATCAAAATGCTTTCCCCAGTTCGTATGATTTTAAATTTTTTCACGAGTTTCCCAATTCGTATGAATTTATACAAATGACCTACCCCTAACCCCGACCCTAGACCTACCCCTAACCCAACCCTAAACTTACCCCTCTAGACAAATCATACCAGCAGGGTCGTATGAATTCGTACGAATTAGCTACCTTGGAAAATACGTATAAATTGGTCATGAGATAGCGCTGGCCTGTGTCGCCCCACAGTCAAACACAAGACATCTTTACAAAACTAAGTTAAGGCTGCTCTGTGCCGGCCAAAAGACTCAGCTCTTGGTATAACAGTATATGGTAAATTATGGTGTAAATGCATTTATGCCACCTCTGAGCAGCAGTGTAAAGACACCTTCTGGAGTGTTTTGTTTCCATATTTGCAGTGTAAATTTTGGCATCAATATGGTAAAATATATAAGGAGAAGCAGTAGCGTGTTAGATTAATAATTCATGAGCAGTAATATGGCATGTAGGCATGTGAGCAAAAAAACCTCTCATAATGTAATCTGACACACTAGCCATGAAGTTATCATGCTGACTGAAGTTTATTTCTTGTTGCTGAAAGCTGTTCCTTTGGCATCTGGGAAAACAGACACCACAGGTGCTAACACTGCATGTGGAGACATATAAAATATAGCTGTAAAGTTTTTAATGCACGGATTTAAAACAAAAATAGTATATTTTTATAGAAATCATTTATAGAAAATTTGTTCCACCAAATGAAAAAGCATTTTAAGATACAATACAAATATTTTAGTGCCCCCAATAGGCCAGTCATTGTAATTTTTACATGTAAATTTCCTATAAGACTCCTGTTGGATTTACAATAAATAGATTGTGCAAATGTATCTCAGGAATACAGAATGACTGTATTGAGAGGGAAGGAGAGTAGAAGAAGAAGAGTCTTGTTGTGAAAGAGGACTCCTGTGAGCTTCATGATGCCTGGTAGATGCCTGTCACCTAGTTAATCTTGTGCTCAACACAGAATGTCACAGATCACACGAAGCCTCAGACATGCACACGCACACACACACACACACACACACACACACACACACACACACACACACACACACACACACACACACCACACATACGCACACGCACACACACACACACACACACACACACACAGACAGACAGAGTGTATTAAATGTGACCACTCCCAGCGCAGTGAAACTGTTCAGGCAAGCCACACCACAGCGGAGTGAATTCCTTACTCATGTAATTTATTACTGTCTGACCACAGTCACATTGTATTATCCAACTTTTCAGCCAAGAGTTGTCCAAGAGCCTCACCTGAGATGAACTCAAGCTGAATGGAACAGACTGCATCTTGCCCTTCCACGGTTTATTAAATTAAAAACAGTAAGAAACTGTACTGAATCAAACTACTCTCATCTGAATGCTTTATGGACTTAATTAAGTGACGTATTCCCTTTCAATACAAATTAATTTCAGCTCACAGTATTTGTTGAATAATGTTGATTATCACAAAAAAAATTATTGTCTTTATTTGTTTTCTTAAAAAAAATGAGGATGTGATTTGAGTGAGACGTTTTAAGGTTTTATGAAGCTTTTTCATCTTATTAAGTTGTAGATTTGAATACAACTTTACAGATAAAAGGTTGTTAACAAAATGCTTGTTAATATAATTGTATTGTTTTGAAACAAAGTCATTTAACATTAAGGGACTGGCCCCATTAAAGGGTTAGTTCACCCAATAATCAAACTTATGTAATTAATAACTTACCCTCATGTTGTTCCAAACCAGTGAGACCTCCGTTTATCTTCGGAACACAGTTTAAGATATTTTACATTTAGTCCGAAAGCTCTCAGTCCCTCCATTGAAAAAATACATTTTGGTCCAAAAATAGCAAAAACTATGACTTTATTCTGTTGTGAGAGAGTGCAAAACAAAGCAGTTTGTGATATCCGGTTCACGAACGAATCATTTGATGTAACCGGATCTTTTTGAACCAGTTCAACAAATCGAACTGAATCGTTTTAAATGGTTCGCGTCTCCAATACGCATTAATCCACAAATAACTTGAGCTGTTAACTTTTTTAATGTTGCTGACACTCCCTCTGAGTTCAAACAAACCAATATCCCGGAGTAATTCATTTACTCAAACAGTACACTGACTGAACTGCTGTGAAGAGAGAACTGAAGATGAACACAAAGCCGAGCCAGATAATGAACGAAACACTGACTCGTTCACGAATCAAGAACCGGTTGCAACCGGTTGCAGCTTAAGTCATTTGTGGATTAACGTGTATAGGAGATGCAAACCGTTTAAAATGATTCAGTTCGATTTGGTGAACTGGTTCAAAAAGATCCGGTTACATCGAATGATTCGTTCGCGAACTGGATATCACAAACTGCTTTGTTTTAAACTCTCTCACAACAGACACGGAAGAGAAGACAATGCTGAATAAAGTCATAGTTTTTGCTATTTTTGGACCAAAATGTATTTACGATGCTTCAACAAATTCTAACTGACCCTCTGATGTCACATGGACTACTTTGAAGATGTTTTTCTTACCTTTCTGGACATGGACAGTATACCGTACACACAGTTTCAATGGAGGGACTGAGAGCTCTCGGCCTAAATCTAAAATATCTTAAACTGTGTTCCGAAGATAAACGGAGGTCTCACGGGTTTGGAACGACATGGGGGAGTTATTAATTACAACATTTGATTATTGGGTGAACTAACCCTTTAACTTCCATTATACTGTCAGTGCCTCGTTATAGTTTTACTTTCCTTATAGAAAAAGCGGCAAAAGCTATATTTATTATTAAATTGGAGATAATTCAGTCAGTTTTAATGTGTTTAATCATCTACAAGTGTGTTTACGTGCACTTTAAATTTATTGCAATAGGAATAAAGAAATAATTCTTTTTTTTTAAGTCTAACTAAAGATGCATCATATTAAATACATTTTGGTGAAAAATGCTGGCAAGATTCTCTACTGTCAATAGTGTGGAGTCACAGAAGTCACTTTCAAACCAAGTGGGTTTCTGTTGATCAGATCGTCGACTTGAACCCTTTGCGAAATCTGCATGGGCGCATTTGCTAATCTCACACGAAATACATGGTTGCATGAATTCCTATTTAAATGAATGGATTTTGTCTGTGAGAATATGCAGAACAAGGATAAATGTAAACTAGATAATTGCAAATTGTAACTTCTTCCAGCACCTATGCATCTTTTGGACTACAATTAGACCTCATCTTATTTATTTCAAATACCAAATATTTTATCATGCATTGTGTCATACTTGGACAGACAGGAGAAAACTGCAACTCAACTTTGCAAAAACCTGCTTTAGCTTGATTATAACCGTACTGTACATGTAAATGTACTCAGTGATCTATCTAAGGCCACACGGGCATTAACAGCCCATTAGGTCGCTCAGGGTGAACAGTCATGTAGCAACAACGCTGATCACAGCCATTGTGTGTTGTCATGGTGGGACGGCAGGAGTGGAAACCTAGTACCAGAGACCTCACCTGATCTGAGCTGGTATGATCCGTTCCCTACTTGGTGAGGCCGTGACTGTGCCATTGAGAGAGTGCTGAATGCTGACTTTAATTGCTTTACGGACAGCTCAGATAAACTCATATCAGACATGCCCGCTGAAACCGTAGACGCTGTGTAATTAGTGAACTCCAGGGAAACAGATAAGGCTGCAAATCAAAAAGGGAAGGGGCCTGTGCATGCTAGTTATTCATTTATAAGGGTGTTGAAAAGAATTACACGTTCAGTACTTCAATGTGCTCGACTTCTGATGTTCGAATGTGTGACTAATCAAAGTGTGTTTGTTTTTCTCTTTCCTATGCCCACACATCTAGAGGTGCACGAGTCAAGTATGTCACATGCTTTTCCTGTCCAGGTATTCCGGTGGTGCAACTACCTGAGGAGCAGGCCAACCCTGTCATTTAGCAGTAAATTTATCCTGTGGTGGGATAGAGAAACTGTGGGGATAAAAGCAACAGACCTATCCCATGACTAGGCTGGCGGAGGGGGGTGGAAAACCTACCCCACAGCTGGGACAGGCCAGGTAAGGATCACTTACAAGCTGCAGGGTTGGGAGCATCATTGTAGCACCGAACTGCCCACAGTATTTACAGCCCCCCATACACACTTCAACAGTCTCAGGTTCAGCCTGCTGTGATGGAGCAGATAATATGCCTCCAGAGGAACCATCTGGAAAACCGAGCCACTCTCCTGTTGCTGCCCCAATGTAAATTCTCATGCACCTGTCTGCGGACCAGACCCCGTTCTCTGTTTTTTTTTTTCTCTCAATAATGGGGCATGTTGTTACATTATTGTGAGTAATAAACTCTATAAACTGTATGTAATAAACTGAATGTGTGTGGATATATATATTAAAGGATAAATGCAGATTTGCATTCTTTTAAGAATTAACCCTAACTTCCTTCCTAATAACCCTGACATTATATAATACAAATAGTGTTGTCTCTTTGATAAATTGATTTTGCTGTTTTGTAAGCTGTTCTGAAGTGTCTGCTAATATGACTGAAGATTATTTTTTGTCCATAGTAACATGTAGACAATGAGACAATACTGTTTTGCCCCAGTGACCAAAATAACCTTATTCTGAGAATATACAGTAGTTCAACCTTTCTGGGATTTAAAGTTTCTTTAACATATCCTAGTGTTCATTTAATAAAACAAATCCACTGTTACAGAACTCATAACCTTACTGTAATCCAACTTCCCAATGAGACAACCAGCTTCCTCTCAATAGTGACATTTGTAATGACAAACCAGTAGCAAGTGAGACAGCAGCTAAATTATATAAACTGTGGAAAATAATCTCCCTCGGTTTGTTTTACCACAGGTGAATGCTCAGCGAGCTAAAAAGAAACAACAACAAAAAAAATACCCACACATACAAAAAATGTGTGCTATTGGTATTTGCTGATCATACCTCAGCAGACCAGCTTCTTGGTCTGTGAAGAAATGTCAACCCCTCATCTTCACGCTATATGGACACAGCAGGTGTCAGTGATGATAGTTTCACTGTGACAGCTGTGTCTAAAGGGTCCAGAGCTTCGACATCATAATTATAGGTATGTAGACACACAGAGTCGGCCTATACTTTTCAGGCTCATGTCCCAATACAGAAATTACCTAATTATCTTATTCCTGCATTGATGTGTGATTGTATTAATGAGACCTAGAGTAGATCAAAGTACATGACCATCTTTTAACGTCTGTTGTGATGGAATGAACTACTCAACCAATGAAGCATTGCAAATGATAATTGAATCAGCAACAACAGTACAATATAAAACTAGGGACTGCAAGTAATTAATTATAGCCTACAATTCAATGTATTTAACATTGATTGCAAAATGTTAAAGTATGTACAAATATACAAAATCTTTAAGTCTCTTTTGCTCCAAAGGCTGCATTTAACTGATCAAAAATAACTCTTCACTGGACTTTTGTAATAAATTTTCTGTTTCCCGTTTAACAGCAACGTTTTGCTTCTCATTGATGGATTCCACTTTAGAATGTTGGATTTTGTAATTCATTATGCAAAGCTCAGAAAATACATTAAAAGGTTAGTTCAACCAAAAATTTTAAATTTGTAATAATTAATTACAAAAGCTTTATGACCCTGCATAGACACATGCATTGTGGTACTCTCGCTAATGGCGGCGGACACTGACCGGAACCGACGTTGTTGAATAAAGTCATTATTTTTGTTTTCTTTGCGCACAAAAAGTATTCTCGTAGCTTCAAAAAATTATGGTTGATCCACTGATGTCACATGGACTTTTTTAATGATGTCCTTACTACCTTTCTGGGCCTTGAATGTTTTAGTTGCATTGCTGTCTATGCAGGGTCAGAAAGCTCTCGGATTTCATCAAAAATATCTTACAGGTTTAGAACGACAGGAGGGTAAGTATTCCTTTAAAACAGAAAAAGTTAAAATCATATGGACTGGTAGCTTTTACAGACACATTTATCTTCACTTTATCTCAGAGGTTTACACATTACTAAAAATGCATTTCTCTACGGACAAAATAAATTAGATTTATGCTTCCAGGAACCCCACTGCTGTACTCTATTGTTAATTCCTGGGGAACTGAAGTCACAAGACATGCGAGACTTTCCTCTCTACATTACTCTGAGTATGTTTGTGTCCGCCAACACGTGTTACACATGGAGGGTTTTAGGGTTCTGTAGTTACACCTTTGTAAATGAGAGTGTGTCTTCTTGCAGTATTTGTGTGGGTGTGGGCGGTTTGTAACTTAACCTCTTGCTCCTCCTAATCACTAGCTGTCCATCACACCAGCCTGGAAGTGCTTTCCTTCCTCATGCTCATCAGAGTCCTCGAACACACTTTCATCTCAGATCAGGTGACCTCAGGTTTATGGAGAGCGAAGCCAGCAGGATGGATGCGGTTTATCAAGGTACAGGACATGAATGTCCTAGTGACGTTGACACATGTCTCACCTCTCTACCCATGGCGACTGTCCTTCCTGCTACAGACACAGGCTTCCTCTTTTCTTGGTTTGAACCATTTGTTCAGGGCTTGAAGCACTTGTCACCTCAGGGAAGCATAATGTTATGCCATCATTTGAACGAATGGGAGAGAGAACATCAGTTACACAGTCTTTCTTAATGTCACCTATAGTATTCATGACCTCTTGTCCCCTAGTGGTTTCATCAGTAAAACAACCTTTCATCATTTACTCGCCTTCATATTATTACAATCCTGTATGACTTTCTTTTTCTTTCTTATGTAAAACTCAAAAAATATACTTTGAAGAACTGTTTGTGTCCTCACAATGAAAGACAGTGGGGTCCAAAACAACTTCGGACCCCTTTGATTTTCATTGTGAAGAGTAAATGAGTAAAAGATGATAATTGGCCAAACACTTTGTGCCAAGCTTGCTGTTTGTCCAATCACAAGAAAATATATGCTGACATTATAAAAGGAACACAATTTCATAGCTTTATAAATCGTAATTAAATGCTCTTTGGTGACATGAGAATGGTTTTCTCAGAAAATGCATTCCAGTCTTGCACAAACTCATTTGGGGGGATGAAATCAATGTAAAAAAATCTTTGTTTTTCTCATTAAAAGCCGATGGTGGAGTTAATTGATTTCGAAGCTGCGAAAAGATGCTGGTTTAAAAACCTTCCTCGCTGATCTTGATAACAGTGTGGGCCGATACCTAACGAGGTGCTGCATTAATTGTCACCCTCTGTTGACGGCGTTCATTTGGTGTTTAACGGAAAGATTGATGTACTGTATTGATTGAATGAGCGGAGCAGCCTGGGAATGGAGCTGAGCTGGTGTTCTCAGTCTCGCCTCTGATGGACTTCAGCAAAGAGAGCGTCTCCAGTGCTGACACTGAGGCTGCTGGGACTGTCAACTTGCACGAGGGAGGTCTGTTCCAAATCTGACTGCTAATAAAGCTCTCTCATTCAAGAAGTCATGGGCTGTTGCTGGAATTCTTGGCTGCTTTTCTTATGAGGAAGGCTGTGCTCCTCTTTTCTGCCAGGGCTGGGGAGGAGGCGTTGGATGAGGTGGGGGAGAGTTGTAAACCGTGAGCAATAGGGGGTCGATCTCTCCAATAGATGTCACGTATTTTAACGAGCAGTTTCAGCCCATCTCAAAAGACACGGAGCACAGCGGGGTGAACAAAGATGGTCTTTGTCTGGGTGTATGGATGGGTGGGTGGGTGCGATGTGTGTGTGCACACTTAAGGGAAAGTGGAGGGGTGTGTGTTCCACTACTGTTGCCTTCCAGGGGCTCCTAACAGTGGGGTATCTTGGATCTTGGGAATGAAAAGGGTCACGACTACATGTAGGGTTCAAGATTTGTGCTAAATTGTTACTTACTTTGCACCCTGTATGTTTACTAGGCCATATCGAGATGCCTGCATTGAATGGCCTTCATGCATGTTCTCAGTCTGCATCACGCTATTGGTCCTGCTTATTCATGCGTATTACTGGGTAAAAACAATCTAATCATTACAATGAAAAAACAAACAAACATGTGGTCGAACATATAAACACATACAACTAAATGTTGAACATGTTGACTGTTCTATTTGATTAACAATCAATGTCAATGCTGTTTATAATCAGTTTGAAAGTAAGGTTGACAGAACTACCTCTGTGGTCCACTTGAGACAAATGTTTGATTTAACATATACAGATGATGTCTGAAAGTGTAATTTTGTTATTTTAGGATTTTGATAAATTGTCACAACAAAATATTTAAGAAATATAATCATATGCTCAAAGTTCACATTTATATATTAATTGTCATGTCAAATATTAAATGAATGTACACTACCATTTGCTCTCAGAAAGAAAGGTACAAAAGCTGTCACTGGTACAATTTTGTACCATTCCTGTAGTGGTATGTAAACTTTAAAGTACCAATATGGAAAGGTTGCTGCTCCAGTAACAGCTTTTGTACTTTTCTTCCTTTCTTCATTTTTTTGTCAAAAGAACAGCATGTTTTTAAATATATATATTTTTAGTAAACGAAAATATAAAAGTCTTTATGAGTTCATGTCGCTTGAGTGATGCTGTTGTTAAAGCAAAAGGGTGATACTATGTACTGTAATTCATGTTCAAATTTCAATTGAACTCTTTACTCAAATCATTACGCCAAAAAAATTTGTAATGGAAAAAATAGCAGCACAAATCATTTTAACACTAGTAAAGTAGTAAGATATGGCTTTGCACTTTATCAACGTCCCTCGATTTCAAGATGGGAATGGGCATGTTTTAATTTTTTGTTTTAGTAGAGGTCCTTGAATCCCTCTATGTAAGACTTGAATGGAATGTATGTTGGCAAGGCTTTTTCTTTAATAGCTGTATTTGTTGAGCTTTTAAGTACAGTTTTTTAACAGCTCTATAGAAGCTGGAATAATACAAACCTCTGTTCATTCGGTAGACGAATTGGGTGTTTAATACTGAGGCTGAACAGAAGCATATATGTATTCCATTCATTCAAGAGTCCTATCAGACCAAAGACCTGAACCTTATGATCAATGAGTGGATACTGAACATGCTGTCCAAGGTTTAGTCTGATCAATGGCCATGCATTTGCCTGCACTGAGAACAGTTGGAGAGACAGGGAGGCTGATAAGTGTGTGTGTGTGTGTAGCTTTGAGACTTACAAGCAAAAATAAATGCTTTACACTTTCAAGTGCTTTGATTGGGCCTTGGGCAGGCGATGAGTCTGTCTTTTGTGTTGGGAGGATGTGGAGGTTGGATTCTGTGCACTCCTTTATCTAATGGACCACGTTGGGATAAAATGGCCTTTGCATAAAACAAAGGGTCCACTAATAAAAATTAAACAATGAAGGGAGACAAGCAAGGTCAGTGAGCAGAGCGGTGAGGACTGAGTATTTGCTACTCTTCTGTCTATTTATCAATTATATTATTAACATCATTCATTTTTCAGTGCCAGACGTGAGGATAAAAAAGATGGAATGTACACTGCTTTGTAGGAAATCATAAGGAGAAAGATTCAGGGTTACCAGCCCTGCCAATTTATAATTTGTGCAGAGGAATGACAACTGTTGTAAAGTTTTCTCCAAAGGTTTCCAGAAAGGGCTCTAATATATATATATATATATATATATATATATATATATATATATATATATATATATATATATATATATACATTTTTTTTTTTTTTACAGGAAAAAGTGTCCCAATCTTATTTTAGGGCAAATGCCTGTGCAAATCTAGACATATTTGTATAATCCATGGTGAAGTGTTGATTTTTTTGGTCTGTTTGTTTTTATGTAAACATATGCATACATACTGAATGTAAATATGTATGCACCTAGGTTATTTCTTGGCATCTGTGGTTCCGTCAAGAAGCTTTAACATCCATGGAAACTTTCCATTCCACTAAAGGTTCTTTATAGTGGAAAGTAATTCTGTAAATTGTTCTTCACATTAAAAAAAAGGTGTTCTTTCAAGAACAGTTTACTTAAAGGTTTTTGGGGACCCCAAATGGTTCTTCTATGGTATCACTATGAAACTTTCTTGTGGAACCTTTATTTTTAGTAGTGTTAGACATTTGTAAGTTGCCATCTAAAATTGTTCTGTTTTGAGCATCCCAACACAACAAATACTGGCATAAGTTTAGAGCAGAGCTTTTTTTTTTTTTTTTTACTGTCTTTTTATTATAAGGATCTTTCACATTTCACAGTTTACATTGGAGGCAAAAAAAAAAAAAAGTGAATTATACTTATATTATTAGTTATGCACTTTTCCAAATGAGACATTTGGTTCGAAAACAAAAGATTATAATTGCCTCACATATATATATTGACCTTTTTGTGATTACATGTAAACCAAAACGTAAACAAACAAACAAAAAAAAAAAAAACGATATACAAAAGGTGCAAGTGGATAAGGTTTTGTTTCATTTACACAAAACTACAAACAGACTACCTAACAGAACTACAGTTTATTTCAATCCTCTCTCTCCTGTTGACCACCCCCTTCCCAACCCTGTGTCGTCTGCCCTCGCTGCTCAGACCTCAGACAAGATCCAGTCTTATTGCACTTATATATGCAATCCACTTAGACCATAAACCTATAACTTTCTCCTTTTCTAATCTTAAGGTCATAGTGAGTCTCTCCATTATATATATTTGGTTTATAATGTTGTACCATTCTAGAGCAGAGCTTTTTAACACCCTGTATATGTTTGGTAAACTGGTTTGTCATTATTTATGTATTTAAATACATTTTTCTGAGAAAGCAATTCGTGCTGCTACAACTAAGCATCCAGAGAAGATGGGTAAGAAATACTATGTTCAGCTTTTAAAGGGACAGTTCTTTGTGAGCCCAATAGCTTTAGATAAGTCAAATACTCTAGTGACTCTAGTTGGTTTGCTCTCTTTTGTGCACTGTATTGCTTATTTTCAGATTAATGCTTGGTCACTGAGTCTAATAAAAACATTTTTCCACCATTTCCACCAATCTGTTCGGAGTAACAATACGAGTTGTATTTCCATTAGAAAATGGTTCATTACTATTGCAAAATGTTTCGTGTTAACTATACTCGGAACAGGGAAACTGTGCTGGTGGAACAGCTTTAGTGATATGCCAACTCAGTTATTCACTTGTCAGTTGCTAAGGTAAATCAGGTGTGGTGAGGTAACTAGTCTAGCTAATATTTGATTAATATATTACACTTACAGATCATTCACACCAATGTTTGTTTATCAATGAACATGTCATCACTGACGTATTTGTACATTCTAATCCTGATTTCGCACCACCATGGAAAAAGAAAAAGAAACTGTGTAACTGTCTGTCAACAGTAACCATTCAAGTGGACGGTGGAAAATCACATTATGTTGATACTTGTGTGTGAGAGCGAGAGAGTGAAACAATAATAAACAAAAATTGTAATGTGATCCTGTGTGGAGGAGTTCCTTTCGCTGAATGCTGAACTCAGTGATGTGATATGTTGCGTTGCACATACATACAGGAATCATGCTGTATGTTGAAGTTGTGGTCGCAGTGCTGTAGATATGCAGAAATCATGAATGCAAATGAACCCCCTGCACCTGTACCTTCCAATTACCTCCCAAGAATTGCATTAAGCCTCTGGATCCAAGGCTCACTTGAATAACAGAATAACAGATGAGATGGCAAAATTACTAACGCGCCCGGCAGGAAATTGGAAAATGGGAAATCTGTCTGGTGAAAGTATTCAATTACTGTGCTCCTTTTCCACACGTTCGGCCACGTTTCTGAAACATGGTAATTTCCGCTTTTCTCACCGCCTCTAGTGCTGAGAACAGAGCCTACACCAATCACAGATTATTATTACACAGATATGAATACGACACGCTCAAGTTCATGGCTGTACTCTTAAAGATTTTCCCTCAGCTCTTTTCCTGGCTCTGCTGTTATGCTTTAAAATGACGATGAGTTTAAGATAAAGAAGGGTGGAATTTGGCAGTATAAAGGACGACATCAGGCTCGCCTGCACCTTTAAAGTCAAATAAGAAATCTTTTATCTAATCGCACACTTAGGCTGAGTACAGACACACATAAACAGACACCCTCCATCTCCTCTTCCAAGTCAGTTCTGCTGTTCTCGATCCCCCGGTTCCTCTCTTTTCAGCTGGGAGATGCTATGTGTCTAATTCCACGTTGTTATTGATGCTGGCTGCTCCCCTCGATAAGAGCAGGCGGAAAAATCAATCACTCCCATTAGACGCTGAGAGAGTGACAAGAGGGCAAACCCTGGCAAGGACCCCCAAACACCCCCTCACTGTATTTTCCTCTGTGTGTTTCTCACTGCTCTTTTACTAGGTCTTTCTTTTAAGTTTCTCTTTTACATATCTGTTTGTCTTTTTTTGTACCATTCACACTTTTAACAGCTCAGCAGTTCCGCTTTACATATTTTTAGCTAGGTCGGGGTCTTTTTTTAAAAAAATAATAACTGCTACAAATAAAATGACTTTACAATAATAATAAATAATTATAATAATAAAATTGTACTTAAAATTGTACATGTGTGTTTTTTTTCTAAAGAGTTTATGAAAACTATCTTTTCAAGTGTCATTGCATTAATAATAAATCATGAAAAGCAGAGACTCGCTCTCACCTGATGGAATTTCTGCACAATTTACTCAATTAACGCAAAGGTTAATAATGTTAAACATCTCCATTCACCCAAAACTCTGGCTTCTGTTCATAAGAGAGGGTCACGATCTGTGTCATAATCAGAAACCCACAGCTGCAAGTTTAGGGCAGTTCAACTGTCCACTGTCAGGGCACTTATTATCATTTCATTATAGGCAACAGCCATCGTCGATAAACAGTTTACAGGAAACAAAGACACCTGGATCCATGATGTAATCAAGCTGCACCACATGCACTAATAAGCTTTTGGATGTTTGTTCTTCAAAGTCCAATAAACAGGATTTTGTATCATAATTATACATTTAAAAAGCGTAAAACAATTGATTGCAGAATTCAAAAAGTTTTATCAGCACACACGGCTAGAAGTCTAAAAGCAGAAAGTCCCTACAGAGGAAGTAGTGACATTCTAAACCCTGTAAGAAAATCGTGAACTGATCCGTAAAGACACACCTGAAGTCAATAATGAGCGAGGGAAACAGGACAAAAGAATAAAAGAGCGAAACTGTGATTCATCAAAACAATTTTAGCAAATAAATAACAGAGCAATCTTCGAGCTAATGGAGCCCTTTCACAGCCGAATAACTCAGCACACACACTCCATTAACTAAACTCAATACCAAGATCATTATTATCTGATAGACATACAAAAGAAGCACCCCATAGTCAAGCCTTTCAGTCCACATGGCGATTAATTACTTTAATTCATCCTAATGGTAAATAACAATATATGTGAGAGTATGTCCTGCAGAGCCAGACTCACAACAAAGCAGCATCTGTAAATTGTCTCCATGGTCATCTCAGCTCAGATTGATTATCTTATCTGCATTCACTTGCTTTACAAGTTGAATTATTTTCCTATTAGTCCCAGTCTGCATTTAAATCTTATTCTCTACAGTAATGTGCTTTTTCTCTCCTGAAAAAACAAAGGCACAAAAAAATGGCTCCCATTTGCTTGCAAGACTCAATAAAGCAAGTGTGTGTGTGTGTGTGTGTGTGTGTGTGTATGAAGAGCAACAGGATCCGTGTGTTTGGGTCAGCATCACTTTCAATGACCCCAGTTTTATAGCAATGCAGGAGTTTAAACTCTTGGCAGCCATCCCTATTTTTTCTTTATTTTTTTTATTCCTTTTCCACCTCCGTATTTCCTCCTTACTGTTTTTTGATCCTGAGCTTGGGGGTAAATCCTGCTTAGCATTGCCAGTCAATCCCGCACATAAAATCCATTTCTTGGCTTTCCCTTCTCTTAAGGGTGAATCTATTCTAAAAAGAAGCTTATGTATTGCGTTTTTCTTCTCTCATTCACATACACTGCCAGTGAAACTACAGCTTCAGTTTAGGAGCGTTGTTAGACCCACAGTAAAAGATCACAGACCTGACGTGCATTTTCTATCAGAACTAGTGAGGCCAGAATGTTAATGAATCACTCTTTTAATCCAATCGGTCAAACGGGTTTGCAAAAATGTCTGAAATGGTTCACCATTTAGGATGGTTTTTACAAACATTTATTCATGTACAGGGCGTATGCAGTGGGTTCTCACTTAGAAATAGAAACAGATCTTGCAAATGCCCTCTGTAGTGATAAGCAGCTCTTTATTGTGCATGCAATAGATTGTTGGTAAAGACCATTTATATCCATAACTATGCGAATAAAAAGAGTATAAAAATGATCAGAATATCACGCCACTTTTTGATGGTGGGCCTCAGTACTGATGAAAGACTAGAAGGCTGGAAATTCTAATTCAAATCTAATATTATAAAAAGCTTCATAAAAAATATTAAAAATAGACCACAACTATCTTGTAGTTAACATACTGTAGTAAACATTTAAATAATAATAAAAAAAAAAAGTTGTATTTTTTGTTTTCATATACTGCATATATATTTATATATATATATATAATTATTATATTAATATATTTTAGATATATTTTAATAAGTAAAAATATAAATAAAAAGTGTAGAGTTCTGATCTTAATCACATCACTTTCTATAAAGAACTGCCTGCAATAGAAGTTAGTTATAGAACAATACTACCATCTATTGGAAATCTTTCTGAATCACATCTATTTTAACACGGTACTGTACATCAGCTGATAACTGGAACAACATTTTTAAGTTAAAAACAATTATTGTTTCAGTTAAGAGCTCTCCCAGTATTCATTGGTAACTGCTTTCAATAAAAACAAGATCATAATGGAATATAAAACCTATATTCTTTTAGGTGAGCTTCAATCATATACTGGAAAAATATATATTTATAATGAAGTGTGAGCTTCTTCATTAAACAAGTTACTGGATGACAAAATGATTGCACTATAAGGCTTTTCACACTACCATTAATTATTTTCCTAAACCCTGGGTCAAAGAGACGTATAGCCCTTAAGCAACTGTGAGTTGGTAGCACCTTTAACCCTGGGTTATGAAAGCCATGGTTCAGAAGAGGGCTAGCACTACTTTTTTTTGAGGGGGTAACTGAACTGCAGTGATAAAGGAATGACAATGTTGTGCCAGAATGTTACAGTGAGAGAGTTGTTTAGCAACAGAAAACGAACCAAAAACTCAGTACTTACCTCTTTAAATATTCATGTGAGCTGTACAGTTCCAGAAACATTCACATTATTTCAGCTGTTGTTTAGCATCTATGGGGAAAATGTGAAAAATGTGCAATGATGACAAACTGTGTATAAAGAGATGATGAAATGACGTGACTAACTATGATTAATGACTAACCCATGGATTAGCACAGTGGCTCCTGATCCTGGAGTACCCTCAGAATGCTGCACATTCTGGATGTCTCATCAGCTCTTTAGTAGAGAAATTTGCGAGACACATAAAAAACAACAGCCACAACATACAAAATAGAGATGAACATTACAGTTAGTGAAAAAATGTAATAGAAATTCTTTACAAAAGCCTGTTTTACACAAACTTCAGTAGATCTAGCTTCAGTTGAAATTTGATTATTGGGCATAATAATAATAATAATAATAATACAAAAAAGCCCATTTCTGGCACAAAAGAAAAAATAAAATAAGTCATGTTATGGTAAATCATAAGTATGACAAAAATAAATGAGATAAAAAGTTGGCTTTTACATAAAAAGACATGATAAAATGATGATATAAAAGTCATAAATACGTAAATTGGTGTAAATTGGAATTATATAAAAGTATTTCATAAATTGGCTGAAATTATTACAGAAAAGTCAAAATTATTAGATAAATTTAAATTATGAGATGGGTCAGAATCATGACAAAAGTCATCATTATGACAAATAAGTCAAAATTATTAGATAAAAAGTTGACAGAGCTTACATTAATTATAATATGTCAAATGATTAGGTATAAAATAATTATTTTGACAAAATTCTGCTGTTATAATTATTATTTTATCTTATTATTAATAATAATCATAAAATATTAGTGGTTATTAATATCTACTTATTGTTAATTTAAATATAATAATCCCACAATTATGTAATTTATTATACAGTTATGATTTACCAAACTATTTTTTTTCTTCTTATGAGGCAGAAATGGGCTTTTATATAATTGTTTACCCAAACAGTCGATCATCATTTATAAACATCAGTCAGTTCACTAAAGGGTGGTCATTTCCCACTGGATCCAAGGTTACTGGTTTCTTAACTGTTAGACAGATGTTGCAGCACCACAGCTGCCACACAATCTGTACACCTCTGAAATTAATAGCCGACTCATGAACAATAAGCAGCATCACTTTGTGATATTTCACTGTTCTATATCATTCATTCTTACATGGTCTGCCATATGGCAGTAATAGAGTACTACAGCATACTGTTATTGTATTGTATTATATTAAACATGGTAATGTAACTTCTGTTGTAATATATTCTTCCATAAAGACTAGAGTTAATTCCTAGAGCTATAAATAGATGTTTTATGAGGCAGTCTCTGTGTCTGAGCCCTACAGGTTACATGGGGACATGAGCAGTATGTGCTAGACTAGCATAGACCGTTTTCAGACTAGCATAAACAAAAACGTTTTCTCAGGTACGGTTTTCCTTTGGGGTGTAAAAACGACTACCTCACACCTTCCACGAAAGACTGCCATTGAGCTCGCTCACAATGATATGTTAAATTCAACACAATCCGTGGAGAATTTGTGAATGACGAATCCTACTAAGGAGAAGGCTCGCTTCTTAATATTCATGAGGACGGCCTCGCCATTGGAAAGTTACCCGGCGAAACGTCACGACCTAATTAATATACACGAGTCAGGCTACGCCATTGGAAGATTTGGGAACGACGTCAGCACAACGTGATTGAAATTCAAAAGCTAAACTCTGCGCGCTGCGTCAAGTGTAGAGTCACTAACAGACCGCTTGAGGGTGCTGTGAGATACAGACAGTACTAGCGCTGTCACAGTGTGACCCCGGCCGAGAGGAGGAGGAGGAGGGACTTGCACAAAACAAGCAGAAAATCTGGCAGAGGCGACAGTGAGCAAACGGCTATCAATGGAGAGAAACGAGTCAGTGGTAAAAGGGGAGAATCGTGCAGTCGCGGGAGTATGTTGATATGGACAGAGCCCAGCATGCACCAAGTCTCTCTTAGTAATCTTTCAAATCCGACGCAAAAGGGGTGGACGCAACCCAAGAGCGGAAACAAAGGCGCTTTGGTTTGAACAAAATACATCTGTAAAGAAGGGTGATAATTGGTGAGCAAAAATTTCAGTTTTCAGAGGTTTCGTTTTAAAAAGAAAGCGCGCATCACACGCAGAGTGACGCTACAGTTGTGCTGTTCTTCTGTGTTGAACTAATCGATCGGATGTGTGCTGCTGTGCTGCACTTCTGCAACATTGCGCTAAAAGGTTTACGGGAATCTAGTTTACAATCCACGAAATGTCACTTGCCTTGTTAGTGTCCTAGGTGTCTGATCACTGTCTCTGTCAGCTGCCCCACTAACTTATTGTCTGCGTCGAATTTAGGTTTCCCGGATTTGCAGCACAGTATTTTCTTCTAGTCGAGACAGTCCAGTGGTCATTCACATGGCCAGGCATGTCCCATGTGACGGCCGATCTGTTAAAAGTACAGCTAAATAAACTCAATCTTCGGTATAATTCGTATAAGGAAGCTGTCACGTCTCATTTTGCAACTGTCTTTTATTTTTATTTCTGATATGTGTACAATATTGTTGCTGGTTGACAGTTCAGTAAACGTGGATCTTTCCATTTGTCAGCTCTTTCAAAGCCTCCCTCGGCCATCCCTGGGTTAAAAAAACTCGACGTTAACCAGTTTGCCATTCTTAGTTGCTGGTTTTAGAGGAGTTTTGGACACTTTTCAGTTAGTCAAGCAGTGAGACCAGCTAACTAACCCAACTGAACACAAGGTTGGACAGGCTGTGAGACCACATAAGTTGGTTTGGTTCTTTTTCAGCTGTAAAATAATAATGATTTTTTTAAATGTTAATCGTTTTTATTGACCGCAAAACAGTCAACTGCATACTGCAGAAGTCCATTGCATGGCCCAATGAAGCAGGTAGCCTATCTGTTGTATGTTTGTAAAGGGTAAAATAATGTTAAAAAATAAAGTAAATGTTTTTGTCCAGAGCTGCCACAGTTTGATTCAGTCCAGTATCACCTAGTAGTGGGTTAAAATGTGTCATATGCCATAACATGACTATTAAATTTGAACATAAGGAGAAATACTCCAGCATGTGTCAATAAATAACACTGGTATGCTGCTTTTTATTAATGAATAGTTTAATTTTAATGTACAAGTTTCTGAACTCTCATTCACCAAATTTAATGAAAACTGAGAGATCTGAAGTGAGCAGGCTGATGATAAAGTTAGAGCCTAGTGTTTGTGTTGAAAGAGAAATCAAGCAAGAACGACACTTTGATGTTTCACTTGAGTGGATAGGAGGTGTGTTTTGGACAAGGCAGATTTGAAGTGTTGTTCTGCACCACATACGTGAAGATGAGCTCAACACCGCTTCCTGTGGAGAATGAGATTGTGTATGTGATTTTTGTACGATGGAGGGAGTAAGCAGGATTCATCCCTAATAATTTTTATTGTGCCTTGCTATGGTCATCACATGCTACAGAGATGAGAGTGACTTCCCTTTTACTTTTGGGATGTGTTGTTTGGTCTGATCTGTACCAAAGAGGCAACATGATCAAGGAGACAGCGAAATGGAGGTCTTGCATATTCATTTATCATGAATAAAAGTATGAGACTGAAACCGATTTTACAGATGACCTGTGCTCTGATAAGGTGTGCAGTACTTTGTGCAGTAGATTTATTCTCTGCTCAGGATTCTGCATTTTAGTTGAATTTTCTTTATTAAATGAGTCATCTGCCTGCTAATTAAAGCTTTATCACTTGTATGTACAGTAGCTCGCTCCCTTTCTATGAGTCTGTAAATTCATGTAAGTGATGGAGAGAACAGATGTCCATAGTTTGTCCTCATTTTTATCTTAATTTTCATTCATTAACATTTAGTTTTTGACTCATTACATTTAATTGTTGTCTTTCAGGTCCCTCAGCATGAGTCGAGATGGATGGAGAAAGAAAGCCAGTGAAGATGATGGGTGGGGAGGACGGGTAAGAGTCTGTTGTTCTTTATTATGAAATGTGTTTATTATTGAAAACAGGAAGCCTCAGCAGCAGCTGTTTTTTATTTTTTTATTTTTTTTTTTATAACTGTTCTCTTTTCTGCTGTGTTGTCTTTCCAGGCTGCCCCTCTAAACACTGTTAATGTATTATTTTTGCTTTAATTTTAACTTGTCCTTAAATTCCCTCATAACCATTGTCTTCGAGTCGAACATTCCCCTTCATGTGAGAGCTGGTGTGTGTGTGTGTATGTGTGTTGATGGTGAAGTCTAGACAGCTTTTCATTTGTATTACACCAGTGAGTAATCTCAATTTTCCTCACTAGTGACCAGCACCTCTGCTCTGCCGCCACAGTCCGAGCAGGGCGAGAGATTTGATATGGTTCAATGTCCTCGTGTTCAACAGGCATTACCAGAACCACACTGGCATAAACATCTCCAAGAACTTCTGTCTGCACTGATAACATTTCACCACATTTCCCTAGAATATGACAACCATAATGTGTTGCCACCAAATCTGACAACCAAAAGGGTGGAGCTTGTGCAATTAGTTGATTTTCAGTTAATAATTTAGTAACTTGCTGGCATAATGCAGATGTGAAAGTGAAGCCAGAGTATGTACAGTATAAAAAATGATTTTGTGCAGAATTAGTAAATTTAATTAAAAACAGCACAAGTGGTTGCCTTCAGGCCTTGTGTGTTTTCCTATCTCAGGTTATATTAATTAAGTTCAGGGGAATTTCCTGTCAGTACAGGTGGAGCGAGTGAGAGGTGTGTGTGTGTGTGAGTCTGTTTATTGGTTCAGGCTTACCTCCTGAATCCCAGCGTTCCCTCCATTGCCATGGAGACAGAGAGCCGCCATGCCAGCAGGGCAGACTTGTACCTCCAGTCTTATCGAATGTCTGAGGCGTAATCAAATGCTTGTCAGTCAGAAGCTGCACGTTTTTCTTTGTGCATATCTATATTGCAGTCTGTTCGTTTTTTTTTTTTTACAGGGGTTAGAATAGTTTTTTACTGTATAAGTTATAAGTGTCTGCATAGTCTGTGTGTGCTCTCTGCTATGCCTCTTTACTTGATTTTATGAGGTTGTGTTGATGTGAGTGGGATTATTTTTTTTGGGGGGGGTTATAAATCAAATTAACTTCACTGGTTTGTTTGTTGAATTTTTTAGGGTGGTTACATGGCTGCAAAAATCTCTAAGCTTGAGGAGCAGTTTCAGAAGGATGCCCCGAGAGAGAAGGAGAAAGAGGGAACGTCCTCCTGTATCTTCAGTGGTGTGGCTATCTACGTCAATGGATACACAGGTCAGATCTCTTCCAGCATCCTCACCTCCCACGTGTGCTGTGATTACAAACGTGAACAGGAAAAAAAACTTTCTTCCTGAGTTGAGACTAGTTTTACTGCATAATGCATCTGGAGCAGCATCATTACCATCATTATTAAAAAAAAAAATGTTGTGTTTTATTATAAATGTTAATACTTATATTTAATAGGAACACCATTTTACATTTTTATAGATCTTTTATAGAGATCATTAACATTTATTGTTGTACAGTATTTCATCCAAACATGAAAATTCTGTCATTCTAATGACTCACTCTCATGATTTTCCATACCTGTAAGACCTTCGTTCATCTCCGGGAACACACATGAAGATATTACTGATGAAATCCAAAAGCTCTCTGACCCTCCATATGAGCAATGCAACTGAAATGTTCCCAGACTCAGAAATGTCATCAGTGCTTCAACTGTAATTTTACGAAGTTGCAAAAATACTTTTTGTGCGCCAAGAAAATAAAAACAATGACTTTATTCAGCCATTCTAATCCTCCAAATCATGTCTTCTGCCATTATCAAGAGTACATCTGGACGTAAACAACACATGCATGTCATGGTACTGTCAGTGTCAATAATGGTGGAATATGTGATTTTAAGGAGAAGAACTTTTGAATAAAATACATTTTTGTCATATTGTTTTCTTTGCACACAAAAAGGATTGTTATAGCTTCGTAAAATTATGGTTGAACCACTGACGTCACGTGGACTATTTTATCAATGTCCTTACAACGTGTCAGTTGCGTTGCTGTCTATGCAGGGTCAGAAAGCTCTTGGATTGCATCAGATATATCTTAATTTATGTTCTGAAGATGAACGAAGGTCTTGTGGGTTTGGAAAGACATGAGGGTGAGTAATTCATGACAGAATTAAAATGTTCAATAATACTCAATAACAGTATTATTGATTGTTTTTATAGAAGGATGAGCATAATTTATAGGAAAAATGGGAAACAATTTAGTATAGGGAACAATTCTCACTATTAACTAGTTGCTTATTAACATACCTATTAATAATATATTGGCTGTTTATTAGTACTTATAAAGCACATATTCTACATGACCATATTCTACATCCATAAGCAGCAAATTAGTTTGTTGAGGCAAAAGTCATTGTTAATGGTTTATTAATAGAGAGAATTGGACCTTTAAATAAAGTGTGACCAAAAAATGAAGTTGAATGATTTGAAAGAAATGTTCCTGTATTTAATTTACCATTAGCGCACTATAGCGGTTTTTTGTGTTCTTACAAATCTTATGATGCTGTTTCTTTTGTGAAGTGCTTTGGTCAGTCTTGTGGCTGTTTTAAATGTGCTATATTAATAAAGTAAACTCGTGTCAGGGTGATGAGAGCTGTGATATCTTGTATTGTGTATTTATGTAGATCCCTGTGCGGATGAGCTGCGCAGGATGATGATGCTGCATGGTGGGCAGTTCCATCTCTATTACACTCGCTCCAGAACTACACATATCATTGCCACCAACCTGCCCAACAGCAAAATACAAGAGCTCAAGGGAGAGAAAGTAGTACGGCCAGAGTGGATCACAGACAGGTGTGTGTTTATGTGTACTTTGCAGGTTATAGAAGCACAATACTATATGCATACAAATGTTTTTGTTTTTGTGCAGTATAAAGGCAGGCCGCCAACTTTCATATGTCCAGTATCAGCTCTATGTGAAGCAAAAAAGCTTGAACTTTACCAGTATCTGTGCACAAGGAAAGCCGGATCTGTCGTTCAAACCCAGTCCAAGCCACCCCCAGTCAGACAGCATCAAGCCTCAGCCCAGCCACACTCAAACCCTCTCAAAAGAAGTTCTCAAATCCACAGCCAGCTTCACTGAGCCAACCAATCACCAGCTAGATGTCAGACTGTGAGTATGCTTTATAAACAAGGATCCATTAGCACATGTGAATGTCAAATGGTGCATGTATTTAAAAGAAAGAAAAGATTCTGCAGCTTTAAGATATAACATGCAACACAACAAATTGATAAAAAAAATGTATTGGTCATATTGATATTTTTGGATATAGAATTTTTTCATTCACCCAATATTTACATTTAGTTGTAAATGTACATTTATTCATGTTGTCATGTAATCTTTAAAAACACTAATAATTAAAAAACACTGTCAAGTGTACTATTTGTTATTTCTTTTATTTAGACAAAATAGTATATAATTTTATCAGCCATTTATCAGTTTTTTTCTGCTATAACAGGTAAATAACTTTTAAATTTATCGTATTGGCCTGCTGGTCAGATAAGACTGCTCTGACGCAAAGGTTTTACACCCCTTCTTTATACTAAAAGGATTAGTTGACTTCCAGAATAAAAATTTCCTGATAATTTACACACTTTAATGGCTCTACTCGATCCCAGACGATGAATAAGGGTCTTATCCAGTGAAATGTCACTAGACATTTAGCCATTTTCTAAAAAAATACAAATAAAATAATATATGTACTTATACTTTATAACCACGAATGCTCGTCTGGAAATCCTGGATTGTTTTTTCTAAAAAAAAGTTTCATCTTGGATGACGTGATAAGTAAATTATCAGGATGCTTTTATTATGAAAGTGTGAATTAATCCTTTAAATAAAAACATTTGGGAAATTATTTAATTATTTGTCTTTTTGTCCTCTCTTCTTTTGTCTTTCAGAAATGGTTCCTGTAGCATAGTCTTTGAGGAGGATGCAGAGAGGCCTAGAGTTAATGGGATACATGATGGAGTTGATGATGATGACACCTGTGCCCTTTTGCCAAGAGGCTCACAAGACCCTTTGTTAACTAATGGTTATGTACACCCTGTGAATGGTGCCTTAAATCCTCTGCTGTTTGCAGAACATTCTCCTCATGTTGTTGACACAGGGTCCCATCAGTCTCACCTCCCACAGACTGAAAGCAGGGATAGGGAGGAGCCCAGCTGTTCTTCTGCTGGGTCAAAATCAAGGTCCTCAATATCCATGGCCAGTCCTGCAAAGCAGCCTGGTCTTCACAATATGCAAAAGAACCTCCATCCAAAACCAACATCTAATCCAGGAACTTCAGGTGCTCCTCAGAAGGGGAATCTTCATGATCAGACAAGAGTTCGAATAAACGGGAGCTATCACACGACCCCTAGCTCCTCCAATCTTGCAGTAATCTCTAGTAATCATCCGGGAAGGTCGGGCCAAGGAGCAGAGGCTGGAATCATATCAGAATTCTTTTCTCACTCAAGGCTGCATCATATTTCTACGTGGCGAAATGAGTTCTCCGAGTATGTCAGTGGCCTTCAGAGCAGGAGGCGAGCTGCAGGAGGAGCTGTTTTCTCTGGAAAAGAGAAACTGAAGAAGCTCAAAGCTAACTGCAGTTCAGGTATCTTGTCTTTGTGGTTTATGTTTGTGTATTTCTTTTAGGTTGTTGAGAAGCAAGTCTTTGTGATGCAGCATTTTGCCGATAAAAAGTTTTTCTCTTTTGCCCAGGTTCCTTAATGGCTGCTCCTCAGGTGCGTCAGTCCTGCATTCTTCATGTGGATATGGACTGCTTCTTTGTGTCAGTAGGGATCAGACACAGACCAGATCTCATAGGTACATTTCAGTGATTTGGAGGGAAGTGCTGAAGTTTCTTGTTGCAGCTTGTTGACTTTGATAAACTGAGCTTTACTGATGGTCAATCTGTATCCAGGGAAACCGGTTGCGGTGACTAGTAACCGTGGTCCAGGCCATGTTCCACAGCGACCTGGTGCAAATCCTCAGCTTGAGTTTCAGTACTACCAGAGGAAACAGAAACAGTATAGGAAAGGTAAGCTCAGGTTCAAGGAGGAAGATGTTGGTTAAATTTAACTTGATGTCTAGAATTCATTTCTTGTACATTTTTGAAATTTGAATTTAGGTGACTATTGTTCTTTCTGCTTTAGAGAAGACAGACGGTGACCTTGAGATGACCCCATCTCCACCATGTGATGAAGTTCCCAGTAATGGAGTGGATCTGGACCTGGCTGCCCTCTCTATGGCAGAGATTGCATCTTGCAGTTACGAGGCCAGGTATTCATTTATAAACATGCCAGACTCCTTTCTTGTGCAGTATGAACCCCCCAAAAAGATTGTAATATTGACATGTCTGTATCCGCCAAACATCCATCCATTTTTAGAATAGCAAAAACTAGACTTAACTTTTTAAATTCCATTGACCTTCATTGTCCACACTTCTAGCAGTACCTGTTACTCTGTTTTTCTCTCTTACAGGCAGGCTGGTGTGAGAAACGGCATGTTCTTTGGCCGGGCTAAGCAGCTCTGTCCTGATCTGCAATCTGTCTCATATGACTTCCAAGCATATAAAAGGGTGGCACTGTCCATGTATGAGACCCTGGCTAGGTACCACATAAAATGTTTTTTGCAACTTTTTTTGTATTGATACTTTCTTAATGCCAACAGACAAAGGCAATAATTATTTTTTTCCATGGTTGCTTGTTTTATAGTTACACTCATAACATTGAGGCTTTGAGTTGTGATGAGGCGCTAATAGATGCCACAAATCTTCTGGTTGAGCTGGGAGTTACACCTGATGATTTGGCTCGAGCCATCCGTGAAGACATAAAGGAAAAGACTGGTTGCTCTGCCTCAGTTGGAATGGGTTAGAGAATTTATTTACTGACCTGCATTTTGTTCCAAACCTTTATGACTTAATTTCTTCCATGGAACCTTTTAAAAATATGCTACTCTTTCTCATTTCATTGCAAGTGCAATAAATGGGAATACTGAAATGATGCAAAAGCGCCATAAATGTAGCATAAACCTCATGAGCTGTATTGTGTAACTCTTCTAAAGCCATAAAATAATATTGTGCTTTTCTAATGAACTTTTGTGATAATACCAAAGTCAGGTACAGTGAAACAACTTTGGTTTGTTACTCACACTAAGTTATTGTATCGCTTCAGTAAACTTACAATGCTTTAACTTTTTTTTGGATCTCAAGAGTTCCAGTCCTCATTTACTTGCTTCTAACTTGAAAAGAGTGGCCAGGGTATTCTTTAAAAATTCAACTTCCAACAAAGTCATAAAGGTTTGGAACAACATGTTAGAATTTAAGTTTAATGACAAGGTTTTAAAAAAACAAAATTTGTTATGATGTTGCTCGTATTCCTTCATTTCTGTAAGCTTTCTGTAACTTCCCTTATACTTCTTAATAGGTTCCAACATCCTTCTTGCTCGGATGGCAACCCGTAAGGCAAAACCAAACGGGCAGTACTTCCTCCGATCAGAGGAAGTGGATGATTTTATCAGGGATCAGCCTGTATCCAGTTTGCCTGGTGAGAACAGAGCATCCTACATTCAATACCATTCAGAAGTTTAGGTAGATTGGTACTTAAAAAAAATGTTTTTAAAAGTCTTATTCACAAAAAGGCTGCATTTATTTTATAAAAAATAATACAAAAATACTGACTGACACTTTAAGGATTCTTTGAAGGAATTTACACATTTTCAGGATTCTTTGAAGAATAGAAAGTTCAGAAAAACATTTATTTTGAAATTAATTTGTAACACTAAATGTCTGTACTGTCACATTTAATCAATTTAATGAATCCTTCTTGAATTATAGTATTAATTTATTTATTAAAAAAAAAAAGTTTGACCTCAGATATTTGAATGGTAGGGTATTTTAATCTGAATGCAGTGTTTTACAGTGGAATTTATTTCTGTATTTGTGTATGTCTGGACCGATGATTCTGTGTTCTAATATGCAGGTGTGGGTCGCTCAATGAGCTCCAAGCTGACCTCCCTGGGAGTGAGCACCTGTGGTGACCTACAGCAGTTGTCCATTTCTCGACTGCAGAGGGAGTTTGGGCCAAGGACAGGACAGACGCTTTTCCGCTTTTGCAGAGGACTGGATGACAGACCTGTGCGCAGTGAGAAGGAGAGAAAGTCTGTGTCTGCAGAGATGAACTACAACATTCGGTTCACACAGGTTTTGAAGTATACAAGTTATAGCAGTCATTGCAAAACATCTTGTATCTGTCATTGTCCTTAGTCTGTTGACCTCTGTCATAAGTTTCCCATCACCTCTAATACTTGGCTAGGTTGAAGAGGCGGAGTCTTTCCTTACAAACCTATCTATGGAGGTGCAGAAGAGGTTGGAGGGGGCAGGGCTTAGAGGTCGCCGGATTATACTGAAGGTCATGGTGCGGAAACCAGGGGCTCCAGTAGAGCCAGCCAAATATGGTGGCCATGGGATATGTGACAACTTTGCCAGGTGACTTGCACCAGGATAAATTAACAATGTGCTCTATTAAATGCACTACAGATCATTTCTATTTTGACATACATCTGAGTGAAACAGGATATTAAAAAAGAAAACAAAATGTTGGTAAATTTGTTGGTTGTTGATTGGTTGGAGGCAGATCTGAATGCAAGCTTGCAGTTGGTTTGGGATTGGTGTTTAAGCTGACTAATAAGTAGAGATTCAATTTATGCCATACTGATGCACAAGCCACGGACGGTTAAGACAGTTGACTCCACTGTGTGACCTGTCTCTCTTTCTCTCTCTCTCTTGCTCTCTCTCTCTCTCACACACACACACAAAACGTGCAAAACTTGAATATTTAATTTAATATTTGAATATTCAATAGCAAAACTAACAACAAAACATACTTACAGTAGCTGTTACAGAAGCACCGGATTGTCACAGCAAAGTCAGAATTACCTCCTCTCTAGGTTCACGAAATGGTTGTCCTTAAAATGCGTTGCTGTTCTGTTGTAAGTAATCTTAAAGATTCCTAAATGCATCTACTTTCGGAAGGCCAAATAAAGTGCTTTTGCTTTCGCCTAGATACACACAGCATCTCCCCGACATGGCTGCATCAACACTAACTGCGGTTACTGACACCACACCTTCTTTCTTTACATGAACATTTGGGCGGAATTATGCAAATATTTCCACATAGTGACGTAGACGTGGGGGCGTGTTTGAATGAGCTGTTTTGGTGGGCGTGGCAGAGTCAAACGTTGCAGACCTGTTACTTGTTCAGATGAGTATATATAGTGAAAATTCTAATTTGGGTCATATATTCCAAGACGTAGGCTAGAATCTGTGATTCCAAAGTACCGTGAATATCCACACCAGTGCGGTGACTGACTGATACACATACTCAAAACATTAGATTCATCCGTGCTGGAAGATAATTCCACACAAAGATAATTCTGCAGACAACTGCAATTGCAGGTTTTCAAACTGAGATGGCGACAGAGGCAAAACTTACGGACTGCAGCTTTAATACTGACCAAACTATTTTTGATATACGTTTGACATTCACATTACTGTCACATTGCAGGTCTGTTTTACTTGCTCAGCCCACAGACAGTGGACAGCTGATTGCTGCTGAAGTTATTAAGCTATTCCATGCCATGAAATTGGATGTAAAGGAGATGAGGGGAGTGGGACTTCAGGTGCAGCAGTTGGAGGGATCACATACAGACCCATCAGGACAAGGGCCCTCTCGTGGTCGCTCTATCAAAGACTTGCTGCTGGCCAAACAGCCTACCCACAGCCCCACGAAAGAGACCCCAGCACCACAAGGTTGGAGCAGTGTGGTTAGGACAGGGTTCTTCAAATCCAGCCCTGGACTGTCCTGTACACTTCTAGATCTAGCCCTGGTCAAACACGCCTACCGGTTACTCTGAATGCCTTGATTTTCTCACTCAGGTGTGTTTGATTAGGGTTGGAGCTAAACTCTACAGGGCCAGATTTGAAGATTCCTGGATTTATAGGATATGTGTAGGATTCATGTTGGTATCTAACTCGCCTTCCCTGTTGCTTGTATTTTAGATGGTTTAACCAGCCCTTCTTCATCCAGAGCTTTCTCCTCCATTTGGGAGAGAGTTACCCCTCCATCCTCACCACCTTCCACCAGCTCAGATCCAATGCCTGGAACAAGTAAAGGAGGACTTCACCATCCACACACCCCCAACCATGTCAGGACATCCCTAAACATCAGCATTGAGGTGCCATCTCCCTCTCAGGTTAGATTCTCCTCGCTTGGATGCACCTCAGAAACAAAAATTACACAAACAATACCTAATATCCAGACAGCAAGGTCATCATCTATAAGAAATACTTTCATTAAAAAAAGGATGCATTAGATTGATCAAAAATTACAAAATATTTGTTACAAAATATTTCTAATGCTCTTTCTATTAATCAAAGAATCTGGATGTATTGGTAAAAATGTATCAGTTGCAACAAAAATATTAAGCTGCACAACTGTTTTCAACATTTTGAATACTCAGCATATTAGAATTTTTTTTATTTTAAAGGATCATGTGACAGTGAAGACTAGATTAATGACTCCTGAAAATTCAGCTTTGTCATCACAGGAATAATTACATTTTAAATTATATGGAAATAGAAAATTATTATTGTACTTTTAAAAAGTACAAATATTTAACAGTATTGCTGCTATTTTTGCTATTTAATTATTATTATTATTATTATTTTTTTTACAATTTTAGTGACTCTACTCTTCTGTAGAGTAACATATTAAATGAACGGTAAGCCCCTGTTTTCCCTTTGATTCAGGTGGACCAGTCTGTTTTAGAGGCTTTACCTGTAGACATAAGGAGACAGGTGGAGCAGTCCTGGAGACACAGAGAGGAGCAGCCCAGCACCTCGTCTCATCTCTCAACCCCGCCTCGAACCTCCTCTTCTCCTCCTCCAGGTCCATCGCTTGGCACCCTTGTACTGCAGCTCCCAGACCAGCCAGGTCAACCATGCACAACGGGCATTATACTAGAGCTCCCTGACTTCTCCCAGGTACATGCTATTAACATCCCAGCCACAGGGAGGAAACATGGGGAAGTGATCAGAAACTAGTATTTTAGATATCCTAACCTGAACTTTTAACAGGTTGATCCAGATGTGTTTGCAGCTCTTCCCAGAGAGCTTCAGGAAGAGCTTTGCTCTGCTTATAGAAACAAGAGAAACGCTCAAGCCCTTGTTCAAGCTCAAAGCAGTGCTGGTGAGTAAAAATGAGTAGGGGTGTGCAAGTTATCTACACCATATACATACATTTATTGCATCTCTTGAAGAGTGTTTTCCCGTTAAAGGGATAGTTCACCCAAAATGAAAATTGTTATCATTTACGCGCCCTCATGTTGTTCCAAACCAGTATGAGTTTCTTTCTTACATAGAACATAAAAGAAGATATTTTGAAGAATGCGGGTAATCAAGCAATCAAACTATTCCTTTAAGGCCAAATGTCAGAAAGAGTTGCTTTGCATGTACAAAGTAGTTGTGCATATATAAATACAGTGTAGATCTGTGATATATTTTATATATTTTTGTTAATTGTATACCTTGTGTAATTTACTCAGAGATCGCTATGAAAATAGCATTGATGGCATGGCGATAAAAAGTGAATGAATGAATAAATAAACTTAAAAAATACAGTACAACCTTATTGATTTAACTTTTAAAAGTGTAGTGAACTGAGTTTTTCCAGACCTATCTAACCAAGAGCTAATTTTTGTGTTATTAAGAGCACTCACACAGTACTTCTTTCTTTAACTGATTTCATCTTACTGAAATCATACTGCACATTCTAATTTGATGCCTAATTCAGTTTTTATTAACAAAGTAGTAAAGATGTATAATATTTTAGTTAATTGCCATTAGTCATAAAATAACATGACACTTTTCAGCTTATTGATTTAATATTTAAGTAACACTATACACAATGTCTCTAACCTTGCTCTCTTGTTTCTAGTCGAGCAAAAACACACATTTCCTCAATTAAAGCAGCCTGCAGTGGGGAAATTGAAGCGCCGCTACAAAAAGAGAAATGCTAGTCCTGTCAAAAAGGGGCTAAGTCCACTAAAAAAACTGTTTCCTGGAAACAGCCCTGCCAAATCCAGCCCCTCCAAAACACTTCCTCTGCCACTCAAACAGCCAGGCCTCAAAGTAAGCCTGTTTTCTTCCGTTTATCTATAATATCTTCAGCCACTTTATACACTTTAAATACATCTGTGTTAAAATGTCGACAAATTTTTTTTGGAAGGGGGGGGGGGGGATTATTTATCTGAGATGTTTTTCATTGGTAGACAGAAAATGTACAGTGCCCATCCTCTACGAGCACAGATGTCCCAGAGACGCTGTCCAAATTTAATCCCCGCCCAGTCCCAACCCTAGCTGGAGCTTATGAATTCAGTGACATCAGAACTCTGCTTCGTGAATGGGTCACCAGCATCTCAGGTATGGCAGAACAAGACCTTTTTACATACCAGTATATATTTGCAGTGTGCAATTGGTTAATTTGTGTGGTGCTGCATATTGACAGAACCTATGGAGGAGGACATTCTCCAGGTGGTGAAGTACTGCACAGAACTCGTGGAAGATAAAGACCTGGAGAAACTCTATCTTGTCATCAAATACATGAAGAGGTATAGCTCTGAATTCCCAGCTGATTCTTAAAACAAACACAAGTACATTATAAATCTCTTCAGTAGTAATAATACACTACCGGTTAAAAGTTTGGAGAGTAAGATGATTTTGTGTGTGTGTGTGTGTGTGTGTGTGTGTGTGTGTGTGTGTGTGGATGTGTTACTATTGTGTTACTATGTTTCTATTTCAAGTAAATGCTGTTCTTATAAACTTTGAATATTCATCAGATAATCTTCAAAAAAAAAAAGTATCTGTTTTCAACATTATTCTTATTAATGTTTCTTAAGCACCAAATCAGCTTATTAAAATAATTTCTGAAGGATCATGTGACAAATAATTTTTTTATAAGATATTAAAATCGAATACAATTATTGCAATTAAACTGTTATTTTGTAATATTTCTATTTTTAATTTATTAATTTAATTTATTTGAATTTTTTTTATAGCAATGCAGCTTTGGTGAACATAAGATACTTCTTTCAAAAACATTTTAAAATCTTACGGACCCCAAACCTTTGAACAGTAGTGCAGGTTGATTGGGCCTTCCTTAACTTAACTGTTGCATTGTTTTAACTGTTGGTTTCAGACTTATGCAGCAGTCCTCAGAGTCAGTATGGAGCATGGCCTTTGATTTCATCCTTGACAATGTGCAGGTAGTGGTACAGCAAACCTACGGTAGCACTCTGAAGATCACATAGGAGGACCGTCCTAACCTCAGTCACTGTGACATCAGCCCAGACCTGCCACCTCATCATGACATGTGAGAGACAACAAAACCACTTGAGTCTGCCAATCATCGTAGCATCGCGTGTCCTCTCCTCAGAGAACACAGAGGATTTCGAGATCATGCCAGTGATGATGAGGAACAGATTAGCAAACCAGCTACACTCAGAAGCAGCTGAAAAATTAACATTTTACAGCACTTTTAATCTTGGTTAAAGCATTTTTGATTTTTAGTTCATGTTAATTATTGGGTTAACTAATATTAACATGTACAACCTGGTGGGAAGTCGTGGCCTAATGGTTAGAGAGTCGGACTCCCAATCGAAAGGTTGTGAGTTCGAGTCCCGGGCCGGCAGGAATTGTGGGTGGGGGGAGTGCATGTACAGTTCTCTCTCCACCTTCAATACCACGACTTAGGTGCCCTTGAGCAAGGCATCGAACCCCCAACTGCTCCCCGGGCGCCGCAGCATAAATGGCTGCCCACTGCTCCGGGTGTGTGCTCACAGTGTGTGTGTGTGTTCACTGCTCTGTGTGTGTGCATTTCGGATGGGTTAAATGCAGAGCACAAATTCTGAGTATGGGTCACCATACTTGGCTGAATGTCACTTCACTTCACTTCACTTCACTTCATAAAATTTTTTTTTTTTTTGAATGTTTTAAACCTAAAGCAAGCCTCTTTGCAATCTGTTAGTTTTTAGATTTTTTTTCTTTTCTTTCTTTTTCTTAATTTCTCGTACTCCAGAACAAGTGTTTATCTTGAAAGCCTCAGAAGTATTTACAGACTTTGTAGCAAAGCAAAATGGAGTGGCATGTTATTTGCCTTTTATTGGTCAGTCTGAGATGTTAAAAGTGGAAATCGAAAAAAACAACCCCTTATATCAAAGTCAGTTTAGCATGTGGATACTAACATTTTATGTAAAGCTAACATTTATGTTTTTAGAAAAAATATTATTCCTCCTTTATTGAGCGTTTCTTATTGTATGTTTGTCTGTATCTGTAAAAGAGCTAAGAGAGAAAGAAATATTTATGAAGAAAAAGATTAAAACATTGGCTAGGTTAATTTTGCTAAATTGAGTTTCAAATGTCCTGTCATGCTTCTCAGTCTTTTATTCAAAATTTGTGGATGTGATGCACCTCTCAAGTCTTGTTCAATGTAGGTTTGGCTTTATGTATTAACAGAATGTACTCAAGTCCTCAAAGTTTGTACTTTCTTGGTTTTAAGAAGCTGTTCAAGAGACTGTTCTGTTATCACATATTATACATGACATATACAGAGAGGAAGGCCTAAAAAATCATATTTGGTCAAAAATCTGTCATGACAGAATGACCCGTGCCTGAAGACCTGAAGCTGTGACAAAATTTGTACGTTTTCTAAATTTGCAAATAAATTTGGATAAGTGATACTGTACTATACTTGTTTTTGTGTGTGTGTGTGTGTGTGTGCGTATTTATTATTTGTGGATCAAAATGGATCTATAAACAATGTCACCAACAATGATAATGTAACAAAAACATCTTATGCTAAGCTAATTAAAGAAAATACCTAAAAAGGACAAAGAGGAAGGCACAATGCATCTATTTCTGGTAAAATCTGTGTAGCTGTAGATTACTATTTAATAAGACTGAGAAAAGATATAGTTAGTTGTGATGTAAAACGATAAAAAAGGTACAGAATTATCATTTCAATGGTGCATTTGAAGAGGCAGTATCCACTTCATAAATGATTTATTAAATTTGCCTTGCATTTATCTGGTCATATTTGAAAATGTAGAAGAATACAAATAAAATATGATTTGGATCTAACGTAAATTAAAAAAACAACAAACAAAAAAAATTAGAGCGCATTGTTTAAATGTACTTCTAGCCTTTGTGTAATGTAGCAAAATTCTAGTTACAGTAACAAAAATTATTATAACTGTTGTATCATTAGTATAAGTAATTGTGATTACCATGTCCGTAAAGGTATGTCCAGTAACAGTATAGAAAAAATGGCGTGCTATTTTGAAATAGGTGAATTCTTTTTACATTTGCACAGAACTGTATGACAGAACAATAAAACATAACTATATTAGTATGAATAGTGCGTTCACACTAAAAATTCCAAAAAGAAAACTTGCAATTTAAATACCTGGATGATGCACTTAAATAACCTCTGCAGAGCAAATGTCGGGCCGGGGGTTTATTACCTTGTGGGTGTTTTCAAACTGCTGGTTGTTCCCTTTCATAGGTCACTTCGATGCTGCGGTGACGTCACCACGTATGGGAACACCTTCGGTGTGACGAATGTCTGAAGCCCTATACCATCCCGCCAATCTTATTGGCCAAATAGCGCGTGGCAACGCCCAGCATGCGTAAGCATATATATACCTGGTGCCGCGCGCCATTTACCTCAGATTTCATTCCTTCAGTACGAAGCGAATCTTCTGTGTCCTATTATCTCGCGTTCTCAGCGATCATCTACGAGCAGTATACTCCTCTCCGCGGACGCGATGAGTCAACGAAAGGTAGGAGCCGTATGATGGGTTATCACGAGGAGGCACTTATGAGAGGTTCGTTGCAGCCTCTCTACAGGTTCTCTCCTTGATAGCCTATGGCTACAGTAAAATATGCATACACTTCCCCTGTGCACTAACGCCAATAGGAAGTATCCGTGCTCTGGAGTGTATTTCTTAAGTCGCCTCGCGTCTAACCCCCACCTTTTCGCTTCTGCGGTCGCCGAGGCCCCGCACGAGGTGTTGGTTAGGGGCGATATGTGCGGCTTGACTATGAATACAGTGATGCACTGGAGTTCCACGTGCTCGCTCTCCCCCACTCGAGCGCGTTAATCAACAGTTTTGCTCTTCAAATGGTGTGAAGTTTTTAGCGCGTTTTCGCTAGCGGCTTGGCCCGATGTTATCTTGTTGGATTGAATCCTGCCGTGGATACGCTTCAGGATTATATACAACGAAACGCAGCGAGTTTGACGCACATGCATTTCTTCATGTTAATATGCCAGGGACTATGCCCTTCACTGAGAGTGCTGTTAGACTGCTAATGCACATCTACCCTCTCACTGCAGTCCCCATACTCTAACTTTGACTGTCTCGCAGCAAGGGCACCTCGAGCGTCATTGAACTGAGCTATCATTCGCGCACCCCCTCAGACACTCTGCACAATCCAGTCTTCAGAGTTTGAGGGACGGCGCGGAGGCTGGCAAAGATGGCCAGCGTATAACGGTTCACACAGCTGCCGCGTTCTCGCTAGCGGCGTGGCCCGATGTTTATCTTGTTGGATTAAATCCTGCTGTGGATACGCTTCAGGATTATACACAACGAAACGCAGCGAATGTGACGCATGCGTTTTTCCCTCATGTTTGCCAGGGACTGTGCCCTCCACCAGAGAGTGCTGTTGGATTGCTATGCACATCTAACCCTCTCATTGCAGTCCACACACTCTACATTGTCTGCCTCGCAGCAAACGGTGCTTCAAGCAGCATTGGATTGAGCTGTAATGCCAAACGTTCCCTCAGACACTCTGCGCAATCCAGCTTTCAGAATTCGAGGGGCGATTCAAGGGTCCTGCACAGACGACCCATTTATGAAGGCTCGCACAGCCGCCGTTTTTCGCTAGCGGCAAAGCCCGATGTTCAATCTGTTGGCCTAATTCCTGCCGTGGACACGTTTCAGGATTATACACAACGAGACGCAACGGCTCTTATACATACACTTCCCCTGTGCACGAACGCCACAAGCTTTTCGTGCCCGGACATTTTAACATGTATGACAGCGTTGCAGGAAGCGGAAATTTTGAGACCGCTAGTATGGTCTCGGGCCGTGTATGAACGCTTGCCCGACATTTCTCTATGGGTGTTACGCACGATTTGTCACGGATACACCATTCAGTTTCAATAAGGCCCGCCTCCTTTCCGCAGAATTCTTTCCACGGTGGCGAAGCCGATAGAAATAGCGGTGCTGCGACAGGAGATGTCAACTCTGCTGAGCAAAGGGGCTATAGAGGAAGTACACCCCTCTCAGATGGAGGCGGGGGTTTTTTACAGCCGTCATTTTGTGGTAAAAAAAAAAAAAAACACGGCAGATTACGACCCATTCTGGATTTACACCATCTGAATCTTGCACTCAGGCTGAGGAAATTCAAGATTTTAATGATCATCAGGAGACTCAGGAAGTTCCTCAGATTCGCTTTAGAGAGCAAAGCGTATCAGTACTTCTCAAAGTGCATGGATGGATCTCTGGCCCCGTTGCGGCCCCAGGGCGTTCGTGTTTGAACTATTTTAGGCGATTGGCTGGTGTTTAACGCAATCGCAGACTCAAGCACACTCTTATGGGGATCTTGTGCTGAATCATTTAACAGCCTGGGCTTATGCATGGAATGTTTCACCCCGTTGTCTCCGCATCGGACAATTCCGGTGACACGGCGATGTGTGATGTCGCTAAAACTATGTATGTCAACCGAATTCTCCTGACCGGAGTCCGGCTGGGGATTTGCGCTTCCCGAGAGACTGTCACGACGGATGCGTCTTTGACCGACTGGGGAGCTGTTTGTCAAGGGAGTTGGCACATAAACAGGTTGGAATTACTGGCTGTTTTTCTGGCTCTACAGTATTTCTCGAATCTGCTGATCGGCCGTCATGTGCTGCTCAGATCAGACAACACAGCGGTTGTGTCATACCTGAATCATCAGAGAGGATTATGCTCTCGCCCCCTGTGCAGGCTGGCGAAACATGTTCTTTGATTTCAGAACTAAATTCTATCGATCCGAGCTGTTCATGTCCCCGGACGTTGGACTTTGGAGCGAATTTGCTATCCAGGCAGACTCTGGAGCAAGCGGAGTGGGGATTGCACCCCCAAACGGTGAGTCTCCTATGGCAGATTTTCGGGGAAGCGAAGTGGAATTGTTTGCGTCAAACACGACTACGCATTACCCGCTTTGGTTCTCCCTATGCCCTCCAGCACCCCTGGGCTTGGATGCATTAGCCCACAACTGGTCCAGGACCAGTTTGTATGCGTTTTCCCCCAATCTGTCTGATTTCGGCGGTATTATGCAGAATACGGGTGGACAGGGTGGAACAGCTGCTGCTGGTGGCTCCGCGGTGGCACACACACAGCCGTGGTTTGAGGATCTGATCAATCTGTTAGCGGGCTCTCCGTGGGAGATTCCCCTCAGACAGGATTTATTATCACAAGCACAGGGACTGATTTGGCACCCGAGGCCAGATCTATGGAATCTGTGGGCGTGGCCTCTGAGCGGAGTGAGTTCATATGTCCCGGTCTTTCTGCTGAAACTACCGAGACTATACTGAATTCTAGAGCAGCTTCTACGAGAAGCTTATATGCTTTCAAGTGGAGACTGTTTACGGCCTGGTGTGAAACTCATAATAGGGATCCAGTTTACTGCCCAGTGGCGTCAGTACTGGAGTTCCTTCAGGAACGTTTTTCGGATGGAGTGACACCAGCTACCCTAAGGTTTACGTGGCAGCCATTCAGCTTACCACGAATATATAAATGGTGCCTCAGTGGGCCGTCATCCACTGTTTCTCGTTCATACAGGGTGCGCGACGGCTGAGGCCTTTCCGCCCCGTGTGGGTTCCTTCATGGTTTTTCCATTGTGTTGCATGGTTTATCAGGGCATCTGTTGAGCCCTTGGAATTTGTTCCGGATAAATCCTGACTTTTATAGCACAGATTCTGTGGAAGTGTTGTTGCGACTAAGGCCTAATTATGTACCTAGGTCGCATCTATCCCTTTCGCTTTCAGCAGGTGGTCCTGGAGGCTTTTTCTCCTGCTGCGGCGGAGTCTGGGGATCTAAGTCTTTGCCCTGTGAGAGCGTTAAAGACTTATGTGGATCGTACTGCCCCATGGCGTGAGTCTGACCAGCTGTTTGTCTGTTTTGGACATAAGAATAAGGCCATGCAGTTACGAAACAGCGCATGTCCCATTGGCTGGTGGAGGCTATTTCCTTGGCCTATGAGGCGCGCGGGCTCGCTTCGCCCTTAGGAGTAAAAGGTCATTCCACGAGAGCAGTGGCTTCTTCTCAAGCCTTTCTCAGTGGATCTTCTATGGATGATATCTGTGCTGCGGCAGGCTGGTCCTCACCGAGCACTTTTATCAGGTCTTACAGTCTGGATGTGAGGATGGCTCCTGGCTCCCGGGTTCTCTCCGCTTGAGCAGATGCTTCCTTGGATCCAAGCTATCAGGTACGTCAGGCGTGATGGTATAGCGTTCCCATACGTGGTGACGTCACCGCAGCATCGAAGTGACCTATGAAAGGGAACATCTCGGTTACGTATGTAACCTTGGTTCCCTGAATAGGGAACGAGATGCTGCGGTTCTGGCCATGCCATACCTTGATAGCTTTCTTCTTCTTCGTCATGAAATCTGAGGTAAATGGCGCGCGGCACCAGGTATATATATGCTTACGCATGCTGGGCGGTGCCACGCGCTATTTAGCCAATAAGATTGGCGGGATGGTATAGGGCTTCAGACATTTGTCACACCGAAGGTGTTCCCATACGTGGTGACGTCACCGCAGCATCTCGTTCCCTATTCAGGGAACCAAGGTTACATACGTAACCGAGATGTTTCTAAACCATGCAATCAAAATGATCCCCCTTACCCAACCCCACCCCTAAAGCTAACATCACTATGACGGCAGCCAATCAGGTATCATGGTGTAAAAACCATAGACAGTAAAAGGTAAAAACCAGGGGCACAGGGTTTCATATTTTTTAAGCACCCCTGGGCGCTGCCATTGGCTAGCGGACCCCCACCTGCTGTTAGCATTTCATTGACTCCCACTCATTTTGGCGTCACTTTGACAGCGAATAACTTTACATCTGAGGTGTTTAAATACTCCATTTGTCCATCAATAATTTCTAAAGAAACAGGAAAATGTATAAAAGGCTCCATTACCTTGTATCTTACGTTATGTTCCCGTAGAAGCAGTTTTTGTAAAAAAATAGGCTAACGATTGCGTCATAACCAGCGACTCTCTGTCGCGCACAGTAGAGAAATTACCGTATGGACAGGAGGAGAAGCTCGTAGGAAATCCTTTACTACTTTGTTCAACTTCATGGATAAAAAGTACAAAACAAGTTTTTTTTTAGCTGAATTTACATTTATGAATGTGAAATTTTGCCAAAAGTATTAATAAATGTATAATGAAGTACGTTTTTTCTTTACTTTGACTTTTATAAAAAAAACAAAAAATAACATCCTTCCACAATAAGGCAAAGTCTTTATAAATATGGTCAATGATGAATCTGCCAAAGGTTTCTGAGGTTTTGCCAAAATGTTCTTGTGTGTGGGCAATACCAAAATTGGTGCAAAACAGTTTCAGGGTGGTCTTCACAAAAAAGAACAGTTTGTATTGATGTCCCTTTTAAATAATCTCATGTAAAAATCTGGTGAGTCAGCCACATCAGGGAGGGAGACAGAAGTAGGTGAAAGTCTGCCAGTATAAAACTTTCAAATTTCCACCAACAGGTACTTTTGGCATGGGCTTTAATATATAAACACAATTTCACCCCCCATAAATTCTTTATTTGGAATAATCAAAATATTTTATACAAAAATAGATCTTTATTTTTTGATAAATGGTTTAATAACGGTTTACTTTTAGTATGTCAACTATTTAACAACCAAGGTTTTTTAATGACTTACAGTGAATTTCTTTCTGAATACAATATGCCAGTTACCCCCAAAGAGTTTGCCATAGTCATGGGAGCAATACCATCAGGAATCTGTGTCCTCTTTAAAAACTACATTCACTCTCCTTCTATAATTACCACTTTTCCTGAGCCAACCGAAACTCCAATAGGTAAAATATGTTTTTCAGGAAAAAAAGAAAGAAATAATAAAGTTAATCTCTTTTTCTTGATAATATCATTTCTGTTTCTCCTGCAATTTCTTATTGGAGTAATTTATTTAAAAACTTAAATTGGAAAAGATTTGGTCCTTACAACAGAAATATTTTCTAACTAATAAAGTAAAAGAAGTGTCCTTTAAAATAATAAATAAATTCTACACTGTTAAATATTTTATGATTAAATATAAAAGTAATATTGACACAAAATGCTCATTTTGCCAAGTTCAAACAGAAACTGTTTATCATTTATTTTGGTCTTGTTTCTATACTGAACAACTATGGAAAAATATTGAAATATTTATTAAAGATAATATCCAGCAAGATATATCAGCAACCTTTAAAGACATTATTTTTGGATATTTTGAGTCTGACCCCAATTAAAAAAAGCCTGCTTTGTTATTAATTTATTTTATTTTATTGGCAAATTTTACATTCATAAATGTAAATTCACCAATAACAAACCAATTTTTATTGTTGTTTTGAAAGAATTTAAAATGTACCTTAACACTTTTTCATCCTCAGTAAATAAGAAAGCTATTAAAACTATTTCAAATTGTAATGATTTTAATTTGTATACACTAAATGATGTATAAGATGTCTTACCCTCATGATTCTTTTTTTTCTTCTTCTTCATTTCTCCTTATTTTTATTTGCCTTAGTTATGTTCTGATAATTTGTATGTTCAGATGACATTGTACTGTACATTATTACTATATTTTGTATTGACTTTTTTGTAATTCTGATAAAAAATTGTATACCATGTTTGTCATCTCTATTGTTTGCAAGCATAATAAAAATAAAAAAAAGTCTGCCAGTATACTTAAAAAGCATGATTGTGCCTGATGGAATGGCATCAAATACAATTGCGAATTCTTTCGGTGTAACAGGAATGTTATATGTTGATAGAAATTCTCTATAGGAGAAAAGTCGCCCTTCTGCATTAAATAACTGGTCCACCAGCAGAATCTGATTACGTACCCAACTCTCAAAATAAAAAGACTTGTTCTTATATAAAATATCTCTCTTATTCCAAATTAGATACCTGTGGGGTGAGAAATTATGCTTGTAAATAAGAGACCTAGCTAAAAGGACCTGCTTATGAAAAGTGGACAGTTTTACAGGGAGTTTTTATACATTGTAGTTACAATTCAAAATAAAGTCCAGACCACCAAAACGAGAGAATATATAATGGGGAATAAAATTCCA
The DNA here is from genome assembly GCF_963082965.1 of Carassius carassius. NCBI lineage: Eukaryota > Metazoa > Chordata > Actinopteri > Cypriniformes > Cyprinidae > Carassius > Carassius carassius. Next base: position 17,821,895 of record NC_081773.1, on the reverse strand, counting down.
AATCAAAACGGGGTTTTTAAGAAAATGCTTAGCCCAATTAATCTTAAAGGTATTATTTAGAGTATTGAAGTCCAAACAATTGAGCCCACCAGATTTATATTGCTTCTAATTGACTTCATTTTTCTCTGTTGAATCCAATGGGGTCGCTGTGTCCATTTCTTTTACTGTCTATGGTAAAAACACCCTGATCTGGTAACTTCCATTACTTTCCTGCAAAAAACAGAGTGCACATAAAACCCAAACGACTATTGATTATTGTGTGCCACACCTTTCATTACATAAAAGTGTTTGCTTCGTTAAATATTATGCTGTACGCACTTCAAACGTGTCAGTTCAGAACTGTTTTTTCCAAGTAGTTTATTGTTGATTTTAACAAACAAGATAAAGAGAAAAATTGTAGGAACAAATGCCATGTTGTTTTTAGATTTATTAGACATTTTATAAAACGTTTTTTAAAGTTAATCTAGTATAAAGATTTTTTTATTATTTATTCGAATAATTAAGTTCACTGTTTACTTTTTTTAAATGGTATGTTAGACTTCTTGTAAGAATGTAATTGCAACCAAAAATGTGCTGTATTTCTAAGAGGCAGTGAGAGGAAATGGCCAGTCAGTCCATGGAGGTTGTTGCGAAGGCTCTGGAGCAGCAGGTGCTGCATTCGGCACGGATGGTGGAAGAGCAGCTGGATGCCACACTGGAGAAGTTAGAGCGCATGGATGAAGAGGAGCTGGAGCGACTGAAGGAGAGAAGGCTTGAGGCCCTTAAGTAGGCTCAGAAACAGAAGCAGGTGAGTATTATTTCTGTATGTTTTTAAAGAAATCTTGATCTAAATTCTGATCATGTTTACAATGTAGCATTACAATGTTTATTCAAAATGAGTGAGGATCTACGCGAGGGGCTTATTACAATGCATTGAAATAGATCAGATTCCTTCACTTATGTGATTAAACTTTGGGATCTGTTGTATGTGTCTGTCCTCAGGAGTCGATATCTAAAGGACATGGTGAATACAGAGCGATCCCAAGTGAGAAGGATTTCTTTTCTGAGGTTAAAGAAAGCAAAAGTGTGGTCTGCCATTTCTACAGAGACTCTACCTTTAGGTATTTGAGGACATTTTTTTTCCTTATGTTATCCTTGTATTTTTGGATTTTAAATCAAATATGCAAACAGATATTTTCAGTTTTTAATTTATTTTCCAAAGATGCAAAATTTTGGACAAGCATCTAGCTGTTTTGGCGAAGAAACATCTGGAAACAAAGTTCATCAAACTAAACGTTCAGAAGGCTCCATTCCTAACCGAGAGGCCGAGGATCAAGGTCCTTCCCACACTGGCATTGGTGAAGGACGGGAAGACTAAGGATTATGTTGTTGGCTTCAACGATCTGGGTAACACGGATGAATTCCCTTACTTAAATGTTGGAGTGGAGACTGGGCTGCTCGGACATGATTAACTACAGGTAAGTGAAGGAGAGAGTTCGATAGTTAAACACACTGAGGTGGTACAGGTTGAAATGTCATTTATTCCTGTGATGGCAAAGGTGAATTTTCAGCAGTCATTACTCCAGTATTCAGAGTCACATGATCCTTCAGAAATCATTGAAATATGCTGATTTGGTGCTCAAAATACTTTTCTTATTTTTATCAATGTTGAAACCACAATTTCTTTACACAATTTCTTTATTTCTTTACTGTAACTTCTGGTCAATTTATTGTGTCCTTGCTGAATAGTGAAAAGTATTAATTTGTTTGTTTTATTAAAACCACTTTTACATTTCTCTTTTTTTCTTCTAGTGGGAATCTATTGGAGCCACCAACTACTGGACAGAAGTCCGGGTCTTAAAAAATTTATAAAAAATTATTTTTGCCTCTGATGGACTGATGCTCAGATCAGCGAGCATTGGACAAGTGCCAAGGCAGCAAACTTCTGTATTCCACTAAGAATTGTCACCTCTTTCTACAAATGATGAGAAGGATGTGCATTTCTTTTTTTTTTATAGCAATACATGACTTTAAAATTATATAATATGCCTGTTTTGTTCATGTCAACTAATATTGTTCAGTTTTATTTTTTTGTCTCAATGAATATATTAGTAAAACATTACATCACCTCAGTGACTGATGTTTTATAGAAGACAAAGATCTAGTAATTTTCATTTTACATTCATGCAACTGGCTGTCAATATTATCCAAAGCAACATGTGTATCCTAATGTACACATTTACCCATACAGGATACCCAAAACAAATGTGTATCCCAAGTACACATTTACATTTTATTGGTTCTTGCTTTCCCTGGGAATGCTCTACTGTTTGAGCTACAGTAAAAAAGACTGGTATTCAAATCTTTATTAAACAACAAAAACACAGCACAAATGGTAGGCCACAAAAACTCTATGACTCGATGGCTTTTTGCTCAAGTGGTTTCAAGAGACGTTTCACCACCAGCTCGCCTTTGCTGTTCAGATATGTGTTCGCCATGTCCTCCTCAGCAGGCAATCCATAGGGGAGCTTGAGAGGCTCAATCCTGCAGATAAAGATATTATTTTAATAAGTTTTTTTTCTAATGGTCCGCAATCAGCTTGAACTGATTTAAATGTTTAAGTTCAGCTTACCTAACTAGATGCTTAATGATTTTCAGTAGATTGTTCACTGATGGGGTGTTCTTGTGGATACGGGGTTCATGTGCCTGGTAATACAGAACATGATATAATGAATAGTTTTTCACTATATGATAATTACTTCTTATAATACTGTAATAAAAAATGAAAAAAAAAGATCACATCCCACCTTCATAAGCCCCAAACTCTTCACAACCTTCTTTTCCCAATAGGGTCGTCTCATTGTGCTTTTAACTCGTGTCACTATGTGCAGTTTATGTGGGTGTTCTGGATCACCACCATACTTGTCATGTTCTTTTGCTCGTTCCTCAAATACCTGCAGGACAGGAAAATATGGTGTCAGTCATTAAGTTCAATAAAATGAATCGAATACAACGATGCAGAAGTACATCTGAACCGTCGCTTACTTGTGGAGGGATGCGACTCTTAGTGAATTTAGTGCGACATGATGTGGCTTGTGTCAGATTCTGAAATGACAATTTTTGAAAGGTTTTGTTAAACGCTTTTTTCGACATGGTTATCAATTCAAATACCACGATGAAACGTGAAAGAATCTCACCTTTGTGACACTGGAGGCAGATGTTAGAAGAGCTCGATACAGTCCTGCCATGATTAACGTTACACACTGACTGACGTTGACTTCAACGCTAACGTAACTTAGGAAGGTTATTAGTTAGCGAGCTAGTTATAATTAATCATGTCCAGTTCAACACTCAATAAATGGACTAACGTTATACAGTGACCACAACTGCATAAAATAATTTTATGTTATTCATTTAAATACCCATGTTATTGCGATATGTTAACGGATAAACGTACCATAACAACTAACTACATTACATTGCATGCGCTACGCAAAGTAGCTTGACTGGAAACGGAAACGACTCTTTGTGAAAAGAGTCATTTCAAAATAAAAGTTCCATTATCCGGAGCCATTAGAACCATAGACATATGTCTATGATTAGAACGGTTCATTTCAAAGAACCGGTTAAAAATTATTCCACGATTCTGCCTCGATATGACGTGTTCTAAATCTTTCAAATGAACCTATAAGCATAACTCGTTTATTACCATTTTATGAAAAAAGTGTAATTTCATGTGTCCCAGTTTGCTGCATGATTCATAAAAAAAGTAAAGTAAAGTAAATTTGAACCTAAATATAATTTACATTTAACAAATAAATGTCTTGGTTGGTTTTCCTCCTTCCTTAAATTAACCTATTCAGACATTCTAAATGTTCGAAAGAGACGAATCTCAGTTCTCTGGTTCAGGCTAGTTTTTAACTATTTTTAACTCTTTTAGTTTTTGACTGTTGGACAGATTCAATAAAATATCCAGCTTTTCTGAACGATTCATTAAAAAACATTTAAATCACTCTCTTCCGCAGGGGCAAGACCATACTCAATTAAGAAACGCAAAAGTTCGCAGCCTTTCAAGTTCATCGCGATCTTCGTTGAATTTGCGATTTTGTTTCGCTTATAGAATGGGAAAGTGTGTGTTGGCACTGTGGTGTCTTTGATGGAAGTGAAATTCACGAGGCGTCTGCGGTTCTGGTTCATTTGAGCCGTCAGCAAGCTACTGTAAATTTACATCTGAACCTCCGATTATCAGCTCTAATAATCTCCACTTCATAGAATGCAATAGCAGAGGTCATAACAAAGCATAGTATAATACCAATGCAAAAACAGTTGATCCATCTAGAGCACATGACTGAGTTAATTCTATTTATATCAGATCACTTATTTATTTAAACACGGACATCGCACAACCATATGAATGATAGTAACACACTGCACTTCACTCCTGACAAAGAAATCTATTAAATATTGTACATATTTGTTACTTTTTTTTAGCTGTTTTAAAATCATTTTCATCCTACCTTGTACCTTGATCAGATGCATGTTGTAGATCAGTTGAAAGGCTCTCCAACAGAGGAAAAGAGAAATGTGCTTGTGGAGAGTGCCAGACTTGCCCGGGGTGATGCAAGACCTCTCTGAGCTCAACATAAAAGATCTGGATGCCATCATCTTCTCTGGTTAAAACACTACTACTGGATATATACTGTCCATATACTGTTCAGCTCAGCATTTCGGTTAGTGTTGTTTTAACATTATTTTGCAGGTGGCTTTGGAGCAGCCAAGAACCTGTGTAGCTGGGCTGTCCAGGGTAAAGACTGCTCAGTCAATGAGCAGGTTAAAACATCGCTGGAGGCCTTCCATGTTGAGAAGAAGCCCATTGGCTTGTGCTGCATCTCACCTGTGCTGGCTGCTAAGGTTTTCCCCTGGCTGCGAAGTGACTGTTGGCCATGACAATAATGCTAGGTAAATAATGTGACTTTTAGTAAATATAAAAGTTGTGCACAGAACAAACTCAAACATATAGAAACTTGTGCTTAGAGCTGCATGTGTTTATGTCGTCAATTTGCATACAAAAAGTTTGGTGTCTGTCGCACCAATAGCCTTTTTTTTTTTAAAGAAATTAATACTTTTATTCAGCAAGGATGCATAAAGTTGATTGAAAGTGATGGTAAAGGCATTATTATATATTTTGTTCATTTTTATTTTATAGTTTTCTTTTTAATAGTAAAGTTTTAGTAATTTTGAAGATTTAATAATTTCATTAGATTTTATTCTGTAGATATTTGATCAAAAATGCATCCTTGGTGAGCATAAGAGACTTGTTTCAGAAACATTAAGGAAATCTTATCAACTTTAAACATTTGAATGAATTAGAAGAACATGATGGAACAACAAAGAAACTGATTTTAACCCACAGAAAAGGTAGAGCTCTGTTTATACAAAGTCATGTGCTTTATACAGAGTTATTTTTTTGTACACAAAGATTTTGATATTAATATGAAAAGACAACACTGAGGTATCCAGATGTTCCAGACACTGCGGAAGCTATTTCTCCGCTTGGTTGCAAGCACATCTGCAAGCATGTGAATGAGGCTCATGTCGATGAGAAAAATAGGGTTGTCACCACCTGCGCTTTCATGTGCAGAGCACCACTACATGAAATATTTGATAGGATTGGAGAGATGGTTAAGGGGTTGCTGAAACTTGCCTGAATTCCTGCAAAACTAATCAATTGGCCCTGTCTTTTAAATATTTGTATATAACAATGCCAGTATCTGAATAAACAAGTGACATATTTGTCTCATTGAGACTGTTTAGACTTTGTTACAGATGGAATAATGAGGAGAAATTGGAGAAATCCTTTATGATGACATCTGAACATCTAATGCCTTTTATTTGTAAGTCTCAAGGTCAATCAGTTACATAACTTTAGTTTGTCCCTGTTTTCTAGAAATACACCATAAAGGTGATAAAGTACCGCTCAAAAGCTTTTATTCAGCAAGGGGGGAATTATATTTATCTGGAGCATTAAAGCAGCATATTAGAACGAATTTTGAAGGACCATGCAACACTGAAGACTGGAGTAATGGCTGCTGAAAAAAAAAAAACTATCATCACAGGAATAAATGACATTTTAAAGTATATTAAAATATAAAACCGTTATTTTAAATTGTAATAATATTTCACAGTATTACTGTTTTTATTGTATTTTTGATCAAATAAATGCAGCCTGGCTAGGCATGAGACTTTCAGAAACATCAACGTTTTCAGTGGTAATGTAAATGACTTTATTAGATAAACAACAAATACAACAAAGATCATTTCAATATGGAATAGAAAAAAACAGAAACAGAACAGAAAACATAGTGATGTAAAAACAATGTAAAAAAAAATGATGTGAAACCTTTCATTCAGAAATGTGAAAATGTACAAAACTATTGTCTCCCTCCACTTTCAGTTTAAGAGAAAGGAACTTACTCTTCACTTTCTTGGAAAAACTGCATCTGATGAAAAAACATTATTACTTAATGCTGTGTATTTAAAAAAAAAAAAAAAAAAAAAAAAAAATTCTGACATTGCAGAAATACTGTAGGGTAGCCAGAATACACTGAAAATGCTCTTCAAATATATAGACAAGGTCCAAAATAAATACTTACTAATCACCAGATGAGAGTTGGTTTTGCTGAGTACATAATTCGGTTGTAATATAAAATGCAGATTTTAGATTTAAGTCACAAAACAACACAACCTCATCAGAATTTATATTTACCATTTTTACCATCCAAAAGTTGCTAGGAATTATTTCCGAACTATACATTGTACAAATCTACGAACGTGATAATAAGGAACAAAGTAATGACAAGTTTCAATATGATACGTATTATTATACTTATTATGATATATTAGCATAAATTTACATTTAATCATTTAGCATACAGTTTTATCCAAAGCGACTTACAAATGAGAACAATAGAAGCAGTCGGAGCAACAAGAGATCAACAACAGTATACAAGAGCCATGACAAGTCTCTGTTAGTCTAGCACAGAACACGTAGCCAGGTGTTTTTTTTTTTTTTAATGGTGCCACTTTACACAATAATTCAGGCCAAAGCTGAGTAGCGGCGCTCATTTCTGTGCATCATGTGCTTATTAAAGTGCATGTATGACCAAAGCATTGAACAGTCTTGATTTGTGTCCAGACGGTCTACAGTGTAAATAATACCCTCCACAACATCAGAGGTCAGCACAGTCGAAGCGTTAGCCCTGAACTTCCTCACCAGATCCTCATGACTAAGTGGTTTCCTCCAGTGACCATAAAAAGTGTTGCAGCGCGCAGTGAACGTTTCCCCCTGAGTTGTCTCCACTGCAATTTCGCAATACATTTTTTCAAAGCTCGAGTGATTGTCTTGTGGATTTTCCAAACGTACTTTCAGAAGCATCTCCTTTAGGGCACTCCTGTTCATCTGGCTTTTGCTGAAGGAGTCGACGGTGACCTCTCCATCCAGCAGTGCGGTACAGCAGTTGAACTGGAAAGAGTGTCTGGCCTGGTGCTCGCTTAGCGGAAGAGGGCAGTTTACATATCTGGATGAGGGAACTCTGAGAGTGATCTTCTTGATTTGACTGAGATCTGCATTTGGATATTTGTCCAAAAATTTCGCCCTAGCTTCTACTGCTGCATCCGCCACCCAGTGCATCCCGAGGTGGGCGGGAAAGCGCTTCTGTGCAATGTTCTGGTTTTCTAACACCCACCTGTACTGAGAAGTAGGGGTGACCTCAGCCAGTGGGTGAGGGACATAATCTGGATAGAAGGCCCCGAAGCCTGATTCCAGATCCAGAATCTGTGTGTTACCCTCCAGGCCGAGGAGAGCGAGTTGGGAGGCCTCCAGACCCCCCCGGGCAGCATTGCCCATGTGGAGAGGTTTGGTTTGAGTCGCAGCGTTTGCCATGGGCGCTCCAGCAGATGAGCAGGCTATCGCTAGAGCTGCTATGCTCTGGGCCGACGGGAGACCCAAAAGTTTAGCGGTAGCAGCTGCGCTGCCCATAATCCCAACAACTGCAGGCGGGTGGAATCTGAAAGGGACACATGGATTAAAAATAAATATATCTAATATATAAAATTGTCTTTATTTATTAAGTGGTGAAGGTGAGGACAGTCATATTTTTTTGCATTAAAATCAGTTTCCAGTAGAGCTTTTAACAATTTAGAAATTTGTTCTGCTTGCATTTTATAAATATAGGCTTACAGCCATTAAAATATTTCATTAAATATACTTAACTGAACATGTTCATTCCAACTGTTAGAAACATCACCACCTCAAAGTGCATTATTTTTCTAATAATTCAACAGCCTGTTATCACTTAGTTATGCCTTACTTAACTGATAATTAATTTATGTACATTCCAACTGTCAGAAAAGCACACTGATGTACAAATATTTAGAGTTTGTACAATTATTCAATAATTTAATACTTTTTAGTGTTAAGTGATCATAAAGACATTTTACATTATTATAAAAGATTTCTTTTTGAAATACTGATCTTATTCATGAAAGAATACAAAAAAGTGTCACTTTTTTTTAACATTGATAATGAACATTTACTGAGCAGCAAATTAGCCTATTAGAATGATTTCTGAAGGATCAGTGACACTGAAGACTGGAGTAATGATGCTGAAAATTCAGCTTTACACATAAAAATGAATGCAATGCCTCTGATTACTTTGAAATGTCAAACATACATCAGAACATACAAAGTTTCACTTTCATCCCCAGATACTAAAATTGAGTGTACATACTTGTCCTTTTTAAATTCAAAATCACGGGCTTTAAAATTAGGGCCAGTTCTGACTTTCTATATTTCATTTAAATAGTAGACTTTATCTTTACCTTTGGGGAATGTTGTGTGCCTCTTTAGAAAACCTCAGGAGTCTCCCCTGAACCTCTATGCCTACACTGAAAGCCAGCAACAGCTCCAGGCCGGAGGGTTTACCAGGTAAAGTTTCAGCCAGTGCTAGGAGAGCCGGCAACACAGCGCCGGAGGGGTGAGTGGCTGGATGCCAGGTGTCATCAAAGTCCATAGAGTGCACCTAAAATATCACAGAAACACATCCCATTATCAGTCTGAGAGAATACATTCATGCCTTAAAAAGAGAAATAAGTAAACAATTGTTTTATCACAAGTATATGTATTTACCAGATTATCTGAACGTGATTATTTAAAATGACCTACCGCAACTCCATTAACAAAGGCAGCATAGTGAGGTGGAAGAGATAATCCTGGTCTGCCCCAGACCTTGCTGTTTTCTAGTGCTTGCTGCCTCTGATTTATAAATGATCAAAGAAATGTACATAAAACATGAGATACATTAAAAAAGGAAAAACTGAATAGTATTCCTCCATTGTAGACACTTTTCTTACTTGGCTGAACTGAAGTACTGTGTTAAAGACTGGGGTGCTGGTTCCAAGCAATCCCACTCCCAGCGTGTCCAGTATCATTCGCTTACTCCTCCTTATCACTTCATCTGTCAGATGAGATGTGCTCAGACAGGACACTGCTGCCCCAAAACTCTCAGTAACTCCCTGAGAAAATTATTATTATTATTTAATTATAATATTTTGCATAGTCTGTCAATAGCACAAATACATTTTGGATGCATTATAATTTTAAATGTAGCAAAAGAAGAAATATATGTGTAGAGAATAGCTGGATGAATTACCTAGCACTGATTTATCTGCAAAGAAATACTTCAAGAAATAAATTATTAGAAGTACCTTTCTGATCATTGTGTGAGGTCTGAATCCTACTGTGAGTTCAGTGTGGTACCGTTCGCCTTATATACTATGTTCCTATAAGCAAAATTGGCTTGCAAACCACTGACTTTCCAAGGTTACTTAACCACAACAGCGGGAAGAGCATTGTTTCACAATTTGCAACAACCTCATGGCATTAAAGTTCACATTTTGCTCAAGAACATGGCTAATTTTCAATCATACTGTATGTTTAGATTTTACAATATATTTCAACAAAATATTATTAATAAAAATATGCATAAAATGTAAAACCAACAAGTAAATAATAACAATTATAATTATTATTGCTATTATTCCAGAAATGGTATTACACATTCACACATTAACATTTATTACATCATTGTCCACAACTTAGAAAAATATTTTAAATAATATTTATTTTACATTTTATTATTATTTTTTATTTTACACAAAATGAAAATCATTTCAGGGAATCCGAGTGCTTTCATTGAGTGAAACTGAAAACCATTTTCAGTTCAGGTCCATTTTCAAATCACATGATATTATGATATGACATCATATTTCATGAACTTCTATGAACACTAAAAGTGTACATCTCCAGCATTTGTGAAATCTGGAATTTCTTTTGCAATAGTCAGAGGCTGTCTTCTGTCAGTCACTGGTTCCTCAAAATGTCACAAGAGCGTGACCCTTGTAAACTGAAAGAAAGATAAGACTAATATTGTTTAATGTATTTTCATAGACTGTATTAAATTATAGACTTTCCTGTGGTTTTAAAGATTGTAAGTTTTAAAGATTCTAAGTGTTGGATTCATTATTTGAGTGTCTTACAGGTGTTTTATAGAACAGTTTAAAGTTTAAAGTCAGTTTTCCTGATGCTTTTATAGTTTTTCTTGACTGCTAACACACAGTTCATGAAATAATACACCATTTCTCACAACTATAAACGCAATCTCAAGACTTCACACAAACTTGTTCAAACTTCCTGGTCAAAATCAATTTAAAAAAATAGTTTAGTCAAAAAAAATAGTTTAGTCAAAAACATGTTCTCTTTTGTCAGACTCAAACTTTGGCCTCAGGTGATTCACAAACCTGTCAAATACACACACTACTTCACTGCCTAGAGAACACTAGTGAAATCAGTTGAAAACACTGTTTCTAAAACCTCCTTTTGGGAAATAGAAACTCTTTTGTTAGTTAATGTCTGTTACAGTATACAACATAAATAGAAGGGTGCAGATGCCGTAAAATTCAGCAATAAACTTTTTAAAAAGTTCAAAGAAAAGTTCAAAGACCACACAACTGAATACTGTTACTGTAAATAAATAAATAAATTCATTAATTCAGCATCCTCTGCCAAACTTTTGTTTGATTTGATCCTTATTTGATGTAGTGGTTTCTTAGTCTTCTGACAAAAGACTTCTCTGCCTAGCCTAGACAGTCAGTTCTGCTAAAAATAGAGTACATAGGGACTCCATTTACCATTAACATAGGGACTTGGCTAAAAATCAGTTCAACAGTAATGAGTTTGAAGGTGTACAACATGTGCTACAGTATTTCAGTACATAGAATAATGAAAGTTCTCTCATCTGAAGTACTGCTGCCATGTACTGTTATTATATTGTATGTGTAAGTATTGAAACCTACAGTAGATGAGCCTGTGGGCCAACTTCCCTCGTGATCAGTCCATGCAGAAGAACTTGGTCAACCATAGTGCTTTGAAAGGACGCTTTGATCTCCGTTTAAAGCCAAAAATCAGGAACTCTCGCAAAACACATGCCATGCAACAAAACAATAATATTTCTAATCTGACGGGAGATCTACAGTAGAAGAAAACCATTTGCTCATATGCCCCTTCACCCATTCTTTGCCCCCAACCCCTTCATTTTTTCATTTTCCCCTCCAATTCCTCTTTGTTTCCCACTACCAGGATTCATTTTCCAAAACACATAATCACTTGTGCTCTTGTTCATATCATCCTGAGATTCTGACCCGTGTGTCATCAGTTTTGCTACTTAATGTTCACACATGGATAAATGTGTTGTTTGAGTTCATTTTTGATGCTTGAGTTAATTATATTGTGTCTTAGGGTCACCGTGATTTTGCAAAGTAAGACATGTTCCTGGATCAACATCTTTTGTTGATCCTGGATCAATATTACTGTCCCAAAATATAGACTAAACCCAATCCATACCCCTAAACCTAACAATAACCATAATTTATTCCTAAAATCAGTGTGAAATGACAGCTGATTAAAAAAGGTGTAGAAGCACCTTACCCTGATCATAAGCCTAAAACAGATATTTCCTGAAAAGTTATCCCTCAATTCTGATTGGTGAATTGGAATGTTGTTGGGAACGAGGGAAGTCGTGGCCTAATGGTTAGAGAGTCGGACTCCCAATCGAAAGGTTGTGAGTTCGAGTCCTGGGCCGGCAGGAATTGTGGGTGGGGGGAGTGCATGTACAGTTCTCTCTTCACCTTCAATACCACGACTTAGGTGCCCTTGAGCAAGGCATTGAACCCCCAACTGCTCCCTGGGCGCTGCAGCATAAATGGCTGCCCACTGCTCTGTGTGTGTGTTCACTGCTCTGTGTGTGTGCACTTTGGATGGGTTAAATGCAGAGCACAAATTCTGAGTATGGGTCACCATACTTGGCTGAATGTCATGTCACTTTTTTTTGTTCCAGGACCAACAAGGAAGTTGAACCAGGAACATGTTGTACTGTCTTAGCCCCTACTAGTGGACAGAACCTTCAATTCCACCCTTGGCCTTAGCCCCTTCTGGTGTACAGATGCAAGCAGAGCCTTTAGCTCCAGCCCAAGTCTGTTTTTTTTTCTGAGTTTGTATTGATGAACTTTTCCAGTTAAAATTTATTGTATTACTGTATGTTCAATTTATATATATATATATATATATATATATATATATATATATATATATATATATATATAACCTTAGTTGTACTTAAATTAAAACACCTGTTTTTTTTTTTTTTACATTATTTCAGATCAGGATTTTAAAGGCCTTGGTAATATCCTAGCATAAAGGTAGATTAGATTATGACATATTGAAACAATGTTTTTTTTTTTTTTTTGCTCAGTGCATGTTTAATTTCATTTATTACAGGGTTAGATTTAATAGTTTTGATAAACCAATGGAAACAATGGCTGACTCCACATCTATAGACTGTAGTCAGATTTTATTCCAACTTTACACCACTAGATGTCGCTATTCACCTTTGTCATGTGGAGCGCATGGGAGAAAATTTTTACACTGTAATTTCTAAGACAATTTGTATCCTCGGTGTGTGGTGAGAAGATTCCTTTACTCATATGTCTTTGCATTTCCCCATTTATTATCTACATTTAAGTGTAATTAATCCTTAAACATTATGAGTTTTCAAGAAACATCAGATAAGAGTCAGAGTAGCATCTAAGAAGCACTGCCAGCAGGAGGCACGACACCAGTTGGTCCAATTTCGCCACTAAAGCGTTAACATCATCCGTCTTCTCTCCCCTCCCACAACCTATTTAAACAAAAATCTGCCCTTATCTAGAGTCTTTATGAAGCCAGTTGCACACAGTCGGAAGTGACAGGCTTATCAAGAGACGTGATGGCTTTGGCAGATCCCGAGTGTGGAATATCAAACGGCGCGGATTCCGCCTCCCCGTTTTCTAACATTATTGAACTAAATGTGGGAGGACAAGTGTATGTGACACGGCACACGACTTTAATAGCCGTACCGGATTCTCTTCTGTGGGACATGTTTAGTAAGAAAACACCGACAGAGCTGGCACGGGACAGCAAAGGTCGCTTCTTTCTGGACAGGGACGGCTTTCTTTTCCGATACATTTTAGACTACCTACGGGATTTAAATCTGGTTTTGCCTGACTATTTTCCAGAGAAGAGCAGATTACAGCGGGAGGCTGAGTTTTTTCAGCTGCGGGACCTGTCCAAGCTCTTGAGTCCCAATATGAGTAAAGACAACTCCATCACCGATGAGATCTGCCAGAGTGACTCGGAGGAACCGAGCGCGCCTCCGCTTCTGGCACCCGACGCCTCGCGCACAGTGTCCGTCGCTGTCACCGCTCACTCGCCCTCCCTTGAGTCCAAAAAGTCGGGCTACATCACAGTCGGTTACCGGGGCTCATACACAATCGGAAGAGACATTCAGACAGACGCCAAATTCAGGCGAGTCGCGAGGATCACGGTGTGCGGGAAGACCTCTCTGGCTAAGGAGGTGTTCGGAGACACTTTGAACGAGAGCAGAGACCCGGACCGTCCTCCGGAGAGGTACACATCGCGCTATTATCTGAAGTACAATTTTCTCGAGCAGGCGTTTGACAAACTGTCAGAGTTTGGCTTCCATATGGTCGCGTGCAGCTCCACTGGCACGTGCGCTTACTCTAGCAACGACCCAAACGAGGACAAAACCTGGACAAGCTACACAGAGTATGTTTTCTGTCGAGAATAAGCCAAAATGTGTCGCATTTAAGCGTGTACAGTATATAGGCATTCCACTACAAGAGTAAAGTTTCAGCCGTGTTGGAGAGGTGTAGCCTATTGGAGTTATTCTCATTCATAAATTTCTAGTTGTGTGCCTAATAGGATTGGCTGTTTACTCCGAGACCTTTTAATAGCCTACTACATGTATTACTAGTATTAACACACGCAGATTAACTAGCTATCATTGCACTTCTCTTCATTGCTTAGTTTTGTTTGCAGATAAAGTCATATTCAGATTTGAGGGCCTGTTTGTAAAAAGTCCCAGATGTGTTTTGTACTTGCATGCATTTTAATAAATAGTTTTCTTCCCGGATCAATGATTTAACGGACGAGTCCACTTGGAGGAAATTTAAAGTCTGTTACTGACACATTAGGTAACATTTTGGAAATACTGTGTCATTCAGCATCCTTTGTGTTCATCAGACTGGTAGATCTCAATTACACTTTTCCTTCAAGTTCAGTTTCATCTTTTCACTGTGATTAATCCACTAAAACCGAAAAGTTTAATTGCTGCCTTAATATCTTTAGTAAAATTAAAGTGGTGCCAAAGTTACCCGAGTTGATTCATTGCACTTTTTTGACCACTTTAAATTTCAGTAAAGATTGAGAAAATGGAGTGTAACCTCTCAGAATTTAAAATCGAAAGAAACTACAGCTTTTTTAAAGTGAATTACTCTTTTTACTGCATACAACTGTATTGTATTGAATTTTGCACATTTTTTGTTTGGGCGAAGAGTGGGAATTTTTTTTTCGTCTTAGGTTTACTGTTTCTATGTCTGTATTACAAGTGAAATCTCTCCTTTTTTCCCAGTATTGTAAGCATCTTACATCTGTTGTCTGTTTAAAAACTGATCATTCAATAAATTGTAATCTGTCATAATCTTTCAGCGTCAGCCTCAATTTTATTTGTTTCCAGTGTGTTTTGTGAAGCTCTAAAGGCTGGAGGGCTAAACAAGAACATATGTAACCATCTGCTGAATAACCCAGATTTACTCTTCTGTTTCGTGCAAATGCAGCCTCATGCTTTAAGTGCATTGTATATATATATATATATATATATATATATATATATATATATATATATATATTTGTGGCATAGGCATTTAAGTTGGATCACTGGAAAAATGCATGTTTGAATTTACATAGGATAAATTATCAAATTGTTTTAACAACATGAAACATTTCTAGTATATCTTTTATCTAAACCATAAAACAATGATAGAGATTGAGGGAGAACATAAATTAAAGAAATAACGGATTAACAAATCGGTCCTCAAGATTGCTTTTTGGATGGATGCAGTATTATTAACTGTGTTCTCAAGAGGTTCTGGGGTCAGCCAGATTATTTCAGTGGCCGATCATGGATCATTGCCAGTACTAATGAATACAATAATTCCCTTTTCCGTTTTTTTGTGACACAAATGTTGTTGAAATGCAGATGGTGCAGCTGTGCACAAATATAGGTGGCATTATCATTTCGAGTGTATATTGAAAAGATCCAGCTGCAAGGTTAGGGTTACAGAATGGGTCTTTCTGTTTACACTCAGTGAAGGACCTCAGTTGCATTTGCATTCAACAATATATTGATTCAAATTGTTCATAATATATTAATGGGATTAAGTTTTTGAAAATTGCAGGTTTGACAGTTATTACACATGTCGAAGTCGGCTATTTTCTGTGAATGTTCAAAACTTCTGATTAATTAGCCACTTTAGGTAAATAACTAGAAGAATAACTAAGTACCGGTCTTCTGAAAATACGTTTATATAATAAATACCAGTTTGCAATATCAAGAAGAACAACAGCTATTTTTTAAAACTAAAACAACAGGAACAGTTGTGTATTGTCTGCATTGGAGGGATAGTATGTGCCTTCATGATTAGGCTAAGTGAGGTCATGCATGTAAACAGAAGGGGACCAAGAACTGAACTATGAGGCACGGCATTGGTTGACGTGATTTGGAAACTTTAAGAATTGCTTGTGAGGTAAGACTTGAACAAGGAAAGTGCAGTGGTTGTGAGGCCCAGGTCTAGTAGACAGGTAAATAAAGTTACATAATAACCCGAAATTCTGGAGATGCTTTATAGATGAGGTTGATAGTTGAAATATCTAGGGAAAAAGCAGATGTTGTATTCACTTGTTATGCATCAACTCAGAATAAGTGAAAGTGACGTGACAAACAGCCAAGTATGGTGACCCATACTCAGAATTCGTGCTCTGCATTTAACCCATCCAAAGTGCACACACACAAACCGTGAACACACACCCGGAGCAGTGGACAGCCATTTATGCTGCAGCGCCACGGGGAGCAGTTGGGGATTTGGTGCCTTGCTCAAGGCCACCTAGATCGTGGTATTGCCGGCCCGAGACTCAAACCCACAACCTTAAGGTTAGGAGTCATACTCTCTAACCTCTGGGCCCACGACTCCACGATTCATGCATTGCAGCAGACAGATGACCATTTCTGTCTTTGAAAATGCAGAGACCTCTATCCCCATGCTGTTCCAGCTTACAGCATACTCTTGTTCTCCCAGAAAACCTTTCTTTTCTGAGAAAATCAGATCAAAGCATTGCATAACTAAACATACCAGAAGACTGACTTCAGACCAAAAAAAGTGGTTGTTCAAATTCAATTTTTGGCTAAAAATAACCAGTACTCTCAGCTGGGAAATTTATTAATGGTCTGTGCGCTCATTCCACAGCTCAGTTGTTTCACAAAGAGAGTGTTAATTGAAGTGAAAATTTCATATATTTGAAACTGAATTAGTTTTTACACTCTTAACTTAATGTGTAATATTCCTTGTGACCAAAACATACAGCATTTATGCAATGTACTTAATATGCACATGCTCAATCATTCATAATCTGTTGTCCAATTTATATGTGTACATTAAGGGCTAATGGGGTTACCATCACATGCAGGAACCTGAATTTAATTTGAGAGTATGTTCAGCATTCCCTGAGCATGTGTTAACAGTCTGCCTATGAGGCATTTACATTTTACCTGTGAAAGTACAGTGGCATCATTGCCTACAGCTGAGATTTTATATGTTTACAAAACCTATACTCATAAGATTCTTCATGCGGACAGCAAATCTACAAACACTCTGCATTTTTAATCTATTGCTATTTGCTTGCAGTATTTGCTTGATGTATACATTTTTTTTCTTAAGGGAATTAACTTATACCATACATATACAATTATAATTTATAACCATTTTTTAAAAAAAAATTCCAGATCAGTTTAGGGGCAGCAAATGCGGAATGATTTATTATAGGCTAATTACCCTGGGAGGGAATTGGATTTTTGACATTTTTGAAAGCATTTTGAAATAAAGTACTGACACTTTCATTTCCTAACAACCATGGGAGGCATTCCCATGAGATCAGACATTTTAGATGATTTAGCAGTTCATCACCTTGAACGCCTATTTACGTGGCATGAAAATCGCTTTATCATGTTGTTCTTTTAATAGACTATATTTTATATTTAAGTGTTTCATCAGTAAATTGAGTTGTTGAGCTGTAAATTCATTTTTTAATTATTACATTTATCCTAGCCCTACATCACAGAATATTGTTGTTATACTCACTTCATCTGTAGGTGAGGCTGGATTCGCGCGACCATAAATGCATTTAGGTAGATGATGGGGGGGGGGCTGCAGTATTCCCGCGGGAGTGCAGGGCTCTCTAGTTTGATATAAGAAAGGGGAAATTCTTTAAGGAGATAAAAAACACTGGGTGGATTTTTATCATTATAGGGTGGTTGTATACACACCAACACACGTTTCAGTTCAAACTACTTGTAAAAGTGCATGTAGCATCTGATGACCTCTTTAAATGAACTGAAGAAAGCAGCACTTATTTTGTAAACATTACAAGAAGTTATTCAGTTATCTCATGCAAATAATGTCAGACTCATGTATCTAAGAATTAGTAATCCAGTGGTTAATATACTTCTATATTATTCAGCTGTGACTGATTTACAGATTGAGAGGGATTCACATTTTAAATGGCATGTAGAAATTGCATGCAGAAGTGTGGTATTTCACACCATTTCTTTTCAGTGATGCCACTACAATGTGTCTGTGCACCATCTGAAAAGATCCAACACAAAAGAATTAAATTCTAGGATTTTCTGTAGTCTTGACAGAATGACAGCATATTTTCACTGAGAAGAAATGATACAGGCCTAAAATGTTCGTAAAAATTAGAAAGCTTATTGTTTTGTCACACGAACGATTCTACAAATGTTTACAAGCAAAAAAAAGGGAAACTGACTGTGTATCAAACTGGTACATGAGATACATACAGGTATTTATTTATTTCCCTTTGAATAATTAATACAAATGTTCTTTCAAAAATGGTATAAAATAATTAGCTAGTGTCATGAAAAAACTCTGTGTATTATAAAATTAAACATGAATATTTAATTAGCATGCAGATGAAAGATTCCAAGTCCAACAATTAAACATAAATGAGTTTCCTGCTTTTAGACGGTAGTCTCACAACTGCGTTCGCTTATTTAAACTGACTGTAGTTGTCAAGGCTAGTAATTTCAAAATAGTGCTCACTAGCTTTCTGAAATACTTTCACACACAAATAAATGTTCTTCCTGTATTTCCATTTGTACTAGACACAAATGAATGTGTCCTTTACATGACATTTTACAATGATAAACATCGAGCCACATCATGTTGTCTTAAATTATTAATCATTTTACATAACTCAATAAAATAGAAATTAAATAACATGACACTTATTATGTCATACTAGGATTGTGTTTAAATGTGAGTGGGTCATGCTAAATCTGCAAAAGCCTTTGCAATGATGAAATCTAATGCAAATTCATAGTTTTCTCATTGAAATAAGCTCAAAATAAGTTAAATCAAAAGAAAAACATAATGAGAAAATAAAAAATAGATTATTATGAAACTGATGGTTTGTATCATATACAGTACACATACATTCACCTAAAAATCTGACAATGCATAAGAAATGAACATCCCAATCAATATGAGACAATGGCCTTTGAGATCACGTTGGATCATTTGACTAAGGCTCTCCCTGCAAACTAGTTTAGTAGCTAACTAAAATGTAGGCTTCTTTATAGAAGGACAATTGGGACCTGCTTTACTTCCACGTTGACATCTTCTTCTAAAAACCACTGGGCTGCCATGACCCTAGTCTCATCTTTAATCAACTCCTTACAATAAACACTTCACACAGGTGTTATGCAAAACACTTGGAGGCTGTTTGGCCTAATACATTAATAAACAAATTGAGTCTGTTGGCCCCAAGCCCTGCCTCATCCAATGAATATTTTTCTGAAGAAACAGGTGACATATGAAGGTCTGCATGAACAATATGACTCAGAGTCTGTGCTTTGCATAAACACATGGTTATGTTCATATTCTCTTGTGTCTTTGGAGTGTAAGGTTGCAGTGTGTTCTGCTCCTGATGGAAAGAACCACTGACAATTGCCTATCCACAGTGCAAGAGTCAATATGGCCAAGTATTTAACAGACATGCAAGAGAAATCACACAACAGATGGTCTGTCTTCATAGACAAGAATGTGTTAAGGGAAAATGTTGTGTTAGAAATCATTTTTATTTGAAATAATTATAGACACTAAAAAAGCTATAGGTACTTAAATTCCCTCATATTATTTTCATTCTTTGCACTTGTATCACATGAATTACAAGTTGAACTCTCTCAAATAGATACATATATATATATATATATATATATAAATTTAATAGCACTATTCAAAAGTTATTGTTTTTTTAAAGAAATTAATAATTTTAATCAGAAAGGATTAATTAGATTACAAATAAATGCTGACATTTTTAATATTCTACTCAGAAAAGAATCCTGTATCACATAAAAAAAAAAAAAAAAAAAAAAGTATCACAGTTACCATGTTACCATGTACCATGTTTCCAATATTGGTATTAAAAAGAAATGTTTCTTGAGCACCAAATCAGCATATTACTATGATTTCTAAAGGATTATGTGGCACTGAAGACTGGAGTAATGACTGCAGAAAATTGCTATCACAGTAATAAATTACATATTCATATATTAAATATAAAATAATTAACAATATTTTTTTTTAGTAATTTTTAATGATCAAATAAATCCATTATTGTTAAGCATAAGAGGCTTCTTTCAAAATCATAAAACAGATGAAGTCCCTCAAACTTTTGAACAGCAGTGAATGTTTTCACATGGGTTACTCATTGGATAATAAGCACTATAATATGTGCAGTCACACAGGCAACGTGATCTTGGTGCAAACACACACATCTGTTCATTATTATACTATCACCAGATGTCTGCTTCTAACTTCTCATGTTATTAAGAGGACACAGCTTCAGCTTCATATCTGAATAGATTGCTTCTATAAAAATAAAAATAAAAAAAAAGTTCAGCTGTTTATTGCTAGCACAATCTATCTTTGAAGCGTGAAATATTTCACAGCAGTGACCTGGACCGTGATTTCCTGGTTGGCTTGCTCCAGAAATACAAATCACTTTGTACAAGTCCCTATTTAATTTGATAAAATATGGTAAAACAGCAAGAGTGTTGCAATCTTTTCACATAACACACGAAAAACAATGTGCTATATATGTGTGTGTGTGTGTGTGTGTGTGTGTATGTGTGTATGTGTGTATATATATATATATATATATATATATATATATATATATATATATATATATATATATATATATATATATATATATATATATATATATATATATATATATATATATATATATATATATATATATATATATATATGTATGTGTGTGTGTGTGTGTGGGGCATTAATAATATAATGCCATATTTTTTAATAGAGTAAAAAAATATAAATAACAACATTCAAAAGTTCACGTTCATTATTATTATTATTATTACTATTATTATTATTATTATTATTATTATTATTAATATTGATATAATATATTGTATATGTAGCCTACATTGCGTGTTTGAATAAAAGAGAAGGTGAATCAGTTTTTGAACCGGTTTGTTGAAACATCCTTCCCGAAAGAATCGTATTTCCATAGTACTGTCACTGACTGACCACATCTTCTTCCGCTTGTTAAAATAGTTCTGCTCAGTTTGGTGTTTTATTACGGATTTATTCTCATAGTACCGTTTCATAATGTGATATAATAATATAATAATATGCTGATATTTAAATTACAAAAAATAAAAATGTAAATTTTCTAACTGAAGGAATTCCCGCCCTAGCCAAGGATACATCCTCCTCTAAGCACGCATTGCGCGTGCAGAAGGAATCACTCGACCTTCAGTTTCACGGTCAATCTTCGATTTGAGGCGAAAAAAAAAAAAAAAAAAAAAAAAAAAAAATATATATATATATATATATATATATATATATATATATATATATATATATATATATATATATATATATATATAATATAAAGATTAAATAACAGGTAAATTGATTTCCTGCAGTACAAATGTGAGTTTTTAAAACACCCTTCGTACGTTATATGGAAGATGTTAATGCAAAGATGAGTAAAAAGTCCTCAACGGAAATCCTATCTCTAGCCCAGGTTTGAGATAAGAAAGGACCGAATGTATGCCAACCCACTTTTATAATCAGTATCCATTTGATATCATCTTGTTGAGCTGGGTTGAATTTTTAAGGCAAGACACTACAAGCAAAATCATATTTTGTTTTCATGTAAGCATCAATTTTGAGATTTTGCTTCCATAATCTTATTTCTTGTGTTAGATTAGTGGGACGAAAACATCCAAAACACACATTTACATATACATTTTTTTTTATAACACTTTCTCGATTTATGTCTAGATTTAATGACACATCTGTAAAGGCTAAATGTTTCTTTTTTTCTATTGCACCGAGCTGGAAATCTTCTCTTCAGAAGCACTTACTGTACATACACCATACTCTACAGTTTTATTCCGATCTATATTCTGACAGTTTTTACAGACTGGTTTGTTAATATATCATCATACCGGATTTATTTAACATTTTATTCCTAAAAATACAGTGTTTTTTCTGGCTGTTGGAAGTATTTTCTTATGGGGTGATAAAAAGAGATATCCAAAATGCCCTATAACTCTAATATGTCAACGAAATGAAACAAAAATTCTGAGCCTACAGTAGCTTCTGTCCTGGGAATGGATGCAAATCAATGCATATTTAATTACATAATGCCTTATTTGCATAATTTAATACAAAATAAAATAAAACCGTAATACACACCATTGTCTTAAAGGGATACTCCACCCCGAAGATTGAACAAAGATTTTACAGATTTGGAACAACATGGGCGTAAGTGATTAATGACAAAATTTTAATTTGGGTTGGAGTATCCCTTTAATATGCTGTGAATAGTCAACAGTAGGAAGCATTTAAATATCTATAAGATAATATTTACTCTATCCAGTCGTGTCTTGTTTCAGTCTATCTTAATTTATTTTCGCAAAACCAATTTCACTGTTACTCATACTTCTAGAAATAATAGCCATTGGTTAAGAAATACATGGATCACAGTGTTCAATACAGGTCTTAAAAGGTCAATATGCAACTAAGTGGAAAAGGAAACAGCCCAAGCACAGCATCAAACAACCCTGTAATCACTTTACCCACAAATCTGTTTATCTTCATCAAGAAATAGTCGATGCACTCTTTCCAGGAGGGAAAGGATTTGTTCCAAAGCTAGCCGAATTGTGTCTACCATATGCGAAGGATTGCCTTTTCTGCATTTCTTCTTTCTTTCATCTTAGTTAAAATGCATCATTATTATTAATATAGCTGATCGTTTCTTAATACACAGATTACAACACAGTGCACAAATCCTGTTGATGCTGAATACCAGGACTGTGAGCTGAGCATAAAACCAGCCAAGAATGCATTTCCAATATGTATTTCCATTCCACTGTCCTTCAGTATCCTTGGATATGCTTTGAACCACCTTTCACACTTTGCACATCCCTTTCATGCTGCAAACCTTCATTGTTCTACAGTCCAGTGCATTTCAAATGGTGTTTATCAGGAAATACCTGGGTTTTTGGAAGATCTTCAGGAACAAAGATCAGCCATTTCTGACTCAACCACAGGAAAAAGCTCAGCTAATGCTGTGAAATCTGTCTCTTTAGCATGTACAAATATCTTTAGATCTACAAATATGAATTAAACAATTTCATCCTTTGAAAGGCAACCTGGGTAGATTTTTGCTTATGCATATGTGTGCTCGTTTGTTGATGTGCATGTGGATTTACGTGTGTGTGTGTGCTGGTTTTAACAGGACTGTGAGAGTGCGAAGTATTGCTGTTATCCATCACCTCAGTGTCTTCCATTTCAGCAGCTCACTTAGAGATAAAGCGATTTGTTTATATAGATACAAACAAGATATAATTTTCTTTAGCATGTTCATTGATGTTTCCTTCTCCTATTGTTTTGTATGAATGCTAATTTGTCTGAGTGTAAGAGTCAATTGAATTTGGAAAAAAGACAATTACCGGTTCCTGTTGTGATGAGGAGTATAATCCTTCCTTCTTTAAGTAGTATTACTCTTGGTAATTCTATTTGAAAGAAAAGAACAGTGTTCAGTAGGGGTGTGACGAGACACTTATCCCATGAGACGAGACGAGACACGAGCCTGGGTTCATGAGACGAGACAAGATTTTTAAACTTGTTTAAAAAAAATCCTCAATGATGAAATACAGTATATAGAGAAAAGTAGGGTAGTCTTTTATTCAACTGAAAAACACAAAAATGCAAAAAATGAAGGTGCATTTTGAAATCAAATCTTACTTTATGAAATTAAATATCTATTTTAATAAATGTTATGCAGGTATAAACAAGATGTAAACACTGCAAAAGGTTTTGCCACAAACTCAACTGACAGGCAAGTAATTGCACAAAATTATAAATAGTATAAATAAAAATAAATAATAACACAAATATTCCTTTAAAGTGGAAGTGAAGCAGTCAGTCACGTTTATTATTTAGTAAACTGATTTCCACTTTAATAATAATATAATATTATATATATATAAAACCAAACATTTGTCCAAACAGTTCACATCATGCATTCTTAACCCTTTGTTTGTGATCTTACTCTACTAGAAGAAGAATTAAAAAAAAGATAAGAAAATATGTGTGCCAGAATGTTAACTGTCCACATGAAGATAAGCTCAGTTTAGCATTTTTGAGAAGGTGAGGACAAGAATAATTTCTTCTTTAAGTTTCACAAAAGAAGGACTGGTTTAATCATTGAACATGCTCACAAGACACACTTCCACAAGATGGGCCTGACAAGTGCCCCATCATCCTCCATCTCATCTGCTTATCTCACTTTAGCAGCAGGGGTCTCGCCATGCAGGGGTCTGTAAATGGCAGCATGAGTGGAGTATTCCTGGACCAGCACAAGCAAGTCTATTGATCTGGTTCGGCCACCAGACTTGGCAGGGGGTGGTATTGTCAATAAGGTGCAACCTGTATAGCTGTGGAATCAGCTGGTAGCCATTTAATTGAGGATTACATGCTGATGACCTATCCTACTCATTGGAAATGCATAATGGGAGATTGATATTGATAACGAACAACAACATCTGTCACTCACATCAGTGATAACCAAGGAGGTCTATAATTCTAAATCTATCTGTTAGTCCTCCCATTTATCCCAGTGGCAGCTGCTCGGCTGGTGATGGACCCCTCGGAGGTGCATAATTTGAAATCTGCCATCCAAAATTTCGAGACCAGCAAATATGACAAAATATCAATTAAGCTTTCACAACTATGGATATTTGCTCAATTTAATGTTGAAATTGTTTCAGATCTGGCATGACATTTTATGTCTTTCATTTCCTTGTTTGATATACTCAGATGTTATTTTTAATGGATTCTATACAACAATACAAGATACACAAAGTAATTAACCCAGAATCCTCAGTGGTGCGATGTAGGATTTAGAGCAAACACCCTCATAAATCAGTATGGAACTGGATTCAGAGTAAAGCAAATGAAAGTTGATTTTATGACAACAAACGATATCCATGAAATTCATCAAGCACTGTGTAATCAAAAGACTCTTTCACTGCAGCTGTCTGATTCATCCCTCAAATGTCTACCTGCCTCTAGCTTTCATCATCAGAAAAGGATGCAACTAAATAAATGCTATTATTGGTGTGGGCCTTTCAGTCACTAAGAGGGGTTCATACATACTAGTCAAACATACAGATTCTCTCACGATGAATGGGTGCATGTAAATTGCTTTCTAAGGAATATTAAGTCTTTTAATGTTGATTAATGTAAGCCGTTGGCTTTATTAAAGGGCATCAGCAGTGAAAAGGTTTCAGGGAGGCTGAACAGACCTGCAGTGACATGCACTTTATTCAGTACCCAGCCTTAATATTTCAAATTCATAATGCTGTTTGACTTGAGTTTAAAATGAGAAAAGCAGAATTACAGTATGATAACTACCGTTCTAAAGTTTGGGAGAGGTAAGATTTTTAAATGTTTTTTAAAGAAGTCTTACCAACTCTGCATTTATAATAGTTGATCAACTCAAAACATACAGTAAAAACTGCAATATTGTAAAATATTACTATTTAAAACAACTGTTTTTCTGTTTAAATTTAAACGTAATTTATTCCTGAGATGGCAAAGCTGAATTTTCAGCAGCCATTATTGCAGTCAGCAGTGCCACATGATCCTTCAAAAAGGGGGAACAGCTGCAATAAACGTAAAAAAAAATGATTTACAAGATTTATACAATCCTTATTTCATTTGTACTTTTTGTTAAAAAGTACCAATTTAAACAGTGTGAGCACAATGTAATATCACTTGAAAACAAAAGGTTAATAACTATTGGCGGTCTGACTCTCAGAGTCCATTTTGGAAATGGAGAAGTAATGAGTATTCTTCCAAGACAAACAAGCTAAGCTGTGCAAAGAGTGGGCACTGACGTCATTCCCTCCTGGGGGTCTTCCTCTGAAGCAGATACTGCTCGATTCCCCCAGCCCTTCAGTCAAGGAGGCAAAAGAAAGATAACAGCTATCCTGAGGGCCAGCAAGCAACTCAAAAATGTTGTCTATATGTCACAGTAAATCTCCATAAAAGATTGCAGAATTCAAGATGCATTCTCATTATACGAAGGTTATACATTTTATTACTACATAACATTCACACAGTTGCTGCATTTCTCTTTTCTTGAAGACACCACTGTATGGTTCTGAAAGTTCTGTACAAAACTTCTGCTGTTGGCAATTTATCACCATCATAGATCTGCAAATGGTAAATAAACTCTTGGATTACAGGGTTATTTGTCGTAATTGCTCAAAACGCTACATATAATGATATGATATTGGGTAGGCTTCAGACAAAGACTGTCCACAGATTAGAACAGAAGCACCGCCAAGAGAAAATGACACATTCAAGCTCACACTGACTAGATAACACTGTTTTTAAAAAGCAGAACAATCACAATTTCTATTTTCTATACGTAATATGACTGAGGGAAAGGGTAATGAAAGAGCTGGATTGGACAGTGATCAGAGAGGAATAAGTACTTCTGTGGGAAGAAATCAGATCATTCAATGAGAAACAAATAAGGTGAAGGGACACAGGTGATTGCTGACATTTAACCGTCTTGAGCTCGATAACAGTAACAGTAATATTGAATTTAACTTATTTAACTTCAGATTCACAGAATTTACAAAGTCTAAAGACTCAGAATATAAAATGGTGTTATTAAAGTTAAGTTTAATATAAAGTTTTCATTATATAGGGAACGTCAGTAGATATCAGCCCGATACTTAAATGTGAAGTATATATTTATAGAAATAATCAGTTTTATTATTACAGTAGGCCTATATAAAGGTCAAGTGAAACACATGGGCAGTTATGATCTTACACAGGAAAACTAATTAGCGTGTTTGCAGAGGAATGGAGTTATGCAAGAAATAAAGGCAGTTTATCTGATAAAGGAAACTGAAACCACTTCAACATCTTAAGGAAGGGAACATTATTAGATATGGTCTAAATAAGGACTGTTTCAGACATGGTTCTTTTAGCATTCAGGTGATTAAAAGTAGCTTGACATATTCACAGCAGTGTATAAGGATGAACCACCTGAGGAGGAGGATTTGTGCCGCTCTGTTGCCTGTCTTGCCAGCTTGCAGCTGCCGCAATGTTCAAATACAAGGAAGCTATGTAAAATTCATACAATTCAATCCATTCGGCAAATCAGTATTCATGGATTCCCTGTTCAAATCAGAGGTACATAAAAACATGAGTGTGTTCTAAAAAGCTGAAAAAAAGTAAAACACTGCAAAGAAGAATAATAAAGCTTCAAACCACCCTTTAAGTTATGTTCACAGGCTTTAATTGTTTCTGTAAGTCACAATGGTTGCGGACCAAGGGAAGCCTTTTAATCCAGTTACAAATAATACCTTGACTCACCTCCATTCTAAGCCTAGACATTTGTTTCTATGACAACAGCTGCGTCACGACCCCAGAGAACACTTGATCAACGTAATGCCATCTTTAGAAGATCTGAGGTCACTACTTAAAGCTTATAGATAAAAATAAACCTTACAATGTATGTACTGAGTTTCTCAAACACAATCAAAGCGATTCAGTTACACCAGTAGGTCTTTGTCTCACACATACAGTTGCCAAATCCATCAATAAACACATAGCAGCAATTGGGACGTTGTCCAAACACTAAACTAATATTATGGCAATGTTATGCATCGCTTCAATATGTACTGACATAACTGAATAATCTCCCACACTAATCTCTAAAACTTGATCTCCAGTCTTGATCTCACATTGTACTTCACAATCTTCTAAACAGAAACTCTCAACTCTATTTTTGGTATTTTATGAAGGCTAGAGGCCTAAATGGTTCATTCTAGTCATAAAAATGCAAGTTTGGCCTTGTCACTTGGCCCATGTTGTAGTACTGCTCCAGCTTGTTAATTCATTGAATAAGGCTCTCCCTGGCTAACATTTGTCCTTGCTCTTCTCAGTTCCATATTCGATGTCATTCAGGCACAATGCCAAAAACATCTAATTCGAGGTCATGCGCCACTTCATTGCCCTTCTCACAAAGCTGTTAACATCTGTCTAGCTAGAGTCACAGACTACTGCTCCTCTACAGTGCTAAACTGCACTTTGATTAGCTTAATTCTAAACCATAAGAAATAATGAGAGCATAGTTTTTATTTGAATTGCCTGGTTAAAACTATTTAACCGGTTGTCAACACAGTAGCTTAAGTCTAGTTGAATGTATGCATTTACAAAATACAGGACTGAGAAAGGGGATAAAATAAATGAAAATATACACATATGTAGCCAAAACAATTACACATTATACAGCACATGTTAGCATTAGCACTAATGTGATAGAATCACTAAGCAACCTTATCTGAGTAAACCTTCAACTAACTTCATGACCGTTTGCACCTGGTAACTCTCCCATGACACACACAACCATATGAGAAAGGAACACGATGGAACTATGTACCAAGTACTGTGTACACAGAGCAAATGCCACCCACAGGAATTATGTCACCATGATGCATAGCTAGAAATGCACTCACCTACAAAAGGATGATTCTGAAATTCACAGAAACCTTTTTTATAAGAAATTCATATGGGCCTAATATAAAAAACAAGATTTAGGATTCCTCTTTTAGAAACAAAAAGCATAGGCTGGTTAGGTATGTTTTGAAACATGATTTTGAGCTGGTTTAAGCTGGTCTTTTAAGCTGGAGTAACTCTCTTGCTCAGGACTGGCTAATAACCAGCTCATGATCAACTAAGTACCAGGTTAAATCCAGCTCAAACCATTTACCATGCTTCAAAACATATACCTAACCAGCATATGCTGGGTTTTCAACATGGAATGATTTCATTGTGATTGCATAAGCGCTTGTAATTATTAACTTTATTTTGTACAAACAGAAGTCAAAATGATCTTACATGACATACCAGTAACAGAGAACATCTGAGTTCCTTAAGTAAAAACCTATAGATTTAGCTGTTTCCATATTTTTTTTTACAATTTTATAAAAGCCTTTCAATATATGTCTATGAACTTTTAAATTAATGATCATCAGTGCAAGTCAGTTTTAATGGCCAAATTCTCAAAGCAGATCTACAATGTTAATATTTCTGAAGAGAAATTCCATTTCAGGAGGGAGAGAACACACCAATGCTCCCATCTATTAAAACACACACACACACACACACACACACACACACACACACTTTAGTCACAATAACACATCACTCCACCACTTCCCCAATCAAATAAGTAATCCACAACATTGCTGTAAATAATTTTTGTTAACAAGTTGTGTGACTATATGCTTTCTAGTATAGTTACTATATTTTAAAAGAGGGACAGTCATTTCAGTGTTAAATGCATTTCTAACTGCAACCTGGTCCAGTGCATGTAGAAGAACAATTTAAAATGTGCTCAGCCTTTGAAGAGCTCACATTAATGACACTGGAATATGTGGATGTGCTTTTTCATAAGCTCAACCATGACATGTGGAGTCCAGAAATCACCAAGCACATATATGCGGCTACTGCACCAAAAAAATTATTGATACTTAAAGTATAAATCTATGAGACCAAAAACATAATTGGATTAATCAAGTGCAAATTTGCCCTTTTAAGATTTTAAGTGTGATGATATCTAAACCAAAAACTGCTAGCAGCTCTAATATTGGAATATTTTTCCAATATTCCTAAACTTCACACCATACTTAATCTCCTGAGATCATCAAAATCATTTAGCGTGAAAACAGAAGATTAACTTGTGACTTAATATTCACTTCCCTGCCCAGCTCAGCACAATGGCATCTGAACAGCGGGCGAGAAAACATCCTCTTGGCATAATAACTTCAAGCATATCTGCATCCTCCAGCTGTGGCCGCCTTAGCATTCATGAGCAGTGAAACATTTTGCATGTCACTGAAAATGAAGGGCCAGCACATTTCATTGGAGGCCAAGCATTAGACAGAGTGGTACAGTAAGATAGAAGACAAGTATAGATTGGATCTTTGAAGTATGCCATCAAGGGAAATTAGAAATCAGTGCCTGCAGTGATCGCACTCGGCTTAGGTCTTGACATAAAAAATGAATCACTTTCTACCCCCACACCAAATCTCCATTTGACAGAGAGAGTGGGTGTTCTGCCCCCTTTAAAAAATCCCTTTGATTCTCACACCTAAAAGAATCCCTTCCTCATCCACTTCAGTCAGGTATCCATTCACTTCTCATGTGTGTGTTTGGTTCCAAAGTGTGGAGGAGAAACAATGCGGAATCTGAAAACTGTGATTGAGGGCTACGCTGCATGTCACTGCCAGGTTACTAAGTGCTGGTTTAATGGCCACTTTTTAGTCAGTCACTATATAACCCAGCTCCACAAAACAACAGGAGCCTTCTGCACAGAAAGGCTGGGAATAACAAGCCATGAGAAAACACTAGAAAAGGGGGATAAAACTCAACTAGCTGTACATTGTACCAAAAAAGGATCACTATCCAAACAGATCTCTGCATTAACTGAAGTGTTTCAGGAAACTCAGGAAAGTGTGTTGTAAAATGAAATGTGAGCTGCATAAAAAGCCAGTGAACATTCTTTTTCTTTAAATGATCCAAACTATTGCCTACAGCCATGGTCCGGGACACATCAGGATCTAACTCGATTTCCTTTCACTTCATCAAGAGGTTCTAGAACAATCCCTTTTCAAAGCGCCGGAAGAAGCTTCTGGTTATCATGACACAAGAACAGCTTGTGGAGAAAACGGCACTGATAAGAAAAGTAGTAAAAGTAAGCCAAAACACAATAATCTTGAAAAGAGCAATGATTAGATAGCATACAAGTTCGACACTATGTTCTTGAAGATGTTAAGATCTCCAAACACCTCTTTGTATCTTCAATATTAGTTTGCTAGGCTAGTGTACCATTCAACTTAAACGTTATGGCAGACCAGTACTTGTATAATGTTAGCATATCCAAAGTACAAATATGCCCATTTGCTTCTTTGCTATTACCTGAACTGTAATGTGACTAAAAACTGTAGAGCAGTAGGCAAACGCCTTCAGTGATAATCCTGGAATCAAACCAGTGTTTTTATTATTAACTGAATACTAAGCATTACTAAAATAACATTACAGGGGAAATAGCTTTGTAAATACAAATAAAAAGTACATTTCTTATTTTAAAGATTTAAAATAAATTAGCCTTCCAAAACAGTATTTGAATATTTAGATATGAATGTCTTTCGAGTGGTTTGAATGAATTTTGCCATGTCACTTTGTAGTGTTATCTATCCAACATGTCAGATTAGAGAAGTGCAGTGCCTTGCAGGTGATGTTTAGTGAGAAACTAATACCATGGCAACTAGACATGGCTGACATCAATAATGCGGACTAAAATTAGCATCAGTCCAGAGAGCAGGTGGAGGAGGAAATCCTCTATCCCTCCACCCACCAAGCTAAAGACACTCAGACAATGAGATCGGACATCTGTAGCACCTCTTTAACTGAATTTCAAAGATCTCTTCATGCATGTTCCACAGGTCAATTAACTGTTCACCTAGACCACAGCGCCCCCTTGAGCCGACGCGCTTCAATTAGAAACAAACTAATTAAAAAATAAGCAGGTAATAAAGAAGTAGCTAAGTAAGCTAACCCATAACCAACAAGATGTATATATTTTGTAGATGATACAGAAGGTTATCAATCGTGGATAAAGCTTTAAAATACGAATCAGAGTGGGACCCAGCCGGAAGGAAACGCTATCTAGATGTTCCATATCTGGAAAAATTTCCACTCACTTTTTATCTCCAGGTGATAAAACTGTCAAAATGACAAGTGCCATTGTAGCCAGAACTTCTTTGCTGAGTAAGAAAAGAAATACACATGGGGAGACAGAGAGAAACGCAGGGCTTAAGGCTATATGAAGCTTTTAAAATGTCCAATGTTCTATTGATATACTTGCTACATTTAGCTACTTGCTAGTTATCTGGCATTAACCATGGTTTTATAGGCTAGTAAGGGACAGTTATACCACAAATACCATTAGTGTAGCAAGACCATGGTTGATTTGTGGTTACCATGGTTTAACTATAGTAACCAATATTATTTTGATTTTATGCATAGATAATCCTTGGTTTATTTTTGTGGGGGCAGTACTACACTCATATGAGAATCAACTGATGCTCTCCATTAGAACAAACTGCAGGAATTGCAGGGCTCCTCTTTTTCTGTCCTCTTATATTCTGAACAATAAGATTATTATAAATGCTCCTGAGGCCCTGATACATCCGATTCACTTTTATAGGACTAGCAGTGAATTCCCAACAGGTGTTTGCAGTGTGCAGATGTAATGTCATTAGGCAACTGCAACAAAAATACACTCTCATTGAAAATTATCACGGGAAATGCATTGTAGTTCTTCAATATGATAAAAATACATGAACCATTGGAAAAGGTATTGGATGAAAATCCCCTGTGACTGTGATGAGGCTATAAACAAAATGAAAGTCACTTGGAAAAAGTAACAGTGGATTCAAACTAGTTTTAAATGGAAAAATAAAATCCAATTAATCAGAGATTAGTCAAGTAAATCACACTCAGGAAAGTTAAAATAGTTTGAAAATTTTATTTACAATTATTACTGAGTACACTGCTTTTGTTCTAGATTAATCTTTTCCCCCCTGCAGAGAAATAGCTCAGATGCATAAAATAGATGCTACCAATGAAAGAGTATATAAGTCATGGATGCTGCTTACTAACCATGCTACTTTTAAACAAAGTCTTAATGGATTTATCCTTAATCATCTTTTCCCATCAGAACACAAAAAGGCACACAGATGAAGTGGAATAACAGGATATTTTAGTCAGCAAACCCTTATATAGAAAAGACTGCAGGAGAAACCTAAATAAGCAATGACAATAAAATAGCATTCTATTAATTACTATAAACACTTTCATGAAAATACAGATATCAGTTAACCAGCCAGAAGTCATCAGAAGATTCAATCAGTGATGATGAAAAAGATTATCTTTTCAAATGCATAGCTCATTTTCAAGGTACATGCACATCCCTTTTGTACAAACAATTACTAATACTTTCAAATAAACATAACCTTAGGAATCTCACCCTCTCATAAGTGAAAAAGAAGAATAGAAGCTCAATGAATAATCAAGGCTGGCTAAATCACCCAATGTTCATCACATCTCCAATGCGTTCCTAGTGTTTACAGTTCCTTGTCTGTGATTAGTTCCTTGTCTGTGATTGGTTCCTCCTCAATCTGCTGCAGTACTGCGAGATCACATGACTGTGGGCTGCCCAGCTGAAAAAGAGAGAAAAATCATCATAAAGAACATCAAAAATCACTTGGCGAACGATGTAACTGAGCCGCATATATTGCAGAGATGTGTGGCCTACTTTTGAGTCGAGTATAGCAGGAGTTACAATAGAGCTGTTGGTTACGTATTCTGACTTCTGCTCCTGCTTCTGAGCCTCCCAAATCAGACCTGCAGTTAAAGCACTGCAAACACAAGATGAAAGAACACATTGTTAGAAAGACGGAATCTTTCATGTAATGTTGTATCGCACACTCACCTCCATATAAGAGTGAGAGAGAGAGAATCCTAGCTTGAGGTCAATGGCAACAGCATAAGAGGATATGAAATTGAAGTAATAACACCAGCCGAAAGCACCAGAAATAACCCGGAAACAAGATTAGCAGCAGGACAATGCAACATGAATGAGACGATGAGTAGAAATACAAATGATTGGCATTTGAAGAATGACGAGGATGCGTGAGGACTGATTAAGCTCTAGATGAGTCACATACAGCTGCGCTGAAGGTAAAAGGCATTGGAATAATTTCAGAAGGAAATTCAATAAGAATGAATTACGCCCACTGATAGCATCATTTATTTACAAATACTCATCTGTGCTGTTTTAGCACTATATCAATATTCTAAATGCATTTTGCATGGTGCACACTCCCAGTTTTGAGTGCTAAGCTATTGAAGATACAGCAGTATTTACTGTATTAGGAGTACTTAAATGGGTCTCCATCACTGTGATCCAGACACATAAACTGCATGTTAAAATACATAAAGTGTGCTTGATTACAGAACATTTTTAGATATATGTCCCATTTTAACACTATTCTCCATTATTTAATTATCATTTGTGACCCTGGTAGCAATAGCCAAATACATTGTATCGGTCAAAATTATGGCTTTTTCTTTTATGCCAAAAATCATTAGGATATTTAGTAATGATCATGATCCATTAAGAACAAATTTCCTACTGTAAATATATCAAAACTTAATTTTTGAATAGTAATATGCATTGCTAAGAACTTCATTTGGACAACTTTAAATGTGATTCTCTCAATATGATGTATGTTTATGCTAAAAATGTCGCAGTGCCAAACCAACATACAACTAGTAAAATTACACTATGTGTGGTTGGTGAATAAGAAATGTTTCTGGGACATGCAATGGGATTTTTGGAACAGATGCAATCCAATTCCTCATAGTACAACAATGTTATAGAAGCAAAATCACAAATATTTCAGATTTTTGTAGTCTAGCCTTTAGAATGCATACGGTATGTTCTTGATGGTTTATGCTCATTTGAGAGAAATAAATGACAGTTTTTAAGGAAATAAAGAAAAGTCACAGGGCAGTGCTGTAATCCATGAAGCAGATAGAATTGGCATTTTGATTCTCTGCGTTGACATTTTGATCGAGTTTATACTTGCACAGAACAACTGATTAGAATAAGTGTAAAAGCAGGCAGAGCACATTAGTCAGGTTAGTCACTGATGAAGCCAGGCTGGACCTGACCTCCAAGTAGCTAAACGCTCACCTTGAAACAAGTCAAATGATAACAGAGCCCCAGGGACTCGATGATCATGGCTGCTCCTTTGCCCAGTGGTGTATTACAGGACGAACATATTTTCCTGCCACTCACTGACCTAGATTACAGAAAACATCATCTGAAGCCCAGCAACACAGACCTGCACACAGCCCATGGCTCATGTGGGGTGAAAACACATTCTAAAGACAACAAGAATATGGGAGACACATGGGAATGGTTGGGGGTTTAGATCTGCGGTTCTCAAATGGTTTTGTTTCACAAGCCCAAGAGAGTATCAAAATAGTTTATCATAAAAAATGTCAACAAAAATGTATTATGGTGCAGTCACATAAGCAAAATTTCAGTGAAATTATACAAATAGCACAGCTCACACATATGCCACTTTGAAACAAGAAGCTGTCTTTTGGTCAGTGCAATTTCTGTGACCAACTTGAATCTGATGCAAAATCTGTATTTGAAAAATGTCCACCCTCAAGCTAAATTCCAGATTGCACTGATTCCTATTGAAATCATGTAATTTTGATCATGAAAATACATAAAACAATGGTAAATGTGACAGCAACTCAAGTGTATTTATTTATTAGCCAATCACATAGAACAAGCACCAGGCAAAAATATATATTTCCTCCACAAAACTGACATCTGATTAATCTTTTGTTCACTTGTTTTCAAGTAAACATCGCCATATCCTTAAAACAAGATTAATTTACATGAGAAACAGTACTGCATAACATATTAAGATGTGTTGTCTCCAATTGGAATGTGGAAGTTAAAGCCTTTTGTTTTGCTATCCAGAATTAGTCTCATTTGATTATTCTGCTGTCATTAACCTATCAGTTGAGAACCACTGTTTTAGAGTGTTTAGATTAGAATG
The DNA here is from genome assembly GCF_963082965.1 of Carassius carassius. Classification (NCBI taxonomy): domain Eukaryota; kingdom Metazoa; phylum Chordata; class Actinopteri; order Cypriniformes; family Cyprinidae; genus Carassius; species Carassius carassius. The sequence continues at coordinate 17,785,827 of NC_081773.1, read as the reverse complement.
ACAATTTCCTTTTTTTTGTGAAGAATACCTATTCCGTGGTGGAGCTCGAGGCTCTGGCTCTGGTGTAGCTGCAGATGGGGACCAGGACTGCCTGAGGGAGCTCATGGATTGAGATGACTGCAGAGTTGCAGACCCTGGACGTCCACCACTCTGGTACGACGAGGAGCCAGAGAGAGACGAATGAGGCCGGCTATAGTCTGGTATGGACGAGGTGCTGTCAGATGTGCTCCATGATGATCTCCAAGAGGAATGAGGCATATCGAGGTTGTCAAAAGACTCGCCTCTGCAAACAAAGTGAGCTTTTCACTTTTTATGCATGAAGCTCACATAAGTTGGAGTTTCCTCATTGCTTATTTTATTTGATAATATCAAAGAAAAATACTGCTGCCCAGTACTGACCTCCTGATGGGTAGATCAATTGGTTCTTTGGCGGTAACACTGGCAGCGCTCTGCTGGCGAATCCAGCTGTTGTCTGTGTTCAAGGAAGTCTTCTTTCTCATTTCATGAAGGATCTGCATCCTCTCCACCTCAGTCTGAGACTGGGGCTCTTTCTTATAGTCTCTACTGAACTCACCCAGACCACTGCTCGCTGCTCGGTCCAACAACAGACACAAATCACCATTAAAAACAAATTGACGTTGTAAATAGAATTGGTAGACATCAAGAGCAAAAGCAATGGATTTCAGATATTCTTCATCTGATTATATATATAGTGGGGCCTGAATGTTTGAGACCACAGTGGACATCTGGAATTCAAAATATAATGTAAACCTGGAAATAAACCAGCACAAACAGTCAGATGTTCTTGAACATAATGCTTCAAAAATCACTCTAATATGGTAATTTGGTGCTCAAAATAAATAAATAATGAAATAAACAAACATTTTTCATCAGTATTATCAATGTTACAAACAATTGTCCTGCTTAATATCTTTGTGGAACCCATGAAACTTTTTTTTTCAGCGTTCTTTGATGAACATTTCTGATGAAAAATACAGAATATTTCTGTAACAATGTAAAAGTCTTTATTGTCACTCTAGATCAGTTTTATCCTTGTTGCATAAAATAATTAATTAATTAATTGACAACAAACTTTTTAACGGTAGTGTAATGCATATTAGATGATTGTAAGAAAAAGAGATTAACTTAAAAAAATAGAAGCATTTTAACTAGTGGTCTCAGACTTTTGAACCCCACCGTTTTTATATTTCAGCTTTTTAATTAAATGCACACTGATCACGTGGACACAGGCTTGATTTCAACTGATTTTGCTGACATTACATCTGTCAAATTTGCATAAATTAGGCCGAGCTGATTGGTGGGTCTGATTGATTGGCATGGGTTGAGCCGTGCACACCTCTCTCTGGATTTCTGTATTTCATGGCATTGAGGATGCTCCTCCTCTCAAGCTCTAGCTCACTTGCTGCCTGCTCTTTCTGGATCTGAGTGTTTTTCTTTCGCCTCAGTTCCTCTTCCAGCAGCCATCCTGCCAAACCCCTGTGTCTGCTGTACACACCTGCAGAGAGCCAGAGACTCTACAGCACCCATCTAACTCCAGCCCTTACAATGTGTAAGGAATCTGACACCATCCTTTACATAGTGCTGTCTCAGCGGCTCCTTATTGGTCAAAACAGCAGCAGATACACATAAAGGTTTAGAGAAAAGATAAAAGCTGCACTGACCTTTAATATCTGGTTTTGAAACCTCATCAAGTTCTGGAGTTGATTTGGAAATAGATCTGCAAACCAAATTGGAAGAAAAAAAGATGACTCAGTCTGATAAACATACAGATGAGATGAAAGATCTTATCAATGTATAAATCCTATAAGGATGCATAGCCTGAAAGCTCAACTTTATTAAATACAAATGGGAGTGCAAACAGCAGAATCCTATTACCTGTGTGAGTAGGATAATTGAGGGTAAACATTGGTATAGCCAAAGGAGTCCACCTTACTGTGGCCAAACAGCAGAATCAGCACAGACAAGCAGATGTTCATATAGTCATGACAGAACAACATTAATAGAAGACAAATTAGTCTGGTTAATAATGCATGAGTAAAAAAACAGACTAGAGCTGGGAAGTATGACCAGAATCTTAAATCTTGGCATGAGTATTTTTTATCGCAGTATCTACATTTATAAATATATATTTATTTTTGCTGTAAAAATAACAAATATATTTTAGACTAACAATTAATGATACGTTACTATAATAAATTACTAAACTAATTCTACACTGATACACTAATATAACATTACAAAAGATTATATTTAAAAATGCTGTTCTTTTCAACTTTCTATTCATCAGAGAATCTTGAAAAATGTTTTGAACGTTGATAATATTATGAAATGTATCTTAAAAACCAAAACAGTATATTAGAATGTTTTCTGAAGAATCATGTGACATTTGAAGACTGGACTTCAGCTTTGACATGACAAGGATAAATTACATTTTAAAATATATTAGCATTAGAAAACTGTTATTTTAAATTGTTAGCATATTTGACAAAATTGCTTTTTTATTGTATTTTTTGTTCAACAAATAAATGCAGCCTTGGTGAGTTAAAGAGACTTCTTCTTAAAAAAAAACATTCAAATGTATTACTAACTGCACTTTTCGATGATACTATTGAATAACCACGTTGTATTGCTTTTTGTTAAGTCACTGAATTAAATATTTATTTTATCTTATTTGGTAACTCTAAATTCTGACTGAATGAGTCGAATTTGAAGGTGCTGTAAAACAGATATGCGCCTGTGACCGTACTTTAGCTAAAATTACTGCAAATTGATTTGCTTTAGCATAACATTATCGTTGTGTCCATTCATTTAACAATGCAAAGCAGCCCTGCTCACTGATACATACATATCAGCCGACGCACAGAATGTATTGCAAATTTATAGTGTCATGCCACCCAGCCCTAACACAGACAATGTTAGTTTAATCAGGTTTCTTTGGTATTTTAAGCAGCATTTGTCAAGCATGATATTCAGTGCCATTCCTTCATGCTATTGTTCTGGAAATAAACAAAACTGACATGCATGCTTGAGAAAATTATACATTCATATCAGTATGACACAGATAATGAGAGATGGGACATAAATTAAAGTACTGAGACTGCTGAAATGACAAAACTCACTCTTGCTCCCGATTTCTCTTCTGCTCTTCCAGTCGCCTCCTCTCCTCCTCTTTTCTATTCCTCTCTTTTTCCTGAAGGAGGTGCTCTTCCTCTTCTCTATTCCTCCTCAGTTCCTCAAGGTACTCTTGTTCCTCCCTTTTCCTCCTCTCTTCCTCTAAACGCAGCCTCTCCTGTTCTCTTCTTTTCCTCTCCTCTTCTTCTCTCTTCCTCTTCTCTTCCTCAAGGTGCTCTTGTTCTTCTCGTTTTCTCCTCTCTTCCTCTAAACGCAGCCACTCCTCTTCTCTTCTTTTCCTCTTTTCTTCTCTCTTCTTCTCTTCCTCAAGGCGCTCTTGTTCCTGTCTTTTTCTCCTCTCTTCCTCTAAACGCTGCATCTCCTGTTCAACAGTTTGACAGTGACTGTGATATTCACATACCCCTTGCAGTAACTGCTAGATGTATACCATATAAAATAACAGTTCGCAGAAAATCATCATAAAAATGTCTTATATGAACTCTTGAAAAGGGTAAATTGTATTAAATCGGTTATTTTCCTGAATTATCTTATTAATTTGTTTATTTGAATATACATTATCTCATGGATATGATCTAATTAATGCTGAGGCATCCGTAAAATACTGTCTTGCAATGGTTATGATAAATAAATCAAATATTAAATATACCTCATGTTTTTTGAAGTTCTCCTTCTCAAGCTCTTGCTGTGCCTTTCTCCACTCCTCATCGAGTTTTTCTTGGTCCTTTTTGTACTTCTCCTTCAGCAAGCAAAAAAGAAAAGATCACTGATTGCAGCTAAACAATGCTTCAAATTTACAAATTGCATAATTACTCTGTGCTTTTGGCTTTTATTAACAAACAATAAATTAGTTTGCCACCAATCTTTGCAATCATAATACAAATATTCTGGATATACAATAAACATACACACACAAAGAGAGGATAATATTATGTTTTTTGCTAAATTAAAAGGTCTACATGATGCATATCTAGTTTAGCATTCAAGAAACACAACAGCAAACTTGAGTTTGTATGCCAGTTATTAGAACAAAATGTATCCTAGTTTAACTCATTTCTACAATCTCAAGAAAAAAAATAACTCACACCAATTCATTTAAATACTATAAATCAATTTTACCCAACATAATTATGTTTAATTCATAACAAATGCATGAGCACGGATACTATAATATTTACCTGCAGCAAACGCTCCTGCTCTTTCTGCCATTTCTCCTGTCGTTTGCGCTCTTCTTCGGGGTCCCAGGACCAGTGGGTAGTGGATGTAGTGATGGAGGGAATGGGCAGCTACAGACACAGAAAATTCAGTTAATTATTGGAGCCAACCAGTGGCCAAATAAAATATCACACAGATCCTTTCTAAGACCTTGCATGATCACATTGTCTTGTCAAAGATCCAAAAAGAACCAGGCCCCAAAACGCCAAGCAGTATTATGGATTAAACTTTATAATTCACCTAATAAGATCATATGCATATCAACAGCAGTGGTTTGATTAAAAGAAAACATATGAAACAACTTACATTTGATATTGCCGTATCCGATCCACCTGTAAAAACCAGCTACAATTAGATACTTCTTAATAAATACATTGTAGCCTATATTTTTAATGGAACCCTTCTTGATAGGATGAAGGGAACACATGACCAGCATTCCATCCCAAATATCTCATAAAATAATATCTGTTCAAATAAGAAACCCATAACCCAACAACTCCATAAATAAATGTTAAATTGGAACCACATGCAATGGCTTCAATAAACAAACACATGCAAAGTCAAAGTTCAATAACCAAACCAAATGAATAATGCATAAACACATTTGGCCAGTCTTCAAATACAATGTCACATGCAGAAGCACTGGTTATTAGTAAAACCAAACCCCACATCCATGTCCAGCACAGCATGCACTATTCACATTCATAACACAATACCAACACACTCCACACTGATTGCTGATTTCTTTGCCTGAGCTGCTCCGATAATCAGGGATATACAGCAAGGCTAACCTGAGTGAGAAGGTTGTACAGCCTCATATTCATATTTGTTTCATACTGAATTCTTTCATTTATGGGGAAATTCTCTGATATTATGTTATGTAGCAGGTCTGCTGCAGTTTCCTATTTTTTATTTAGAGTGCTTTGTATGTTGGTATGGTTCCTGACATGCTGTCTTTAAGAGGTCTTCAAGAGCATGACAACAAAAGAGAAAAAACTTTTAAGGATTGTTTGTACTGATAGTGAAAAAGCAACCAAAGGTCATCATTTTTCAATAAGGTTTCAGGCGATGTAAGCAACAACAATCACTGGCAATGTAACAAATCTGAATCTGTTTAATAATTTACTCATTCTTATTTCATTTCAAACAGAATCAGTACTATTTTCGTATTATTAGTTATAGTACTCAATACAGGAAACTAAACTTCAGAAGGCTTGAAATTTAGTTGTGTGTTTTTTTTATGATAATTTATGATGCTTTTTGTGTCAGTTTTAAAGCCTGATAGCTTCAGGTCACATTGATTGTAATTACGCTGAAAAAAAAAGCAGTATTCAAATGTTCTCCTTTTGTCATAGGTAGCTTTGGAAGAATGTGATAGTGAGTAAATAATGACAGAATTGTAATTTTTGGGTGAACTACTGCACTATTTACTCATGAAGCTTCCTCTACTTTTTAAAGTACTCAGACTCCTTTGGACAGCATGTCAGAGCTCGAAATGGAAGTGGACACTGCACACTCAACCCCCCTTTACCACAGAGGTAGACCAGAGAACTGACTGTGAGCCCTGCAGAGGGACGAGCACAGAGGTTATGAGGGGCTTCTGCTAGAGGGAGGAGGAGGATGGCAGGATGAAGACTTAGCGGTTTACCCACAGCCCCCGAAACACAAAGCCTGAATGAACCAGCACTTGACTGATGCTGTTCTGTTACCTTGTTCAAAAAACTCTGATCTCCTTTTTAAGTTTTTCAAAGTAATGGATTCTACATGGGAGATAAAAATGTTAGTTGTTGTTGAATCTGTACAAAGTAAAAAGTTCCAGGTGCCCTGGAAACCTAGATTTAGAAATCAATTCTTGATTCACACTGCTTTCTTGTAGAAATGTAGTTAGAAAAACATTTTTATATAAACATTGTATGTGCACAGTGCTTGGCTATCTTTATTCAATTTATTTTACTTTTTTTTTTTTTTACTTTTGGCTAGTTTGAGTTAATCAAAAACAAGCATTCTTGTCAAGCTATGAAACAAGATTATACTTTTCTGCACAACATGCATTTAATAAAACAGGCACAGAAACAAGTTACAAAAAAAAAAAGCTTCACAGAATGTTTCCAAGCAATTAGCTGAAAAAAGTAATTTACCTTTAGTATTCGAAGCCTCTGAATCCTCATGGAAACCACCATTTATCCCATTCAAACCATTATTCTGTGAAAAAAAAGAGGTAATCTGTTTAGTATTATAAAAAAGCTTTACAATAAGTATCATATATAAGTGATTAATAATAGTCTGCTTACATTGCCAGACTGTGAGCTGACATTCACAGTTTTCACGACCGTATCCTTGGTTTGTTGGGATGTGAAATCCAGGCTGGTGCTGATGTATGGCTCAGAGGGACCTAGAGGATCCAGACTGGTCAGATTGATGGTCTTATGGCTTTTAAATGGAAGAGAAGGTAGGTCTCTACCCCAGTCTGATTGTGGCATGTCAACAAAATCATTTATTTCAAAAACGCAGAATGAAATGTATGAGATGTATGACTACAGACAAAATACTATTTTCTAAATAGTGGGGATGAAAGACAGACCACCTTCCCCTGACATGCAGTCAGAATGAGCTCCACGCAATACAGGTTTACAACAAGCTTACAGATGCCCTCTGATCTGGCTTCAGTCACAAACCATAAGCCTGCTAGTGAACACTGAAAATATGAACCTCTGATGTTATCAAGAACCACAAACTTTAAAAACCAAGATAATGAGAAATAATGCACACTGTTTAGGAAGAAATAAAGGCATAAGACATATACTGTAGACACCAGGTCAGGGAAAAGAAGACAATAAAGGAATAGATCACACAAAATTTTGGGGCCAAAAACTAGTACAGTTAAATGGTGTTATTTTGTCCTCTTGTACACAAAAATAAAAGATGTACTCCACAAATAAAATTAAATTAAAAATTAAATAAAATCAGAATTTTATGCACACAAGTCATATGTTTTGCTCTTTTTGGAGCTTGAAAATCCACTTTATCAGTGTAAAATATAATGTGAGCATTTTTTTCTGTGCTTCACTGAAAACAAAAACAAAAAACAGCAGCATAGAGTTATGTATATAATGTATAAAATATATAATAATGACAGTATTTAATTTTATATTTTTATTTTTATTATTTGAGTGAACTTTTCCTTTAAAAGAAAAAAGTGAACAAAGAAAACCAGCAACCAAACACACAACTGACAAACATAAGTTGATACACTATGTGCACTTTACTACTACTGTATATTCTATCTCTAACTACAAGGTCAACCCAGAACAGAGGAAATTAGCATAGAAAAAGTGTCTGGTAACGTTATTTCTGCTGCTTTTGGTTAACTTCGTAAGCTTTATCCAGGTCTCTTGTGGTCATTAACTCAGGTGAATTCTGAGAGTGCTGCACTCAAAAGAGATGGTGTAGACTTACTATTCTTGCCATGTCTGCGGATGTCCATAAACAGACTACCCTGCTGCAAGGCCTCCTCCATACTGTTCTTCCACTCAGTGTAGCTCATGTCTGCCACCATGTGTCCGTTCACTGTAAGGATCTCATCTCCAACCTTCACTTGACCGAGCTCCGCCGGGCTGCCTACTCACACACATCCCACACACATAATCAAGCATACATTTTTTTTTATTAATTTTTAAACTAAATGTAATAACAGTGCCAAATGTCAAATTAACCTCTAACGGTTATTTAGATAATACGTTTAGAGCAGAGGCGGACAATATTGAAATTTTTTTTTTTTTACTTTACTCAAGTAAATTTAATGTTTTTTGTTGTTGTTGTTGTTTTGTTTTGAGTGTTTTTCTTTGAAATACTTCACTATCAGAGTAAAAATACTTCAGTAGTGTCCGCCTCTGCTTCAGAGTCATGTAAACTAGAGGCTCATCAGAACTAACCTAGAAAAAAACCTGCCCTATTTAAGCTACTGTAGCATCACACTTTTTTTTTCAGCAGCAGATGCTCTCTGAACCTGCAGGTAGAGACTGTACTTTATGCTTCATTAATTCCGGTGCAGCATATGAGATCATTACTGACCACTTTTTTTTCCTGAGGATTTTCTACGTTTCTTTTACCTGGAACTACAGATTTGACACGGACCCCCGTGGAGTCCCAGTTGCTCTGAAAGCCAAAGTCCCTGCTGCTGTTAGGTTTCTGGTTCAGGCTGATCCTCATCTCACTGTAGTCCACCTGGAAGACAAACAGGTCAGTTATACACAGAAAATAAAGTGATTTGTGGTTTACTATGCTAAATGCATCTTCAGTGTTGCTATTAAAACTTACAAAAGTGCTTAACTGATCTGGATTAAATCAAGATTTAAGGAATATAAAGTGCTTGTGTATCTGTGCAAATGGAATTTACTTTAGCTTTAGAAAACTGAAGTGAGATCAGATTTGTGAGATAAGTCTTGCAGTACCTCATTAGAAGGGATGAGCGGGGATGGAGATTTGGGCAGGGGGGACAGTCTGTAGACTGGAGGGACAGGAGATGGGGTTTTCTCCTCTTCCTCACTGCTTTGCACAGGACTTTCCTTGGAAATATCTTCATCCTCTTTCATATACTGAGCATATCGGTTGGAAATTGTAGTTTTCTTGAGTCTGTCTGTCTCTCCGTTTGTGCGCTTAAGAGAGTCGTCCACCTAAAAGATAATGAGATGTTATGCTTCCACTAAAAAAATCTGACTTCCATTTTATGGTTTTATTCTAGGTGCGTACATGCTTTACAATTCATATGAGCTGTAATTACATCAGTATATCACTGTGAATTGATCACAAAAAAAAGAGCAATCAAACAGGTCAGGATGTTTGAGACTAAGCAGGCCCACTCACCGTGAACGCTCTGGGAAGGGAGGCGATTCGGTTGGACTGTGTGCCGAATGGCCTGGGCGTGACTACAGAGGGTAGTCTTGCGCTATCTGATCTCTGGTAGCTCCTGGGGAGGGAGGCAGAAACTCGATCCAGCCCAGACTGCTTTGTATCCATTGAATTGGGTTTATACAAAGAGCTAATGGGGCCGCTGGAGTTCTCGACTGGCTTAGTGTTGCTAATCAACTCCGAGCTGCTGAGAACGCTGCTGGTTTTACTGACACTGGTGGGTTTGATCAGGCTGGTGTTGCTACTGGACAAAGCAGGAACTGGATCATCCAGAAGGCTTCGGGTCGTTGTATGGCTCTCCTCAATGTTGTCATTCATTTTCAGTGGGATCTCTGGGCTGGAGCGATCACGTCTTGTATGAAAATCTGTCTGATCTGATGCCAGAGTGCCAGCGACAGGTTCCCTTTTTCTCAGAGATGGTATGGAGGGTACTGAAGGTTTGTCCTTGGGAGTGTAAGGGGTGTCGATAGTGTAGCTACGTGCTGGCAGAGTTCTGCTTCGGGGTACAGGTTCTTCAAAGACATCATCAGAGATGGAGTTAAAGCTGTCCCTGTTGTTGCTTTGCTGTCGGCCCTCTCTGAATAGGGGCAGGAGTGAGAGAGGCAGGACAAATACTGCGATTAGATTACACTTTTACACTGAGCAGACTGCAGATCAGAGAAAGTGGAACAGACTACACTCTCTGCACTAACGGTAGACAACACAATGACAAAAACACAGGCCACAACATTTCATCATTCATAAAATGATGTATGTTTACCTCTCATCCTGCATTTCCTTGAAGGTCTTTGATTTCCTGATGCCACCTGAAGTGATCTGCTCAATCTGCTCTCTCTCCTCTTTCTTCTTCACAATATCAGAATTCACACTCTTGCGCTTATTCTTCCACCTTGTAAGATCCTGCATGGACGAGGAGAAAGACGCTCAGCCTCCATAACTCGAGCACAGGTGCTTATTCATAAGCAGTAACGGTAGGAGGGACAGTTCAGGGGAAGGGTAGAGAGACACAAGGATAGACTGAGAAGTGAGGGAGGACTAGATTTTGCCGGTGTCCTATTTTGCCTGTTTGGCTCCACCCGACTCCTTTTCCCATGTGAATTAGAAGCCCGAATATGACATAAATGCTGTGCTGAAGCTCAGTCCAACCACGTCCACACTACAAAGTACCACTGAACAGTTATAGACTACTTGGTATTGATGTGATTGTTTGGCTTGAAGTTTAGGTGAGGAAATATTATTTGTCTCAACTTTCAGTGAACCACAGGACAAACAGCTGCAGCTATAAACATGATCAGTAACAAAACCTTGTGATCCAATACTCACATCTTGCCACTTATCCTCATTCTCCTTCAAGCGAGCACGCATCTTTTGCATCTCTTCAACTCGCAACTCCAACGACAAGTTGCTGAAGTTCATCTCACCATCAGTCATGTCACTCACTGACTTACTCCTGAAAACAGATGTTTTTCCAAAAACATTAGCAATCAGGAAAAAAAGCCATGCATTAGGATGGAAAAATGATTTAGTGGATTGTAGACATTCAGGTTTTTGATACGAGTAAGTGTGGCATGCTCTCATCAAGCAATTATACATAACAGAAATTTACAATATAAAATACTGAAGGGTTAGTAAAACAGCAGGCATGTTTCCAAATATTCTTCAAGCCACAATTAGTTGTCTTAATAGACAACTAATGAGTTGTCACAAATATTATGTGGCAACTCAATGGGTTAGTATTCAATGAGTGACCCATTCAATTACTTTCACTCATGTGTCTTACCTGTGAGAGCACAATGCTTCTGCATTACAGAAACACTGGTGGTTTTGAATATTTCCAGAACAATATGATAGACACAGATTTGAATTAAATTAGCCAGCAGTGTGTGTCTGTAGTCAACACTAATGACATTTTTTTAGGCAGCAGCCCATGGGGATCAAAGCATTGTGAGTACATTGTGAGTGTCATCGCTTAATGCAGGGAAGAGCAGAGGAAACAAAGGCCTACGCAGCATCCGTGACCACACACACACACACACACACACACACACACACACAAACATGCTGTGCCTGCACAAGGCCACAACTCACCCTTCACTACCAGAGCTTTTCTGGAGCAGTCTAGGGAACCAAAGAGAACCGCAACAACAACATAGTCATATATTGGTGTGATGATTGACAGTTTTTATTGACTGACCAATAAAGTGTTGAATGCTCACCAACTCTGCATTTATTTGATCAAAATACAATAAAAAGAGCAATAATGTTAAATTTTATGCAACTTAAAATAACAATTGAAATAAGATTCAATGTTAATATATTTAAATATAATTTATTCCTCTGATGACAAAGCTAAAATTTCAAAATGATAACATTTTAAATGTTTTTACTGTCACTTTTGATCAATTTAATGCAACCTTGTTGAATAAAAAGTATTAATTTCTTCAAAAACATTTTCAATTATCCCAAACTTTCAAGCTGTAGTCAAGAGCTTAGTCACACCACTTCAGCCATGTGCATAAGTGCACACAGTCATGCTTCAACATTCATTTAATTCTCTGATTACAGCCCCAGCTGTCTGACATTTAAAATGTGCAAACATAATATTAAGTGTCCATGTAACTTGGTTAAGGTACAATTTAAGGTGGAATGACATCATTGGAAACTTGTGGAATTCCCCACCAATCCCATTGTGGTTGCTCTTTTTAATGCCCCGACATTACATGGACTCCGATCAAATGAAATGTTGTATTTGGGGTTCAAGTGCTAGGTGTGTTTCCATGGTCACATAAGTGTAAGTTCCAGCTTTCACAGGATCACAAGGGTGTGGGGAATTTGGAGCTAAAGTGCATTGTAAGCTACCTCGTAAAGAGTGAATGTGCCTGACTGGATTAATTATAGACATTGCTCAGGTTTTAAAATTCCACAACAGCATAGCTGGATACACTAGCACCTTATAAAGCCTGTTAGGTGCCTTTTACTTAAACGAAAGCCACAGCAATGGGGTTTGTAGATGATGTATCAGTTTCTTAGATGCATTCATCAGCAGAATCAGTCTTTTTTTTATTAAACACAAACAAAATGCAATTCACAGGCAATTGGTCAGTCTCTGCAAAGACGAAAAAAGGTCTATCTCTATGGCAAAAATCACTTTCCTTGGTGTTCCTGCAAAAAGGTTTACGCATCTTAATGCAACTCTGTTTATAGATAACTAAATGCTAAAAATCAGTCAATGCTTTTTTTTATAATTAAATAAAGTAAACAAAGTTATAGACAAAATAAATAAACCATTTACCACCTTCCAGAGTTAGTTGCTATAGGTAAATAACTAGAAGAAGAATAAACTGTATAAAACTGCAAAAATGATTTGTACTATAAACCAGTGTATTTATGATAACACAAATTAAAATATGATAACAAATACCAGTTTGCAACATCACAAAGCATAAAGTGTTGTTTTTGTACAGTTAAAATAACTGAAAGGGACTGACACCATTGCATATTCAAATAAAAAATGTCTGTACCCGCTCTTATGTTAAAAACAGGGTGGGTAAAACACAGCATGGATCAAATTTTTTTTTTTGAACCATGTTTTTACATGGTTCAAAGGCTGAGAACCATTTTGACATCAAGACTTCATGCACACATTGCACAAACCAAAAAGTTGTTCAAATTTTGAAGCCAGTCCAACATAATTACAGAGAAAATCCAAATATCTACCTGTTACAATTATTCATCAAGTGGCAGGTGTCATGCAATCAAACTCACACCCATATTAAACTCACAAACATCTGCCATTGCCAGTATCAGATCATAGTTAACACGAGAATGAGAAAAGTACACCGCAGCTGAGATCTCGATGACAAGCACACACAGGCATTTCTGCAGGCTCAGAAACCTAACCTCTCCACCATCAGCCTCTTCCAGTATCGCACGCGGCTGGCCTCTCTGATGGCTTGCCATTTCTGCATATCTTCCTCACTGCAAGAGAAAGAAATACCAAGAGCTTCTTTTTCCATCTTTCCTTGGGTATTTAAAGCTCTTAGTTTCCTTAGTAGCATATCATCTGCCTTCAGGTGCTGTTCTACTCCGTGTTTAATCTCTGGCTTGGGTTTGTGCTGTCTGGGTTCAACTGGGTCACATATCAGCTTGGCCTGCAGTTTTGCTGGCAAAGCCCATGCCTCTGGAATAGGAACAGGGTGGTAGTTATCAGGGGCCCCAGATAGGGGGCGATGACTGATTTGCTGTTGAGCCCTTCGAAAAACCACATCGTCTTTTTCAATGTCAGGATAAATGGGTTCTCTCTCGTGGCGAGGCTGAATTACCACCATGACGTCGGACTCCGATCGGCGGCGAGGCAACAGGAAGTTACCATACTTCAATTTGGCCAGGTCATCGCTTGAGTGGAAGGTTTTTGTACGACGTGTGAACATATCGTCATTTTCCAAATCAGGCAGGATGTCGACAGAAACGTTGTATGGGTCATTAGGGTGTTCACGCCCAAGGAGGGGACGCTTTTCACATTTTACGAGTCTGGGACCAGAGGCGGGATCTGGTCTGGGCCAAAAATCAAGGGGCTTTAAATTATGCAGTCCAGCAGTCTGCTGAGCAACTGTGAGAGGTTGTGTTTGATAACTGCAGTGAAAGAAAGGAGAAAAGAGCAAAGAAAAGATTCAGAACATGCAAGGGGACAGTAGGAGAATGCAAGAGTAAGAATCAGTAAGCAAGAATAGTACATGCAGGAGGATGCAACTAATCATGTTATATATAAGTAACAGCAGCATTATGCGCTCTGTCTCTATTTGCTCTGAATTTTTGGAAAAGCAGCAGTGTGAGCACTCTGCCACAAAATACTAAGAAGTTATATTTACTAAACGTTAAATACAAGAACAGTAAGTATTATAAGAATCCTGAACCATGATACACACCAGTTCATAATGACATAAGCATGATAACTACTATGATAACTATAAAGTTTTAATAGTTGCTCTAATTTCAATTCTTCTGAAGCAATATTATAGCTTTGTGTAAGGAAAAGACAGAAATGTAAGTAGCATGAACCACTTTTATTTCTATGAACAATGTTGTTGGAAAAGACCATTATAAAGATTTATCTTTGTGGGTGAACTGTCCTTTAATGTCCCTGAATTACGTGAATACTGATACTATATTGACAATTCTCACTATTTCCATTTAGATACTACTGTAATGCACTTGTTTGTTCAGATCACTAACATTCACGATGATGATGATGATTTCAAATAAATGAACATGTTAGTAAGCACCAGTTCATACATTTATTAGAACATGAGAAGAAGCTGATTGGGGGAAGTGAGTAGTTGTCCAGTCCTAATGCATATGGGGCTGAGATAAGGACCTGAGTGTGGAAGTGAGGCTGGACTGAGCGAGGCCTTCAGGTGCATGGGAGTGAAAGGGAGGGGGTTCAGACTGAGTGCGAGAGAAAGTAGGTACAGAGAGCCAGGGGTTGATGTGACCATCTGATTCTTCAGAGGATGAACCTGACTTCATGGGGCTGGAAAATGTAAGGTAAAAGAGCAAAGAGAAAGACAGGAAAGAAAGGTTAGCAACCATCACCACAAAGAAGACAGAGAGGTAACAGAGAAGCCTTAGTGATAAAGTAAATAAGCCAAAAGGAAACCTGAGGGTTTACAGTGCACCAAAAGTACTTGGACATTTAAGCCACACTTAAAAATATAAAAAGTATAGGCAAAACGGATGTACTGCTCAAAAAAAGACAAAAAATTATCAAAATTTGGACACTTGAATTGTTGATTGATTTTGATTTTTGATTCTGTAGAACAAAGGTCTACATCATTTGTTTTGTAATCACATTTATGTGTGACCCAAGTGTCCAAATACTGTACTTTTTTGGAGTCAGTGTATTGCCAGACATGTCTTTACAGTGTGTTATTAATGAATTTAATATCTGAACATTAACGGACTGATCGAGAGGGCTGAGAGTGAGAACAAGTTCCTACTAAGATTTCATACAAATATTTTAACAGCAATGAAAAAAAATTATTTTCATGATTGAGTTGCCAATTATAATAAATATGAAGATGTTATTTTTTAATTAAATGTTCTGTTGATATCTAAAACGCTTATAAGTTGACAACAGATTCTTACTGGAGTGAACGCAGTTAGAATTGTCATTGTCAAAATATTTCCCATTCTTTCTTCCTCAAAAATATGAAATATTGTCAACAGAAACATTACGAACCAGAGAATCTGAATCTATGGCAAGAAGCAGAATCATGAATGATTCCCTCCCCTTCTGCTCATCTGATTTATCATGCATATCTTGAAAAATGAAGTATTCCTTGAGTTTTCAAATTTTTACTAATTCTAATTATTTACAGTATGTTTTTTCATTTTTTTTGCCTGAAACAGACAGACAAACCTGAAACCTTGGATCTTCCTGTACCAAGGCCGGCGCTGGGAGCCCAGTTTGATTTTCTTCACATGTGCATCCTCTTCAGGTGTCCAGAACTTGGGCAGAAATTTATCAAAAGGCACTGTTACAGATGGCTGAGGCGTCAGGCCTACTTTACGGGCATAAAGATCATCTTGAACAGGATCGGCATGGCCAAACTCTTCATCCTCTTCCTCAGAGTCATCATAAACGCAGACACCAGCCGATGCAGGTCTCCTGTAAGTCCTCTGAAGAGGCTGTGACTTACTGCTGCTCAAAAGACAGCCATTTTTGTTACATACCACCAGTGATCAATGCACATCAAACCATCCATGATTAACAAACACAGCAAACCAAATAAAAGGCAAACACTGAAAACAAATGTTTCAAAAAGTCCACACTATAGATTGAAAATCAAGCGAAATAAAGACATCACAGCAACGAATCCCACAGTTGGCACTGATAAAATGACAAACAGATGCACCAGTTCTGACCTGAGATGGGTCAGTGTCTGCCGGGACACATTACTGACAGCCACCTGTGACCTGGTAGTACATGGGACAGCAGTTGCCTCCAGGTGGCTCATGGGTAAGGCAAAGTTGGTTGGAGCGACAGGGGAGGGGCTGTGAAATCTACGGCTAGCGAGGTCATCTAGAACCACGTCGGGATCCGGTCGGTCTGCATCCGAATCACTGCTCTCATACTGATAGGCCAAAGAGGGGTGAGCGGAGATAGATGAAGGGTCTGAACCTGCCCTCTCATGACTGGGACGGACCGCCAGTGATGGTCACAAAAGCACAATGCCAAGATACAGTTGGAAAAATAAGCACCGGCAAAGACAAACCAACAAAGGAGGAATGTAATGATACTAAATCTATATAAAGTGTAGGACCAAAAGTTCACTTTCAAATATTTTGATTGCAGATTTCAGAGCACACTGTGAGGACATTGTTGAGTTCTTTTAAAATTCAAGGGGATTTAATTTTTTTTTTTCTGGAAAAAAAATCTGTGAAGCTGCAGACTAAAGAAAGTTTTTACTCTCATTTTAATGTCATTGCTGTCAAGGATAGAAATTTGTGAATTTTCTATCTTATGGCCTCCTTAGAGAAAGACCAAACTTGTAGAAAACATTTTTCTTGCAGAAAACATGTTCTGGATAACATCATATATCCTTGGTCACCTTTCATCAGACTAGGTGAATATAAGCCATCCATTGAAAACCCCCTATGATCTGTAAAGTGTAGACTTGCATTACCTTGTAAAAGTGCCATCATCTTCTGTGTACAAAGGGCTAGCCCAGCTTCTTCTGTTGTCGTCATTTCGCTCTCCACGCTTCTTGCGTAATGGTGCTGGAACGTAGCCTGACTGCTTGTCCTTTGTTGGCAGGAACTGATTGTACTGAGTGGTGGCCTTAGGTGCTATGACCAGTGAACGGCGGTATTCTTTATTTTCTGACATCATGAAGCTCAGATCTGCTTCAGGGTCACTTCCACAACCTGGAGAAACAGCACACACACCCAGAAGTGTGAGGTATAAACACACACACACACATGCAACCATGATTGTTTTCCTGTCCTGGTAGGACTTTTATTGTTTTTATACTGAACTAATGTTTTCTAACCCATAACCCTAAAACTAACACTTACAGAAAGTAACGGAATAATTTTTATGAATTTTCTGATTTTCTTTTAGTGTATTTATGAAGTTGTTTTTCTGGGATATGGTGGATAGTCCACAGAATGCAGCTGAATTCATGTTTTACTATTTTTTGATGACAAAATTTGATCTAGACAAAGTACATAGTTATATATATATATAGAAAAAAAGATCCATTAAACGGATGAAAGGAAAGTATATTTCGAATAGATGCTGTCCTTGTGAACTTTCTATTTGAAAAAAAATCATGTTTACACAAAAATATTAAGCAGTACACTCATTTTTATTTGTAATAATATTAGAATGGTTTCAAAATAATCTTTTGACACTGAAGACTGGAGCAATGGCTGCTGAAAACATTGCCATCACAGGAATAAGTTACATTTAAAAATAGTAAACAATTATTTTACGTTGTAATATTATCTCACAAAATTGTTGTCTTTACTGTATTTTTGATTAAATAAATGCAGCCTTGCTAAGCCTGAAACTTTTTTCAGAAATCTCTAATTTTTAAATGGTAGAATTCTCCGAATATATATTCATCGTCCAAATATAGACAAGACAACCTTTTTTTTTTTGTAGTGCACTCATGCACATACTTCTGTGTAGTAAACATGGCAGTGGGAAGCGACTGACT
The DNA here is from genome assembly GCF_963082965.1 of Carassius carassius. NCBI lineage: Eukaryota > Metazoa > Chordata > Actinopteri > Cypriniformes > Cyprinidae > Carassius > Carassius carassius. The sequence goes on along the minus strand of NC_081773.1, from coordinate 17,767,831 downwards.
CATTGACAGGTCAGTGGGGAAAAAGAAAAAAAATGTCTCACTGTAGTGAACATGTATAAATCCCAGAACACTAATTATATCAGCTGCTAATTACATCAGCACCTTCTTCATGAGCTTCTATTGAGCCCATGAGACCATGACAGAGTAGAAAGCTGATAATGCCCCTGAAATGCAAGCATGTAGAAGAGTATGAATGAATGGAAGTTTGCACTTTTCATCAAACATTGTCCCAGTCAGCAAAATATAGGCTGAATATAGCTCATGACAAAAGCTTCAAATGGTTTCATCCATACACCACTAGAGGGCACCAAGCAGATGTTTAGATACGCAAGAGTTTATTATTAAAATATACACATCTCAAGAAAAGGTTTAATTTTCTGTTTCACTTCAAAGCTTATTTTACTTTGTTCTTTGCTCTGTTTGAGTTTTTTTCAATGTGTGTGTGTTCAAAAAGACACAAACTGAAAGACCAAACTTCACTTTTCATGCAACTTCTCATCTCTGACTGCCTCAAAGTCAAGTTAGAACACACAAGAGAGACTTAAGAGACTGAAGAGCCTTACCCTCGCTGCTTCCTTTGAGTGTAGCGTCTGAGGATGTGCTGTAAGTTCTGGAGCCCAGTGAGTCGAGGCTGTCTAGAGAGTCTTCTCTCCTGTGTCCGGCTCGGAGTGGGAAGAGCTCTTCTTTCTCTGAGTACCAGCTATCTCTATAAGAGCTGTTTCGCACACTGCCCTGCAGTGATGTGCAATCCTCTAGTGTCTGTTGAGCACAAGGGTGTGAGGGACCAGCAAACAGTGTGCACAAGGGAAAAACACAAACAACAAACACAGCATACAGCCTCCATCAGTGCATAAACACAGTCTTGCTCATGAGAATCTGCTGTCAATGCCAATGAAGCTGATCATGTACTTCAAAGTATTTAAACTCTGTTCTGATATTGAAGTGTATTAACAAGAATATCTGCATGCCTATTTCTGACTACAATAACTGAAATATGCTTTATGGTTTAAACTGAAATGGCAGGTTCAATGACAAAATGATTTTGATGGCACTTCTATAATAACATAATAAGCACTGTAAAATTCTATTTATATTCAAATATTTTTTTTCCCCATATGTAAAAGTCAGTATCAAAGCAATTAATTGCTATTGGCTCACTGTTCCTTAATATTTAGGTAAACCATGAGACCAGTCTGCTGCTTTCTTAGCTAGATATTTTAAATACCAAAATTGATATGAAATGAGATTTACATGGTAAGCTAGTCTAGAAGAATCCACGGTATTCAAGCACTACAATTTAACATCTATAAGTAAATACTACACTCAAATACTGCATAATGTCAGTACATATCTCACCTTATATAGTGCTTTGCCAAGTAATCCCTCGAAAGCCTTTAGTTTTAGGTAAGGTCCATTATAAAAAGGATCAGCATGCGTCTTTCTGCCCAACCAGTATATGGTGATCAGAACCTAGGAAACAAAATCAACAAAACTGTATTAGAACACACTGCAACAAAGATATGATTCAGTGATAAAATCCAAAGCTACTTCATCTTTGGCTGCATGCTGAGATGTCAAAAGGAACTAGTTAAATCACATTGCAAGATTAAAAGCCATTATATACCCTGTCCCAACAAATATTAGGACACTTTTTACACTTTTTTTTTGCCATTTATCAAATTACTCTAATGTTAGATTTAATGCATATATAAAGTTAACTGATGTTTGACAAAGTGTTTAAATATTTTTGTTCAAATTTGAAAGAATATACACTATACTATTAAAAAGTCTGGGATCCTTATGTTTTTATTTATTTATTTTAATTAATAAAAAAGTGACAGTGAAGACTTTTACATTGATACAAAAAAATCTGTTTTAAATAAATGCTGTTCTTTAGAAGAAAAAAAAAAGATAATGATAAAGGTTTCTTGAGCACCAAATCAGAATATTAGAATGATTTCCGAAGAATCATGTGACACTGAAGACTGGAGTAACGGATGAAAATTCAGCTTTGCCAACACAGGAATAAATTAAATTTGTAAATATATTCAAATAGAAAAAAGCTGTTTTATTTTAAAAGATTACATTTTTTTTTTTGGGTTCAAATAAATGCAACCTTGACTTCTTTCAAAAAGATAAGATAAAATAAATAAATAAATAAATAATAAAAAAAGCATACAGACCTGAGACTTTTAAGTGGTACTTTACTTTATCACTTGAAATAAATAGAAATCTATATAGCACTATATAGCCTGCATATTTTGTTCAGACATTTCCACTTTATTAAAGGTGGTTTAAGCCCCCTTTGGGCCACTGCATTTGTTTTCAAGAGAGGTGAGGGATGTCTTGAGCAGCATACTTGAGTTTTAGATAAAGCCTCTTGAAATAGTACTATAATATACGGCCACTGAGCTATTTAAGAGATAAACAGACAACCACAAACCACAATATGGAAGCTGCAAAGTGAGGATTTTAATTGACACTGCAGAAATGAAGCCAGATTCCTAAAACTCACAGCATATTTCAAATGATCAAATTAGGAGATAAACATGAGCAACCCAAATCAAAGAACTCAGCATTAGCACTTACATTTTTGAGCCTCCTGCTGCTCTCCTGGTGCCTGTAGAGGAGGAGAGGTGTTTGGTTAATCACTCACAGCCTGGGAAAAACACAATAAAAAACAGTGGGCATGTTTTGGGTCTCTGTGTGCCCTGGTGAATGAGCTAGAAGGTGAAAGCACAATCCCATCAAGCCAGCTCCCGGCAGCTCTATACAAAAGGATACACACTGAAAACACATTCACTCAAACAACAAGATGAACAAAAGCTAAATAACCCTACTAAAACTAGCTTCATTCTAAATCAACAGTATATTTTTTATGTCTGAAATGCGACAGAAATGCAAACATAATAAAACAACAATAAGACACATTATGTGTACTGCGTATGTTCTACTTTTATGTCACCTTTCTTGTGTTTATGAACACTGTCACTCAAGGTGAAGACCAAATAAGATCACAATAAAAATACCAAATTCCTCTATGTAAAACGTCAATGGAATTTTGAACTCAGGATCCTTGACATCCTGTTGCTGTGTGTGTGTGTGCAACTTAGGTATTTTGATGGCACTCCTATGTTTTGACCAAGGAGATTATATAATACTTCAGCCATTTGCTCTCTGAATTGGAGGTCCCACGCTTACTAGCTAAACTTTGACTTGGTTTCCCTGCAACTTTTAGCCTATGCCTTAACATGAAATAACATAGATATAAAACACAAAATAACATCAATTTCCCTAGGTATAGATTAAACAATGTCTGGACCGTGCACTTTAGTATTTGGAGTTCCCAGAGTATTTAATGACACTGGGAGGACCTGCACTGTAGGTACATACCAACCTGACACAACAGAGCACATTCTTACAGTACTAACAATACACTCTCAAAGTCAATGCAACACATTTTAGCTGTGACAGCCATGATGCAAGATTTGTGACACAAGCTACAGTGCTCAACAGCTGAGAGGTCGCAGAGCGATTCTGCTAGTCAGCGACCTGTGTGTTTTTCAAGCTGGTGAACCTGCATGACATGTTCAACTTGCTGAATGAAGGCGTTCACTGCTCCCGATAGCAACAATTTATTGCTCCAATAAAAGATCTAAGAGAAAAAAAAGTATGTGCCTGACATCGGAACAAAGTCCACATTTACAAAGCTGCTGGGAAAAAAAAAATGGCAAGAACATTCTGCCTTAAACGCTTTTTACCTACCATAATAATAATTTATGAGGGCTGAAAAAGCCAAAGGACTCTTTGTTGGAGTAAGAAAAGATAGAAGCTCAAGGGTGTATTTTGGTTTCATGTGATCAGCTGTTCACTCACATGAATATGAGGTATTTATTTATCAGAAAATCCTATAAGGTAAAAAAAAGATCAAAGATCTTATCTAACGGAGAAGGGAGGCACTGATCTTGAAAGGGAAAGCTCAATCAGCATTTCTGATCCAATCTGATAACAGCAAAAAACAAAAAAAGACAATTCTGTGTCATCATTTATTCATTCTCATGTTGTCTTGAACACATATGACTTTATTCTGATGAAGATTTTTTTTGGAAACATTTGTACTGGTCCTCTTTTCCTTGTAATTACAATTACTGAATTTTTCAAACATGAAAAAGAATCCAAACACGCCATAAATCAATAAAATGCATCATAAGAGTAGACAGCAACACTTGCAAGATATGCAAATAAAGCACATATTTATTTATTTATTCTTTTTTTTTTTTTTTTTGGAGCTTGACAGCTTCTGTTCTAACTCGCAATATTGAAAAGAGTGGCCATTATATTTATTAAAAATTCACTTTCAAATATTGACTTTTTGGGGTGAAATACCCCTTTAAGTTGTGAACACTGGGTTATGTTAAAAATAAAAGCAGTGGCACTGGTGTTTAACAGCCGCTCATGCCACTCTTAATTCTCCATCATTTAGTAAGAGAACTGTGGCTGGAACATTCCAATTGCAACAGCTCATTTTTCTACTCAAAACACTGTCAGACATAATCAGAGACAAATGCCTTTCAATGGGGTCTCTTTTCACACAACAGACTTTAAACGCTTTGAACTAATGTGTCTAAACAAGTACAAGACTGCGTCAAATTGCTTATAATCCCCCGTCTGTTCCCAAGACAAAAGAAAAATGTTGTTTGCAATAATGACTGTTTGTGAGAAAATAGTCATGCTTGCACTGTTAAATTGCTACAAAAGAAAACATTTATCTGCTGCATTCTATAATATTTGTGTGTAATGAACTCAGAATCTAAGTTACATTATCAAAAGCTGCTTTTTTCTGGTAGTTTTAGGGCCTGAAGATACAGTAAGTGTCATAAACAAGTGCTGTACTAGTCCGTGGGAAAGTCACATAGACATTTAGAATGTCTCTCTCTCTCTTGAGAAACCAAACCATTTCTGTGATTATTGTGTCATGTCAAAGTAGAACACAATAGAAGTTTCTAAATGATACTATGCAGTTTCACTCTAAACAATGTCTAAACCACAGAGGCTCAAAAAGACAAGCAGTACAGTCTATAATAGAGATAGAATATTGCCTACGCATAATCTAAAATACTTACACATGGACAAAGTCCAGCCCTCAGTTACACAATATCCAAGGCATATTTCTGGAATTTTCAAGTCGTACATCCGTCTTTAATATCGAAATGATTCATGCCCATAAAAATGTGGTAAAGTCCTGCCAGTCCCTTTTGGGCAACACAATAAAATGACACAGTGACAATGGTCTGGCAGGTTCATGACACATCAACACCCCTTATTTACAAAGCCTAATACTAGAGGGTGTGTGTGCATAGTTGGGATATTAAGACCTCACAGCCCAGTTCAGTAACATTCAGCGGGTAAAGAATGTTCCTGGTTTTATGAACAAATGCTTATAATAAGTCGTGTCAGATTACATCAATCTTTCTTTACTTTTTATAAAGTCTTCACTCACATCCCTATGATACAACATAAACATTTCAATGGAGGTCAGCTGTGAATGCTTTAATGCCTCCCAAAAGACTTGATACATCCTTATCCGAATCAACAGCTATAATCCACAAGTAAAGATTGTAAAGATATAATTTTCACTAGCCTGCTGAGCGTGTCGAACAAACACAGCTCTTGTTTGTCTGTGTGGACAATTGAGTAATTCACAATGTACCACTGTTCATGTCACAGACACCACAGATGCCATCCAGTACCGCACACCATTGAGAAAATAACAAAATAACCTCCCAGAACTCTTATAATGAAAATCTTCAGAGTTCACAATGCGAATCAACAGTGGAGCATTTAAACTTTCAGCATGCAAAAGTGCACCAAAAGTACTTATTTACCGTTCTAAATGGAGTTAAACCATCAAAACTTTGGGGTTAGTATAAATTTATTTATTTATTTTTTTATGTTTTGAAGTCCTCTTTGCTCACCAAGGCTGTATTTATTTGATAAAAATAAAAATGTATTATTATCGATGTTGACAACAGCTGTTTTGCTTAATTGATAAATTAAAGTGTAACAAGAACAGCATTTTCAGTCTTGCTGAATAAATGTGTTAATTGTTTAACAAAATATATGGTGACACTAAACCTTTGAACGGTAGTATATTTAAATCTAATAAAAAGTAATTTAACATTCAACAGCAGCCAACCTCAAATAAACCATCTGCATATAAAGAAGAGAAGTCATTTATCTGGGAATCAGTTCGGCACTGGAGCATGAGATGATGATATCGGCGGTAAATAAAAATAATATTGTTGATGCCACACTGTATTACTCCTGTTAAACCTCTGAGACAGATACAAAATTACATGAAGCCAAAGCATTTTTGATCATATTTCTTTTTTTATTAATTTGGCTCTCTTATTTGAAGCTATGTACAGTATGACTCCTCTTGAAGTCAATAACTGATGATTGTCCATTATTATTAGCACTGTCTGAAGGCAAAAAGTGAGGTTTTATCAACTCCAAAACTGTATAAACTACTGGAATGTAGGAGGAGATATAATTCTTTATCATTAACTTTATGTAATCACTAGTAACATGGCAACACGTTCACTGGATGAAACAATGATAAAACGCAGAGACAAAGTTCACAAAACTACAGTGACAAGTGATGAAGCCTTCTGAACCGCCACTAGTCATAGTTAAGATTTTATTTAGTTAAGAACTAAAATAACTCAAACTAAAATAAATAAATTAAAAAATAATAAAAAAAAAACTATTAAAAAAAATAAATTTGAACTAAAATGAAAATTAAACCATGTTTCAAATTACACTGGTACTAAACAAAGGGATGTTGGCATAAAAAAACCTAAAACTTATAAAACACACTAGTGACTGGTGTAATTTGCAGAATTAATATAAATCATTTAGAATATTCAAATGAATAATGAAGTTGTATTAGCATGTCAGTAAATATTGATGGTGTTTATTAGCAGACTGAAACAGGCCATGAAATGAGCAGCTGTCGTGCTGGAAGAGGCTGCCTGAGGGACAGATGACCCAGAGTTGTTTACCTCTCTGAGACACTTGCTTTTCATGGGCCGATGAGTAATGATGAATGCAGGCCCTGCTTATCTCAACCCTGTCGGTAATAAGCTGCAATATCTCCTCACGTTGCCTTCTGTGTGACTGAGAACATTCGGCGTCAAACTCCACAAGGGCTGTAAACCTCAGATCAATGTGAGAGATCAGAGAACTTAAATGTAGCGTACAAATTATGCCCTCACATTGCAGAATGTTTACTGCCATCTGTATTAGCATTCAATGAAAAAGCATTGAAGCAAAAGTGGCACAAACAATGTATGGCTTCAGAACATGAAAAATGCATGGCATTTGCTCGAATGATTTGGCAAGGGTCGGGTAAAAAAAACTTTTATATATCACAGCAGGACTGCAGTGCAGTGGTCGAGTCTAATTCTTGACCAGCTTACAGTTAGTATATGCAAACTGCGCAGCCTACACAAACCCACAACAGAGAATACAAGCCAAAACAGCCATTAACGAGTTAATCAAGTAAACATGTTCCTGAAGATGTAAAGTTACACCAGGAGAATGAAGGAGAACTATAAAAAGCAACAGTCAGGAATCATATCACTGCTGCACTTCGTCTAGTGTCAAAAATTGACCTTTCAATTCTAAAATTAGGACCCCTGGAACCCGTCCGACAAATGCCTGTCAGTGGACACAGATAAACCCTCACCCACACCCTCAGACTTTAACAAGTGGAGTAAGTGATTATAATGATAGCCTATAGGGATTGGCGAGTCCTGTTTAATCAGAGCCTCTGTACGGTTGGCATGGCAGTGAGGGTGTGGCATGGTAACCTTCATGCAGCAAGGCTTGCTTTGTTTAATCTCAGCGTCTGACGGCGCTTTCACTTCAGCTGAAGTAACAATGACACGACAGGCAGAAATTTCCAGCTCTCCCTCCCTCCCTTGTCATATTCAAAGCAGTCTTATCAATATGGGCAGGCTGACTTTTCATATTTGAATCATTACTAATTTGGATGTGACGTGATATGGCTTTGATAGGTTAAAATCGTCCAAACGCACCAATAATTTGTGCTTGACTAGTTCAAGCCAGAGCTGAACACACCTTAGTCAAATGAAGCAGTACGTACACAAAAGGATCAACTGTGAGAAAACACAGGAACAAGATGAAAATCAGTTGCAGACAATCCACTGAATAGTGGACACAAAAATAAAAACTTTCATGTTGTTTTTTCATCTTGCTTAATATCGTTAGAACTCTTTTTTTAATTTATTAAAGTGAATGAGAACTGAAGCCGCTGAGCTCCAAAATGACAACAACAACAAAAATTATGATTAATGCGGTTCAGACTGTGACTTGTATGGTGTATTTCATTCTAAATCTTCTGAGGTCATATAATGAGTTTATATGAGGACCAGACCAAACTCAAGTCGTTATTCACTGAAAAACTTGACATTCAACATTTTCGTTGCCAGGTTCATGACAATTTGTAAGAGCTTACAGGAGTAGTAGTGTTTTCCAATTCATGAATGAATCATTTTGGTGAAACTGATGAATCTAGTCATAAAAGCGGTCTGACTCTGAATGATTCATTTACAAACTGAACTGATCTAGTTTTCATTGTGACTTGGAAAATAGCACACAAGTCAAGCAAACTACTTTTATTATACTTGTATGGTCCTTTACTTACTTTTTGAAACTGGAAAGCTTTAGTTATTATTCATTGTAACTGCATGAAGTATAAGAAAAAAAATATATATATTAATCAAAATCACAAAAACAAAAAAGCTGAAATTTGAACTAAAATTAAATTAAAACAGGAAATGTATATAAATCTCTTTCAAATTACATTGGTATTAAACAAAGGGATGTTGGGATTTTTTAATTCTTATAAAACACACTGAAGTAATTTGCATAATTAATAGAAATAATTACAAATATTCTAACGAATAATGAACATGGCGTACAAGTCAAGCAAACTACTATTATTATAATTTTTGGTCCTTTACTTCCTTTTTTAAAGTTTCAAAGTTCCCATCCACAGTAACTGCGACCAGCACATTATTCAAAATTTCTCCTTTTTTCTTCAATGGAAGACAAATTCAGGATTGGAATGACATGAGGGTATATACAGGTGCATCTCAATAAATTAGAACGTTGTGGAAAAGTTCATTTATTTCAGATATTCAACTCAAATTGTGAAACACATACTGAAGTAGTTAAAGTTTTTGGTTCTTTAATTGTGATGATTTTGGCTCACATTTAACAAAAACCTACCAATTCACAACAAATTAGAATACTTCATAAGACCAATACATTTTTTTTAGTGAATTGTTGGCCTTCTGGAAAGTACGTTAATTTACTGTACATGTACTCAATACTTGGTAGGGGCTCCTTTTGCTTTAACTACTGCCTCAATTTGGCGTGGCATGGAGGTGATCAGTTTGTGGCACTGCTGAGGTGGTATGGAAGCCCAGGTTTCTCTGACAGTGGCCTTCAGCTCATCTGCATATTTTGGTCTCTTGTTTCTCATTTTCCTCTTGACAATACCCCATGCATTCTCTATGGGGTTCAGGTCTGGTGAGTTTGCTGGTCAGTCGAACACACCAACATCATGGTCATTGCACCCCAAATAATCACAGACTGTGGAAACTTAACACTTGACTTCAAGCAACTTGGGCTATGAGCTTCTCCACCCTTCCTCCAGACTCTAGGACCTTGGTTTCCAAATGAAATACAAAACTTGCTCTCATCTGAAAAGAGGACTTTGGACCACTGGGCAACAGTCCAGTTCTTCTTCTCCTTAGCCCAGGTAAGACACCTCTGATGTTGTCTGTGGTTCAGGAGTGGCTTAACAAGAGGAATACGACAACTGTAGCCAAATTCCTTTACACGTCTGTGTGTGGTGGCTCTTGATGCTTTGACCCCAGCCTCAGTCCATTACTTGTGAAGTTCACTCAAATTCTTGAATCGATTTTGCTTGACAATCCTCATAAGGCTGCAGTTCTCTCGGTTGGTTGGGCATCTTTTTCTTCCACACTTTTTCCTTCCACTCAACTTTCTGTTAACATGCTTGGATACAGCACTCTGTGAACAGACAGCTTCTTTGGCAATGAATGTTTGTGGCTTACCCTCCTTGTGAAGGGGTGTCAATAATTGTCTTCTGGACAACTGTCAGATCAGCAGTCTTCCCCATGATTGTGTAGCCTAGTGAACCAAACTGAGAGACCATTTTGAAGGCTCAGGAAACATTTGCAGGTGTATTGAGTTGATTAGCTTATTGGCATGTCACCATATTCATCAAATTTGTTGAGGTTTTTGTTAAATGTGAGCCAAAATCACCATAATTAAAAGTATCAAAAACTTAAACTACTTCAGTCTGTGTGCACTGAATTTATTTAATACACGAGTTTCACAATTTGAGTTTCCACGACATTCTAATTCATTGAGATGCACCTGTAAATGATAACAGAATTATTATATTTGTGAACCTTTGATTTGAACCTGAATTACAAATGTTCTAGTTTATTTAAGTGACATGTAAAATATAATAGCCCAGTACTTCTTAGTGGTTTTGTTTGCAAATATCAGAGTGCTTTTGTGTTGATGAACATGTCAGAGCTGGACTGACAGATCTCACGACGTAACCATACAAGACACACCTGTGAGAATATGAACAGGTTGATCAACATGCCATATTTTTCCACCCTGGTCACAGGTATGGGCTGAGCCAAAACACTGAAACTACAACAATATAGCATGATTGCAGCTTGCACATGACATAAACACCTGCGAGTGGCAAATTCACCCACAGCACACATGCAAAAAGTCCTTAATCTCTCTTTATCTCGGATTTACCCATTCACAAGCCAACTGTCAGCTTCTGATTCAGCGATTGTGAGAGTTTATGCTTCACTGATGAGGGTGATTCTGTTGTTTTAAAATCAGAACCTCTGTTCAGCTTAATTTACTGGCTCTTCTCTAACTTTCATTTTTCACTTGAAAATGGCATACCTAATTCATGACTTTCATTTAATATTAAAGTCATTTTCACAAACAAAACAAGCTGGGAATTGTATGATAAATGTTAAAAAGCTTTTATATCAACAACCACAACACGTCCCATAAATATATTAAAAATAGCCATTCGCATGGAGTCTAATACAATAAATTTAAATAACTGGCTTGGTAATACAAGCCTGTTTTACAAAAGTATGTGGATATGAGACCAGAGGACAATAAGATCTGCCAAAATTACCATCAAGTGAGCCATAAACAGTGGTTGGACACATTCTGTTGCAGCTAAACCACTGCTATTTGCACATTGGCAAAGGGTCAAGCATATTACTGAGCATTGTAAGCTGAGAAAACCAAAACTTACTTGACAGTCACACGTGTGGAGAAGTCTTGAAGGTCTCCTGGGTGGAAAAGCTGGGCCTCTTTTAGTCCAAGCTTTGCACAGGCTTTTAAGAAGAGGCCGATGTTGTCCTGCCGACAGAGAATATGTGTCCACCTTGTGAGTTAGACAGAAGTAATATGGGAACTCTTTGGCACACGCAGTCTAGAAATCATTGCATCCAAAGTTCAGTCCAGTGAGCTGAAGCAGTGGGAGGAGACGAAAGAGGGCAGGTGGCAAATAAAAAGTGACACCACAAGAGCAAAGAATGAAGGAAGGGACATCACTGATTGATCTGTGACAGTACCTGTGAGAGCAGGAGTTTGGCCTCGGGGCGGTGCAAAAACATGACAGAGAGTGTCAACGCCACTAGTCCCCTCCCCCGCACATGCACGGCAGTCACACGCACACACACACACACACACTCTCTCCCTTTTCACTTGCTCTAGACTAACCCAGACACATACCTACATGTGCACAAACATATAAACTCAATCATACTCTCCCTTTTCACACCCAGAAACCGCCACTCAAATCTCTCAGCAGAATATTTGAGGAATCTTCAGGGTGGTGGATTATTTTGGAAACCGAGTTGCCATGAAACACAGGTGATTGAAACGACAAACTATTTCCCCCTAGCAAGTGTTAAAATCGTTTAGTGGGTGGGTAGGGAAATTCTTAAATATAAAGGAAACTTGAGATTGCGTGTGTGCATTCACATTCACATCCGGTATGTTGATGAATGCAGACTATCACGGCACTGATGTTGTGTTGAGATATAATTTCAATTAGATTCGATCAGCCATCTGGATGAGATGTTCAGAGCATGCAGCCCACCCTTTTTCTGCTTTACCGCTTGCTCTAAAATAATCACAGGGTGCTCTGGTCTATATTTAAACAGCAAACATGCTTATTAGCAGATGGCAATGAGAAGCTGCACTTCTGAATCACCTCTTTGCTTAGAGTGTTTAATCCAGAGTCAAAGGTCTCACCCTGACCGTGTCTGAGGGTCAAAGTATCTTTTAAGGCACATTTCATCTGTGTTTAATGGTAACAAATGGGTGTCTGAAATACAGAAAATGGATGTCAACAAGATGTCTCTTAGCATTCTGTTCCTCAAACAAATTCTTGCACTCCAATAGCTTGATCTGTGTCCTTAACCCTTAACCTAGACTCATGCAAAATATCTATTTCCGCTAGTCACCTGTTTACCTGAATACCTGAATGCTAAATGTCTTGGAGCAGGTGGCTAGGAACAAACAGACCTTTACATGGAATTTAGAATGACCTACAATTCCTTAACAGGACATGTAAATAAAAACCATTAATAGGTGTTAAGAAATTTGCACAGATAGCTTTGGGACAATGACATAATCACTGGCTGGAGTCTTTCAGATTCCTCTACCTATAACAATATCACCTTGTCACAGCAGAATACTTCAAATGTATAAAATTTAGGTGTAGTTATTAGGTTTCATACAACAAAACAGTTACTGGTTCAATCCCAGTTATATGTGACACTGGATCTATAACTTTTGTGTCCTTGAACAAGGGGCCTATGCAAGGCTGCTACAATCAGCATACTGTACATGGATTTGGGTTAAAATTTCACACTTATATAAATATATAAAGTATCACTAAGAATAAATAAATAGACTACATACATTTATAAGTGAAAGGGATTTTAGCAAAAAAAAAAAAAACATAATAAGCAGCCTACTGAATGTAAATAAGTAGAAATGAAAAATCAATATCGTTAGCAAAGAAATAGCATCTGAAAATTGCATAGCTTTGGGTCAAACCAAACGCATAGTAAAAATTCCTTTAATTCAAGTTTTAATAATCATTTAGTTAGCACATCAGAATTCATCTCAAGAACCAAATCATGCAGACATAATGATGGCGAAAGAATCTTTAACTTTACAGTCAGTGCACATAATCCTGTCAGAAATTCTCATTTAGTGATTACAGTACTATGACAAAACTATCAAGCCATCGTCAAACAGTGTTTTGTAAATGCTGGCTGGTTGATTAATTACGATTTAAGAATTTGGAGGTGTTGTATACCATACATTCATATGTTATCCAGCAACGTGTTGCACAGGCATTACTGGTGATATGTTTTTAATCTAAGTACATTTGTGTGAAAAGTGTGTCAGCATAGATTAAGTTCTCATATGAAACATGTTGTTTTCAGTAAAAAATTATGGTAAACAGGGTATAATGTGCCAGTTCATTAAAAATTGAACACTTTCACATTATGGGTTTAATAAAAGTAAATAATAAAATATAAATGCTTAAATGCTCACTTTTAAGAGCTAACAAGCCTGGTGGCCTGTGGAAAATTCTATTCAAATAATCAGTTCTGCCAATTCTCCTTTCAAAGTGGTGAGACTTGTTGCAAATATATCCATCCAGCTTAATTGTGGGGGGTTTATGAAGGGCTATGCTCTAAGGAGGCATCTCTCTGCTAAACCTCAGGCCAAAGCTCTGCCAGAATGACTTTTCTAATGTGGCCGACCAGCATGCCACACAAGTGTAGGCTTCCTCTCTTCAAATTGTTAAAAGGAGGATCAGCTATCCAGGGATACGCAAGGGTAAACCACGGCTCTGGGTTTGAATGGAACTATGGGAAAGTGATCCAGAGATCAGCCGAAGCCAAACCCTGAGCAGAGTTTAGCCAAAGCCAGAGTCTACACAGTCCACAAAACCAGAGATTTCCGCTCCTGCACTAATGAGCCTTGATTTAACAAAATATAAATCCTCCGTATTAGAATTAAACTGTGTCAAACAAAAGCAAAGTAGCCAGAAGGAACGATAATGGCGCTGGTAAGATTTCAGAGCCTTGAATGAGCCTTTCATCCTGTGGAAAAATGTCTTTCATCAGTCATAAACATAGCTGGATGAGAGCATTGTGTTTTCTGTTTTTTTTTTTTTTGCAGCTTACGGTTTGTTGGGAGGTCAGAAACAGCTTTCTTATGGACAAACTTTACAGGCTCAGCAGTATTTAGCAAAACTAAAATATACTCCAAACTATGTGTTTTTCTTTGCATGCCTTTGCTTATCCCTTGCCATGTAAACCCTCAATTGTGAGTTTAGGCTGTGCTTGGTAGGTTTTTGGGGTTGGAAGCATTTTATGGAAATACCACTGTGATACTGTTGGACATGCAGATGCTTATCTAAGCTTACCTGGGTCAAAAGTTTGAAAAGACAATGGGAAATAAATCGGCATGTTTTGCATAGATTAGGCCAAAACAGCTTTAATAAAAGCAGCTTTATTTAGGCCCATATCCAACTTGCCTATGCTCTTGAATTAAAAAGTCCTCAAAAAAATAAAATAATAATAATAAAAAATGCACATGCATATGGATTGTTCTTGATGGAAAAAAGAAAATCACAGTGCTTACTGTTCGGAGGTAAGTGATTCCTATCAAATACCAAGTATAAGTAAATGATAAACACTTACCACCCATGCACTTGTAAATCATTCAAATTTCTTTGTAAGAGTTAAGGTTCTTAGCCAAGGTGAAATACTACAGCTCAAATAATATATGCATGTCAAAGTACAAATAATAATAACGGTTAAAAAACGTACCAGGCCAGCAATAGGTGTGGATAACCTGTTTAGCTTCTTGACGACGCCAGGCCTGATCTTGTTTATCAGACTAGAAAGAGAAAAACAGAGCTAAAGTCAACACAAACAATTATATCATGTGTTGGTTGCCAGTTTATGGCTTCCTTTAATTCTGACCATCTGGCTTCAGTTTACAAAGCCATCTAATGCTCTGAAGAAAATACAAACAACTCTCTGTGGAAACAGACATCAGTCAATAGCCTCTAAGTAGGCTAAGCATAGTTTTTTGTGAAAACCTGGTTTGGAGAAATACACATTAAACATTGAAAATAAAAAGGCATGCAGATGATAGCTAACAAGGAGGGATGAACATGAAATATAATACGTGACAAACTTGATTTCTAGCCGTTTTGGTTATGTGTAATAAAGGGAGAGACAGACATTAACATTTTAATGAACCATCTCATAGTGTATCTACTCTCATTTAGTGATGTAAAATAACTTGACTTTCTTTAACCACAGAAGAAAGTACAGTAAGTCATACAGGTTTGAAATGACATAAGGTTAAATAAATGTCAATGATGACGGAATTTACATTTTTAGTTGAACTCTTTCTGAAATAATAGATTTGCAATTTTTCTAAACAATATGTAGTGCAGGAAATATCTTCCCTGTTGGTGATCTTTAAAACAGTAAAAATTTGTTTCCTGCGCAACCACTGAAAAACCTGTTAACACATCTATGAACTCTTTAATCAGTATAGTCAAGACTTTGCTATGTCGACCCCAGTGGTAGTTTCACAGGAGCCTTTGTTTAG
Source organism: Carassius carassius (assembly GCF_963082965.1). NCBI lineage: Eukaryota > Metazoa > Chordata > Actinopteri > Cypriniformes > Cyprinidae > Carassius > Carassius carassius. The sequence continues at coordinate 17,752,003 of NC_081773.1, read as the reverse complement.
ATGTGAGATCCAGAGTGACAGTATCCTCAGGTAATGTGTGCATTTGTCCACTCATGTGGAAATGGCAAAGCTAATAGCTTAGTACAGACCGAAAGAAAGCAGCATGAGAGTGCAGGAGTAGTACGGTGAGATTCTGCACCGGACTGTGGTAATTAGTCTGCTGAGTCACTTGACTGACACCTGCATGTCAGACCAGCCCACGCACTGCCCCAGAACCATCCAGTCAGGTTCAGAAATGTGCTGAAATCCCTGAGCTTGCAGCATGTCACACCCAGCGCTCTCTCTACATAAACAGCACAACAGAGCTGCTGCAGAAGAGGCCTGAGTGCCGCCAATCCCTATGTGCCTGCACTCTGCCCTGCTCAGGTTTCCGAACCCTGCTAGAGTAGCTGGCACTATGGATCACCTCTTCCCAGCTGTCCTTTTAAATGCTCTGCCATCCGTGTTGTTTTCCTCTGCTGGGCTTACTAATGCTTCCTGGGATGGAACAGAGTGTGACTGTGGCAGCCGGGTACAAATGATGTGTTTCAAAAATAGCTGCATGGCATAATGCACATTAAATGACACACAGCTTCGATGCAAATTCCAAATGATAAAGTTCAGGTTATCTTGCTTCACATTTCAGCCAACAGGTAAAATATTGTTACAGAGCATAATAGAAAAGAAGTTAAAAGGATAGGTTGTGCAACATACAGTAAACTCAATGGGAAAATGTGCCTGCTGTACCTATACTTTTGCGAAAAAAAAAAAAAAAAAAAAGGTTATGACTTGCAGGGGGCAGATTATCAATTTTCAAGACTTATTTTCATAAAGTTCCTTGTACAACACTATACTATGACCTCAAACACAGTGGATAAATTGCAAACAAATTCTCTTTGACATTTCCATTTCCATATGTTTAGCTTTTCTGACAAAGTAAACTTGCTCGGTAGCTCCCCTGGTACAGCATTGCATTTGTGATGTGGAGTATGAGTTTAATGAAACACAAGTCATTCTAAAAAGCTCAAAAAGACTTGTAGAAGCAAGCTAAAATGGCATGGTTGCTTCAGCAAATATGTTTTTATCTCACACTTGCTTTTAAAAACACCATCATTTAGTTTAGGATTGAGTTTGGTGTACATTATTTTCAAAAGCGATATAGCATTAACCTTTTAGTGCCACTCAACAGACATTTCGGTTGCACTTTATTTTACAGTATGTGTACTAACATGTACTTATAGTGTACTTACAGTGTATTTATCTAAGATAGTTCTGGTAATACAAGGTAACTACATGGGTTAGGGTTAGGTTTAGGGGTAGGTTCAGGGTTAGTACCTAGTTATTACATAGCTATTGTAATTACTAGAATAAGTAGCCTACATAGTATGTACATGAGGAACAGGACTGTAAAATAAAGTTTTACCAACATTTCGTTTCTGAACTTCTGAAAACAACAACAACAACAACTAACAAAATAAAATGCTGCCAGATTTCACCTTCACCTGCCTAGGTTGGATAGTTCAAATTCAAATTTAAAAATGAATATCCACATCCATATGATTGTTTTCTTCTAAAAAACACAAAAAAAGATATTGTGAAGAATGATTTAACTGTTTTTGTTTATACAATGAAAGTCAATGAGGTTGAAAAATTACAAGAAACTGTAAAAAGTTAACATTAATGATGTATCGCCATATTAGATTTAGGCATGCATATCCATGAGTTGATCAATGCTTTGATTTGATTTTATATTGAATAGGTCTAATCCCTTATTTTTTGCTTTTTACATCATAAAAAGGGATCTATTTGTTCAAGGACATGTAGTGTAGATTACTTTTATGGTACATTTATGCACATTTTGGAACTCAAAACTGATATATATATATATATATATATATTTATTTACAGAAGAAAGAAATCTTACAGTTTTGGAAAAACATGAGGACAAGAAAATGATAACAGAATTTGTATTTTTTGGTTAACTGTCCATTTAAGACCTGATTACACTACATTATGTTCTGTGCATGAAGGAGTTATGCAATCGCTATTATTAAAAGCACTTATAAAAATCTTTTCATGCATTTAACAAGAAAACCATAGAAAAATGAGAGAAGTAAAAACAGCTCTACTTACTCACACAACAGAAGTCCATTCTCCAGAGAACTCCGGAAATTACTGCTCACAAACTTCTTCTTAGTGACTGCCTGCGAGACGAGGACAAACACAGGAAGCACTAAGAACCAGTAAGTGGGAAGGTTCTGTCCAGGGAAAGGAGAGGAAAATTGTTCTTCCAAGCTGCAAGTCCAAGAAACACACCAGTACAACAACACAGCCTCTTTTGGAGAATCGTGGGTTATTCAGTAATCAGGGCTGGAGCCCAGCGGCCAAACCACAAAGAACGAGAGCATCTGGAGGAATGTCACAGTTCTACACACAGTTTCATGCCTTTCCAATGATCTCAAGCAGGACACAGAGGGCAGGCAGCCCATTGTTTTTGCTCACACACAGGGAAGCATTTATGTTGTGTTTATACCCTTAGTCTACACCGTTACAATGTGAGCCCTGTTGCTCCACACCTCGTATAACCTAATCTATGAGTAAAGCCCTTTTTCCGAATAAAAATGTTTTCAATTTCCAAGTTTGAATGCCAGTAAAAACAAAGATGCTCATTTAGCTAGCAAGTATGTTTTATAATATGCTACTGTTCTAGAAAACATCACATTTAAGAAAACCTCAGCTAACTTAAAAAAACAAACAAAAAAAAGCAGGCCATAGAAAAATATTGAGATGTCAATAAAGCATAACCACTTATCAATAACATGAAGTCTGTTGTTGAGATCAGTATTGACGTTGAAATTTGAACCGCAGTTGTTCTCTTTTAGAAGCAGAACTTCAAAGGACACTTTCTATGTCTGCTGAACAAAACAAGGACAAAAATAATGTTTGGACAAATACTATGATCCTCGTACTAGATCGAGTTACAAAGCAAATTAAGGTCGATTATCTCAACAGGAATTTTGTATCCTCTGTCACACTGATCTAAAGCTTTCAAAACTGAGATAACTAATAAGTTCTTATACAACCATTATGTATACATAATATAACAAATAATATATAAGATCAAGTTATTTGGCACAAAATGACTTCCTGTACCCTTCATGTAGATTTATGTAACCATTACAAACCCTTACAGATATGGAGTGTGAAGAGACAAGAGGTTAATCATATGGAGCACATTCACACAGCATGGCGTATGTAGTAACATCAGAGTTCAATGACATATGAAATCCTGACCCCTGCTGTTCCTGTCATTGTAATGTCCATGACAGCTTTTTGTTTTTGAAACAGATCTCTGTAGCAGGTGAACAACAATTTGAGAGCTTTAACAAATCACTTACAAAACCAATTAACAAATAACACACCCACACAAACACACACACAAATAACTAGCATTACTGCAATCCTCTATAATTTATGGGGTAGGAAATATTAAATATAAAAGAATATAGTATTATTTATTCAGCAATAATGCATTAAATATCAAGGTTTCCACATAAATACCCAAGCAAAAACCAGTACAACTGTTTTCAACATTGATAATAATAAGAAATGTTTCCTGAGCACTAATTTAGCAAATTGCAATGATTTATGACGGATCATTTGACACAGAAAAATGGCTACTGAAAATTAAGCTTAACCATCATTGGACTATATTACGTTTTTAAATATATCAGAATTAGAATATATAAAAATGATGTTTCACTATATTACTGTTTTAATGTATTTTGATAACATAAATGCATCCATTAAAAAAATTGAAAGAAAATAAAAAAATGAAGAAATCAATACTAATTATTTGTTCTCTAACCTCACATTGTTATCAGACTGATTTAAATATCAAGTTTCGATGAAGTAAGACTTGATTCTTATTCAGCTGCACTTTTGCACACAGCTATTGTTCATTCATGAAGGAGCAGTGAGGCATTCCAAGCTGTTTGGACACACGGAATGCTGCACATCATTAATTGTGCCAAAGTGCTTTAATCCCTTTGACCAAGTAGGGTTTGCTGATCATGAAGAAATATCGAAAATGCTCTTGGGTCATTTTAGGCTAAAAAGAACTACCTGGATAACTGATAGATGTTTTATTCAATTTTTTTTTTTCAAAAACTTCTCAAAACTTTTTACAACATAAAATTAGATGACACACAATTACCTCAGCTTTAATAACCATTCAATGATCATAAATAAATTTAAGTGAGATTAAATATTTAACTTATAGATGTATAATGAATGCACTCTAAACTACTTTTTACGTATTTAATATTATTTCACAACAAGAATGACTTAGCCCCAGTTGCCAACTTTCTACTCTTAGATATACCCAGCAACTTCAGAAGAGTGGCTAATTTTGGGTTTGACTTTAACAAGCTGAGAACTACCCAGGAGGAAAAACAGGAATGTCTCTGCCCACAGACTGGGTGCAAGAATGAGCACATGTGACAAACTCCAGATCATTCAGCTGACTATAACACCCCACATACTCTCACACTCAGACTCCAGCACTGCTCAGTGTGTCCTCACGCATGACAAACCGTTAAGTCATTCAGATGGGATACTAAGCAGCACATCACCTTCCTTTGCAGGGGAGCAATCGCCTTGGGGTCAAACTGCCCTGCCAAGGTCCACCGCCTGTGACAATGCACCAGTGTACATGTGTGAGAGACTGATGTCACACTGAAAGCATTCAGATTCACCCCTCATGAATTAAGAACAATATTTGTTCAGTTACAGCCAGTGCTTTGGCCCTGCCATCACCCGCAGAGAAGGGAATTCACAAGGATAGGAAAGTCCTAATCATTTGTGCATTAGACTAAGTGCGTTCCTGAAGGTTTAGTTGGATAAACTGACTAAAGCATGTGAAAATATTTGCAGGACTACTTGTTTTGCCACAGTGACCTTGACAGAAAAAGAAAATAGATTAGTGCTTCAAAGGGATAGTGCACTCAAAAATGGAATTCTGCCCTCATGTACTTTCCATCGTTCCAAACTTGCATGACTTTCTTTCTTCTGTGTTGGGGGGGGGGGGGGGGGGGGGGGGGTGATATATATTTTGACAGAATGTTGGTAAATAACAGTTTTGGGTCCTACTAACTTCAACTGTATGGAATATTATAACAAAAGTCCAAACTGTTTGGCAACCAACATTTTACAGTATATCTTCTTTTGTGTCCCGCAGTTGAATACAAGTTATTTAGGTTTGAAATGACATAAAAGGAGTATAAAATCATCTTTTACGTTTTTGGGTGAACTATCCCATGCCTTGCAATGTAATTGAAATATGATTGAACAATGCATTTTACTGTCCTCATGACAATCAAAAATGTGTTTGTTGATTGTGGACAAGACGATAGTAAATATTAATCTAACTAAAAATATATAAATAATAATCATTATAACAGTGATCAAAGAAACAAATAATCAAAATAAATTGTCATTTTGACAATGATATAAAGTGTGACAGGGTAGGCTACCAGAAATGTCACTCTAAATGTAACCTTTATTTAGGTTAAATAAAAATCCACATAAATAGGCTACGCATTTAGTTATCTTTACTGCAAACACACACACACAACTGCCAATGCAGCATTCAGCCAAAGTAAATGACAAGAAACTGAAAAGCAGGCTGAAAGCGTTACAAATACGAGCACTAATGATAATTATCAAAACATAGTTTTAATAATACTTTTAATAATTAGGCTAGCTAGAGTATATGCAACACGATTTTTTTTTTGCCAGGTTTTATAAACAGGAATAATTCAACAGGTCTGGGTATTCAGCACGAGTTAATGAATCTAATCAGTCAGTACCTTTTCATTTTGGTTACCTCATTTGGCAGTATCAGGTATCATTTCCTTGAACTATCTTTATCTTAATGAGAGCAGGTGTAAAAGTTTTTACCTCGATCCATCTCTGTGCTTCTGAGTAAGCAGCTTCACAACCCACTGAAGACTGCGGTCTCCACTCCATCACCGATTTGAAGTGCTCTTCTTGTTGAGGCTGTAAGGAATCAGGCGTCTCTACGTTCCAAAAACGCGAGCAAGATGCGTGTATAATTAAAACGCGAGCGTTCTGTTGCGTTGCTTGAATATTCAACTTAAACAAGCAAGCGCTTGCTCCTGAGAAACTTTAGAGTTGCCTTGTGTACTTTATACGCCCCCTAGTGCGTCAAAAAACAAACCTTAACCACTGTCAGATTACATTACAGGTGCCGAGGGCACAATAAAGCGCACTTGGGGGAAAAATACACCAAGTCTGTAGATTTAGTTAAATAGGCCTACGTGTTTACAACTGGGCTATGCAGGTAAGATGGTACTCAAATAGTAAAGTGCATTTAAGCATACTTTTGATTATTTTTAAAGCTTTATACTTGACGGTTTTGATTTAAAGGTTGTTGTTGTTTCTTTATCAATATTCAACTAAAATACTTCCTTTTTACTTAATTTATTATTTACATTTTTTTTCGAGTAACTACTGTTGTAAATGTGTAAATAAGGGATATATGTCGGTCAGCTGGTAAAAAGGACAAAATTATTTTAACCAAATTATTTATGTGAGAATACAAAGACCACAGTGTCCAGGAACATTGACTCAATCAAACCATCAGCATTTATTTTGCAATAATAACCAGCGGACTGTATATTATCTACTTATTATAGGGTTATTAACCAAATTCACTAAAAAAGAAAGAGAAAGAAAGATCACAGCTACAGTATATAAGCAACACTTTCCTGATTTTCCCTGGACAACAGTCATTATTCATTCCACTGAATGCTGCTACTGACCAATCAGAATTAAGTATTCAAGAAGAGGCATACTCTAAAATTTAAATAATACAGTAAACCAAACTAAATATTTCTTATCACTATACTCAATACCTTAAAACCATATAAATCTGAATTGATTATTATTTTTTTTACAAATCTAATTTATTTTTAGCGAACATTGTTGTTTTGAAGGGGAAAAATGTAAACAAAAGATGCACATTAATCATAGCTGAGTATTCAGGGAATGAACTGTTGTCACTCATATTACAGCAATGCAGTCACCACAAGATGAAAACATTTGTTCTTTATTGTTTTAGTTTCATCTGAATTTTTGCTGTATTCTTGAGAAAACTGCATTTAGAAGTAGAACACCATATGCAGTGACACATTGGCACACTGACACACTTCTGTTAAAAGAGCATTTGTGTGTCAAAATATAAGTCTATATATTCATCAGGGGAACTTTTATTTTAAATGGATATTTTCTGGCAGAAGAAAAAAAAGAACACCACCATTAGATTAATATTAACATCAAGAAAAAGTTTTTATAATTTTGGAGAAATGAAAACAAACATTATTTCAATCAGAGAGTTGTAAACATTCAGATAATTTTTTTTGTGTGCATGTACACTTTTTTTGTTATTAGTTAATTCGTTTCTCATTTGCTTTGTCAGTTATGGTCAAAACCTTTAACGATTTTTTTTTTTTTAATTTAAAGTCAGAATTGAACCTATAAAGGTTTAAAGTATTCACAGCATTTCTGAATAATTGGCAGTTTTTCTCTTATGTAAAATAACAAGAACATTTATGCTTTGGAAAGAGCCACCACAGTGAAACGGAGCTCCTGGGGATCACGTGCCATGAACTTCTTGCAGACCTCTGCAGAATCCTGTAGATCAGACAAAAAGATCAGATTGAAAGGGGCAGTAAAGACATTTAAACACTTGATCGGATTGAAAAACTACCTAGAAAGTAAATTGCGCGATGACACAAAAATGGTTTCTTGCTGTCTGATGCTTGGAAAGAGCCGTTGTTTTTTTGTAGAATGAAGTGCCATAAATGTTACTCTAAAATTCTCCTTCCACTCTGTCTTTGAAGTGGAGCAGAACAATGTCCTATCAGACCTCACTTCATACTCTCATCCACAGATGGCTTGTTTAGCAATGGGAATTTGTGTTTACTGCTTGATAAATATAAGCAGCACGGCAAAAAGCTTCATGTGATCCTTGTCTCCTAATCAGAAACAGATATTCTAACTCTTTAAAAACGAAGAAAAGTGATGGTAGAAGCATAGTATGTGCAAACAGAGAGAAAAGTATATTTCCCTGCAGTGTGCACATATCAAAAAATCAAGTTCATTTTGAAGCTTGTGACATAAACTTGCACATCAATCCAATCACTTTATTTAACGTTCATGTAAACACTACATTCAGCTTCCTCAAACAGAAAGATTTGATTCCAATTGAAACAAAAGTTGTCCATGTAAACGTAGCTAATGTCTACAAACAAAACATTCTTTGCTAGAGATAATCTATAGCCCATGACTGAGAAAACTCCCACCTCGAGAAATGTGTCCTCTGTGGTTTTCCCATGAACAATTGGAAAAGGTTTGCGTCCATCTGAAACACATGAACAAAATATGAACACCAGTAATATCATTGCATATATTTACGTATAGATGTTGATACTGTACATTAAATTCCGTGTGTAGAACTGACAAGCAACTAAAACAATGACAACAATCATCATGTAAAATTAAATTTACCTACCCAGTTCATATAAATGTCCTTCAACATTTACAAAGGCAATAAAATGCAAATCCACTTTTTCATCTAAACTTGGAGCCTATAAGAGTGAGCAGAGTAAAGTTAGCATGTTAGAATTTTTCTATGACACTGAAACAGCAATTAAAAAAAAAAGCAGAACTGAGATCCAATCCAACATTATTGTCCCGTTCTCACATCCATGCACACGTCTTAAAAGATGTCAGTGCAATGGTGAGAAGTTTTTGCCTTTGATTACAAAGCATTACTTTAAGACTACAAGAGACAATTAAATAATAATGCATGGATAAATAATTTCTAACAAATGTATTTAAAATCATTCTATTTTTTATTATTTTTTATTAAAAAAGTTGTCAAGCGTACTTATTTTATTTTTTATCTGCATCACACAAAACCAGATATGCAAAATCTGATCCAGGATTAATTATTTTTAAAAAAATAAGATGGGCCTCTTTATTGATATTTGTTTTTTGTTTTGTTTTTTAAGACGCTGTGAATCGAGAACTTATAGTCCAATATTTTCAACATGATCCAGATCTCAAAAGTCTGCTACTTCAACAACATTAACAAAACACAACCACATGGAAAGTTCATCAGTGGGGTGGAACGTTAAAATATATGCAAATAGGCCTACTTGGTGCTGTTTTGAATGCTGTGTTAGCAACTACTCTGTATCTGGCAAATACCAACCTCTGTTTGTCCTTCCTGAGCACTTGACTCATGTGTTACTCGGATACTCTGAAATCATAAAAATATCAGTGCCATGAATACAGGTTTAGTTCAGTTCATTCCTTTAGAGGCCTTTCAGTTGCATCAAAAACATATTTTATCACCTCATCTTTTTCAAGGAAAGCAGCCTTTTCTTCTGGGCTCATCTTTGCCGACTGCAGTAAAAATGCCTTAAGCGGTGAATTTGGCTCTGTAGAAAAATAATGTCATGAACATACCACAAACAAGTACACTGTGAACTGTATACAAATGAAATAACTGATTTTTTTTTTTAAATGGGAAATCAACACTTGAAAATAGATCAACACTTATACTTACCAAACTCCAGATGCCTTTGATTGTTTGCCACAGCATGAATTAACCCTATTGTACCACAAGCATTGCCGATGGTTTGTTTCATGAAGTACACATCTGAGGACACCTCTTGTCCTTGAGCCTTAATTTTTGCCTCCTCCTCCTGTCTAAAGGTTTCATACTACATTGAAGAAAAGAATATTACTAAAATGTAATCAACAGTACAGATCACGTACTGTAAAATAATAATAATTTGTAAGAATGATAAAGATTCTTTATTCATTAATTCACTTAATGGAATTAAAAATATATATTTTTTTACAGTTGGTTACATAAAACAAAGAATTAGTCTAATTTAATAATAATAATTAAAAAAAAGTCTAAGCACCCAGAGTCTTAACATAGATGCTAAGTTTATGCAAGTGGCCACAGCTTTGCATTAACTAATACAATTTTTGTCACATCCTTTGTCACAGCTAATTATATAACCACATAATGATTATTAGTAGATTATCACTTCAAACCAACAGAACAAAATGCTCAGATCATCATAAATATTATTAGAGGTGTTGGTGCTGCAAATTCAGTCATTTGATTGTATTTTGGGTCATCTTGAAGAGAGCAATTCATGATTCTGTTCTATTTTATTAGTCTTTCTGGTTCCATTTTATTTTGACCAAGTAGTAAAATAATACACCCCTTTAAAATACATATTAAAAAGGGAATTACCATATCATTTCACATACAGAAAGAGCTCTGCATAAAAAAATAAATTAGAAAAAAATCTACACAACTATGATTTGGTATAATTTGCAAGCTTAATTGATGCCAGCAACAGCTGTATCCAGTTGCAAAAGGTGATTTTTAAATCTCAATTTCAAAATATTGACCCTTATAAATGGTTTTTTGACTGGTCCAGGGCCACAAAACACAGAGCTTATTTGCTAACATGGAGTCATTATGGGTGCAAACTGCAGTCATACCTTCTCTGTTATAGGGAAGAGCAAAAGTACAGCACAAACAGGCCTTGGCACCAAACTGAGAACTTCAGCTTCCAAACCGTACACATCCCCAAACTGCCAGGTCGGTACCAAGCCAAGTTGCCGTAAAAACTTAACAAAAGGTATAACACAACATATACGTATTAAAAACAAATCATATATCATCAGACTAGTAAAGAGGTTAGAAGAGTATGGTGAGAGACACACAAGGGCCTACACATTCCAGAAGCGTTTCTATTTAAACATATCAATAATAAATGAATGTGAAACATAAAATACAGATTGCATTACTTCCAATAACATAAAATTAAAAACAAGATATGAAGCGCAATATTGCTGATAAACATAAATCAAAGCTTATGCAATTAGCTTTAACACAGACGTGCTTTAATAAACCTGATTCATTCATTTGGCACAAGTTTTGAATCCTAGACACACCCAGATAGTCGGGACCTCTACTCACTTGGTTCATAACCTGAAAAGCAGACACAGAACACAAAACAGTATGATTTAAAATATGATATCAAAGACATGAGCTGCAGCTTACCGTTCCTGCTAAAAGCTGCCTATGAAAAAATGAACCGATGAACGATATAAAATTGAATTAACGACAAAAAAAATCGTGAGATAGTGAGAAATTCATACCTCTGGGTTGGCTTCCAGTGGTAACCAGCGCTGGCCCTCCATCTCAGATTAAACCCTGTCTGATATCCTAAATAAAAAAGATGATATTGCTACCTCGAGACGCGCTGACAGCTGAGCTGAGAAGGAAGTTCAATGGAATATGTGCGCGCGGATGTGTGAACTCAGCCACTGGCCTGACGTCAAACCGGAAATACAGGCTCACATTCCAAAATAAAAGTAACCGCTTAATGGATATATCGATCAGCGGATTATCATCAGGGAAGTGGTCTATTAAATTAGGGACGATGTGGTGTCATATTCGTGTGGTTTTGTATCATGAAGGTCTTAGATGCTCTTACCACGTTTAAATGCACATAGTTATTCTATTAAAGTCAATTTTGTGTTTAAGCTTTTATTTTGAAATACACCTAATCTTCTCTATTTGTAATATGTAATTATGTTATCCTTTATTTGTTTCTTATTATTCTTTATAACGTTACTTGTTTATGTTATGTTATTCATTTCATGACATTTACATGTCCGTCGAGGCTCTCGTGCTAAAGCTTGTCACGTTACAGATTTAGTCCAGTAGGTGGCGACGCTTAAACAGTTGATTCTACAAACTCTATTAACAACAAGAGAAGAAGAATTTTAAGATTCCGCGCAATTGTTTGGTTTTAAATAAGTATAAACCGATTTCATGTGTATGCTCATTATTTGTTATCTGAGTAGAAATGCATTTTTACAAGTACAAAGATAAACATCATCAAGAGTCGAATTTGTCGTCTTCTTTTATTAATGGTGAGTAACGTTAGTCGGAATATTGATGTATTATTGTTAACTGTTTTATTCCGCCGTGGTATTATCAGTCATGTCTTTAATACAGCTCCCAATGATAAAACGCTGGTAATGGCGTCTAAAGAGAAGAAGGAAAACATAAGAATGGGCAAACAGGCGGCAACAGTGTACGCAGCAAAGATAAAGACCAAAATACACAGTAAGAAATGCTAAACAGATTCACTTGCCTTCATTACTGATGTAGCCTGTGCTCTTGTTTGTTAGGAGTTGATCCGTGACAATAACTGGACCTTTTATTATCTCTTAGATACCTCATCATTCTTCAAGCTTTCTTTGAAAGGCAACAACAAGGCTCTGGCTCTGGCTCTTGTTGCTCAGAAGCAGAAGAGCAGAGAGCTGGAGGCAGAGGTGGTGCAACTGAGGAAAGATGCACAGACAACTCATTTTGATCTTGCTCATCAGCGTCATAAAAACAAACAACTGGTGAGTCTGTGACAGTCAAAACTGTATTTAAGTCAAGATTCACTCTAGGTTTTGAAAACATTGAGCTTGTGCTGGACTTTAAAAAACAAAGAACATCCATTATATTTAATACCAGTGTATAGTTAATTATTATTATTATTATTATTTTTCTTGTCCGTAGTTTGGAATTATACGAGAGTTTTATGACTCCTCTCTAAACTGGATGGCAAAGGCAGTTGACATTTTTTGTAATGATGAGGTAAGCAGTTAATATATTTGTCTATTAATTAAATTATATGGCTATTTTTGTTGTTGTTGTGGTTGTTGTTAATAAGAATAATCAGCATAATATTACTTTTCAGAACTTCAGCTGAGATTCTGCGATTGGTCACATATAGCTATTTTTTAGATAGACACAATATTATTAATTCATATTTTTATTATAATTCATATTAAAGCTAATTATTATTTTAAAGGATCCAGACAGTATGGACATGGAACACAACACCAGTGAAGGTATGAAAACAATGTGTAGGTTGTTCATTGTTCACAAAGGACATTTCACCCAAAAAGGGAAAATTATTTCATTAATTACTCTCCCTTGTGTTGTTCCAAACCCACAACCTTAGTTCATGTTCAGAACACAAATTTGTTCGTTCTGAACCAAGCTTTCTGACTTTGAAATTGTTGAATAAAGTCATTAACCTTGTCTCTTTGTGCCCAAAAAGCAATCCCGTAGCTTCCTAACATTACGGTTGAACCACTGATGTCACATGGACTATTTTAACGATGTCCATACTACCTTTCTGTGCCTTGAATGTGTAAGTTGCGTTGGTGTCTATTCAGGGTCAGAAAGCTCTCAGATTTCATCAAAAATATCTAATTTGTGTTCTGAAGATAAACAAAGGGCTTAGGGAATTTTTATTTTTGGGTGAACTATCTCTTTAAGAATGTCAGTCAAGTTTAGTTAAGTTGGAATGATTGGCACTGTTATGTAAACCCATAGAAATTAAGCTAATATTAATTTCTTTGTACATTACAGCTAACAAAATACGTCTTGATGCTGTTATTTAATTTGTGATTTATTTTTCAGACCAAATCACTGAAATGGGAGAGGCTGAGAGTTTGCAAAACAGACCTTTGTGTCCACCGCAGGATCATGTTCAGTCTGAACCCGTGAATTCAGACGGAGATGCTCCCAGCCAAGAAAGAGATAGTCCAGCACAGCAAAACACCATATATGACTCTGAAATGGAGATTACCGTTAGTGACAGTGCTGCTGAAATAGTAACAGTTGAAACAAATGCCAGAAAAATCTCTAGAGTTGTAGAACAACACCAGGAAAAGAAGGATTTGTGTCTGTCAGACAAAGGTAGTGAGTTTATAACTGTAAAGGAAGATGTACCAGTTGAATTTAATAGATTAAAATATACATCAGCTGTGCCAAAAGAGATGAATGCTATCACACAGCAGTGCTCTCCCACTGTTCAGAGCGAGGTGGAGAATGGGCAACAAATGGATTCAATAACTGCACGCAGGAAGACTCATGTCACCTCTCGTTCTTCTAAAAGTAGAAGACGCACATGTAAACTGAAAGAAACAAACCCAGATCCAAGAAAAACATACCTGATCTCCCAATATCCTCCTAATGACATTTTTAATGATTGTTTTAGTGATCCTGAGCTTCAGAATTTTGAAAGAAGCAAGGCAATTCCTTCACATGGAAATATTTCAAATAAAGCTGCTAAAAGCAAAGCTAAAGAGTCCCATGCTACCCGGGAAACAAGGAGAACAATTACAGATCAAGTTGAGCTAAGACCTCAGAAGAGCAGGAAGACCAAAGTCTTGTCCCTTATGATGGATCACAGTTTATCGGATATGCATGAAAATGTTCAATCTGCCAGTGATTTATGCCCAGAGACTGCTTGTATGGATGTCCATGTCGATGAGACCGCAGTTCAGAAACATAAAAACAAAACTCCAGCACATCCTCTTCCTCAGTCTGAAAAGTGCAAGACACAGAAAAACAGAGGAACATTTGTGATACAGGCAAGTCAATCATTAATCACCAGGAATTCATTTTTGAATGAAACTAATATATTAGAAGATCCCAGAAGATCGGAAGGTTTACAGGAAGTAATATCAGAAACCCAAACGACACCTCTCAGTATTGGTTCAGATAATATTGCACAACAGCACAAGGAGCCAGAGCATGATTTTCCTGAGATACTGACCGAAAACACCTATCATCCAGAATGTTCACAAGATGTGAATGCTAGCGTTGTACAGGAACCCTCTGAATTAATGCCATCAGTGACTGGCAAAGCCAAAAAACACAGAAAAGAGGGGGCAGATAAAATAAAAAAGAAGAAAGCTGCTGCTGCACCAAGAGAAAATCCTAAAGCATTAACAAAGAAACGAAACAGTTGTGCTGTGAGTGTGGATGAAAAGCTGTTGACTAAAAGGCAAGATGAGACTGATCTTCAGAATGGAGCAGGATGCAGGTCATTGTCTAATACTTTACAGCTACCAGTAATATCTCATTGCTCGGCCTCAAAGGAGGACCTCAGGGTTGAACACATTGCTGAAACCCTTGAAATTAGTTCCCCGTCCTCTGTTGATAAGCTAGATCAGACTGACCATATCAACGTGGACTCTCTTAGCATAAATCTGGATCAAACCAACCAAGCTCTTGAGGGCAGGTGCAGGAAAACGTACGTTGTTTCATCTTGTGATGAATCACCCCTTAAGGAAAAGACTGACAGTGGGGCTTCCAGCAACATTTCTGAACATGTTCTTTTTACTAATGAAACGGATAATGTTTCACCTGTTATGAACAGAAGTATGTTTGCCATGGAAAAATACAGTGTGACTTCAGATGGTTTTAGTGGACCCACAAAAGACCTTCAATTCACAGAAGAGAGGCCTCCCTGGGAGACCCTTGATGGTTACACTGAAGCACTCTTAGATGAAAGCTCTGCCCACAGCCCTCAACTAGAGACCCGCTGTCAAACTATGAACATTTACCAGGACCACGAATCAGACTTGAGGCACCAAGCTCCAGGTAAACCTTATGAATAAGTCGAAACGCTTTGTATTTTTAAGGAGAAACAATAATACATATTAGTATGCTTTTAATACATATACAATTTGACACAATGAGTTAATTTTTATTTTTACTTTTTTTGCATTTCATGTATGTCTTATATTTGTTTGTATCTTATATATTTATTTTCATTCTGCGAACAGAAGAAGGCAGGGTTATGAAGAGTCTAACAAATACAGGGCATAACTCTGATTGCGGGAGATCCCGAAGAAGAGCAGCACCAGTCTCGTACAAAGAACCAGCCCTCAACTGGTGAGTTACACTTGAATGTTATAACACAATCTAATGTAAAGCAATAAAATATAATGTATTACTGTCTTAATACAGTTTTTTTTAATTGATTAATTTGTTGTTGTTGTTGTTTTTTCTACAGCAAGATAAGGCGTGGGGACAAATACTCTGATACAAAATTCTTAAACTCTCCGGTGTTCAAAGACAAAAAGAAGAAGAAACGTGTTTAGGAGTGATTTTCTTAATTTTTTCATTTTATTTTGTCTTTTTTATGTAATGCAAATGTTTAAGATGGATTTTAAAGTAGTTGTTTTTAATCACAGCTGTTAACTTGCCTTCAGATCACAGCTCTTTTTCATTCTTGTGTATATATAGGAAATATTGTTTAAATTTTAGATTATTTTATTGGTTAATAAAGAACTTGCTCTATTAAGATGCTTTATTCTAATTTATTGTTCATTTTGCTTTTTATTTACATTTACATTTATTCATTTAGCAGACGCTTTTATCCAAAGCGACTTACAGATGAGGACAGTGGAAGCAATCAAAAACAACAAAAAGAGCAATGATATATAAGTGCTATAACAAGTCTCAGTTAGGTTAACACAGTACACCTAGCATGGGATTTTAAGTAATATAATGTAAAGAAAACAGATAGAATAAAAAAAGAATAGAGCAAGCTAGTGTTAGAGGTCTTTACACATACACACACACATAAAATTGCATAATTAATGAAAAGAAAATAGAATATAAAAAGATTAGATTTTAAAGAATAGAATTAGAATAGTGAGTGTTAAAGTTAGAGGGTCAAATAAAGATGGAAGAGATGTGTTTTAAGCCGATTCTTGAAGATGGCTAAGGACTCAGCTGTCCGGATTGAGTTGGGGAGGTCATTCCACCAGGAGGGAACATTTAATTTAAAAGTCCATAAAAGTGACTTTGTGCTTCTTTGGGATGGCACAATCAAGCAACGTTCACTTGCAGAACGCAAGCTTCTAGAGGGCACATAAGTCTGAAGTAACAAATTTAGGTAAATGGGTGCAGAGCCCGTGGTAGTGGCTTTTTATCCCTCTGTTGCATTCATACTGGTCATATGGAAGTCAGCTGTTTCATTTTCTCATCTCTTTCCTATCAAGATATATGTAGGAAAGTCAAGTCTGTGTGTTTTGTAACCAGGCACTGGCCAACAGTGTTAAAGTGATTGAAGGACTGAATGAATAATTTAGAGGACTGTTCACCTGAGACGACTACAATTCTGAGACAGAGTAGGAGTGTCTGTTTAACCAGAGTATATTGTATGAGAGTGGACTAAAACTTCTGATATATAGTTATCTTATTGTGCTGTCAGGAAGTGTTGGTATCTGAGTTTTAGGTAAGTTTCAGTGAGCTTTCTTTTAATGTGTTTTCAAGAATGATTACTTTCTATTTGTTGAGGCGATCTATTTGTTTTAAGAAAATGCACTGAATTCAAATGTTACGGCTTATAATAAAGACTTTTTTTTTTTTTGGCACATCCCAATTTGTAATTTCTTCCAAATGTTAATCTCATCAGATGCCTTTGGTAACCTAACACTTACAAATGTTTATCTCACTTTTCCTGTTCGTAGGAAGCCAAAATATAGTTTGAAGTTTGCTTCCTGTGTTTAGTGTTGCCCCTGGCAGAGGATTAACTACTAGGTAAAGTTATACTCATGGTGCTTTTTATATATATACATATATAACTTGTAATATTTATTTTTCCTAATGTTGCTGTTTTAATGGGATTTCTGCTATTATTCCTGACTAAATCTTGAAAAAAAGACATTAAGAATTGAGTGTTTCAAGTGTCTGAAAAATGGAGGTCAAGCGAGTGAAGAGAAATGTTGAAACTTTGCTGTAAGTAACATGAAATACATTCACTGTACTGTATCAGGATGAAGTGATCATAAATTGTTCATTTGTAAGAACACACTTGAAGAACAAAGCTTTTTAAAAACTTTTTTAGTGATGAATATATTGGACAGCGACTCAGAGAAACTGGTTTTGATCCAAAGGGTAAAAGCTCTTCTACAATGTTAGAAGATTTGGTAAGTGATCGATATTAAAATTAAAGTTTAATTTCAGAGGATAGGTTTGTCTTATTGAGAGAGTACAGATATTAGTTGCTATTGTTTTTGTTTATTACATTATAATACATTGATTTAAGATTAAGGCATAGGGCTTGTTCTAAATACATCTGCATATTCATATAGGCCCATTATGACTTGGCTATAAGTGTAGCTTTTTGGTGGCTCAATAAAGATAATGGGAAGAATGCAGCTGAGAATGACTACATGTGAGTACTTTATATAACTGGTATTTATATTTGTGCAATAGATTTATTTTTATCTGCAGTGTTTGCTTCACATTTGGCAATGATATGTTGTTTGTAGAGGAATTGGCAGTTTAAAACATATTAGCCAGTACCCTAATCACCTGGAAAGAGAAGCAATGATCCTTTCTTCCTTTGCTGGAATGCTTCTGGTAAGAGTACCAACCAGTTTCAACAGCATTTATGTTTTTGTCCACGAGCCATATCATTTTTCTCTGATTTTCAGAACAGCTTACCTATAGAAGACATTCTGTCTCTGTACAATTGCAAACCAGTGTCATCTTACCCTCATAATCATACTAAGGTATGTTACAGTATTTATTCTATTATGTTTGTCACCTGAGTGAACAAATGTCATGCTGGATGAGAATGGGAATTATATACATCTGGGCTAAAAAAAAAGGAATCCTTTAAATTGTTGTTTAGTCTGGCACTTTATATTATGCAGTTCTCAAACAAGAGGGACCCATTTAGGAGCCTAAGTAAATTTCTGAAACATTTCGATTCAGATTTTTTTGTGATTTCTGAAATTTTTCTCAACAGGGCAATATTGTTCACCCGTTCTCCCTCTCTTATCATCCATTTGCTATGCTCAGTTCACTCAAAGCAGTAGACCACTCAAGAAAACACAGTATGTGCCTTTATAGCAATGAAACCCATTAATATAATACAGTATTAAAAAGTGATCATTAACAACAGAACAAAATGGGTTCTTTATCCTGTTAAAGTATTTATTTTACTCTCTTCATCAGCCCGGGTACTGAAACGCTGGATCAAGGAACACCGTAAACAGGAGGTCTCTCCAGTAATAGGGAAACTGGAGTCCTCCTCCACCTCCTCTTCTAGCTCCTCATTTAGTGTGAGTGTTGGTCAGCTGTTCCTCACATTTGACCAAAATCTGTTATGACCCATACACTCAGTAATATAATGTACTGAAAAAGTACAAAATTACTGGCATCATGTGCTTAGATTGTGTACTAGAATTTGTGCACCTATATTTTGTGTCAAATACAGGATAGCGAGGACTCCTTAAAAGATGAAACCGCAAACTATGAGGGCTCGCAAGAATCTCTGCAGGACTGAAAACAGCAGCTCTATAACAAGCAAATAATCATTTTCATTGTTTATTATACACATGTAACATTATTTCAGGTTTTTCTTATTTTGTCTTTATTGTTAAAATATTAGTTCTTTCCTAACTTTGTTCACAACCACACTGTAAAAAATCTAAAGATAAGAAAACTCAAATGTTTAAGGCAACAAGTTGCAGCAGATTTTTTTTTTTTTCAACTTGTATTCGTAGGAGATTTGAGTTTCCTAATTTCTTTGTTGTATAAATTGAAAACAACAAGTTGAGAAAAAAAAACAATAATCTGCTGAAGCTAGTTGCCCCTTAAACATTTGAAAACTCTCATCTTTAAAAGGTATTTTTTTTTTTTGTTTTTGTTTTTTTTACAGTGCATGTAATAATAAAGACAGCAAATCAATTGACAGGGTTTATTTTATAAATACCAATTATACTTTTTACCGACTTCCTTAGTATTAGTCCTAAGTGTTCATACATAGTGTTATTTTAGAAATATAATAATATAAGGTGTGAATAATAATTAATTTGCTCATGCATTTTCATTTTACATGTGAAAGAAGATTCAATGTTTACAGTTTAATTTTACAGTAATCAATAAAATTCTTGAACTATTACTTTCTAAACATTTTTGGATGTTTATGCATTCCATGTCATAAGCAATAATTCCATCACATAAACCATCTCATTAGTGTCTGGATCAAAACAGAAGAGGGCAGCTGAGGTCAGTAATTTGCCAGCTAGGAATTTTGATTTGATGAATCAGGGCTTTTAAATCTATGGATAGGATTAAGAGGTTGGCACCACCATCAGAGTGCCAAATCCCAGTCATTGAAAGGACAAATAAAGTTTTTGATCCTCCATGTAGATGGTGGTTTATAAAGCAGTCCTCGTGCCCTAGTTTGTTCGACTGTTTCTCATGTTTAGGACTGTTTCCGGAGGCTCACATCAAAATGAGTAAGGTAAATGAGACTGTCAAAAATTATAACTTCATTATTTTTGCATCTTGTTAATAAAGTTTACATTACTATTTGATTGAACAGTTGCTAATGCTGAAATGCTAATTAGAATTAATGCTACTATGACTATAAACAGAACAACAGACCTGTCACAGCTGTCTGTTTAATTTGCTTTTTTGATTTCAGATTATATTTTATGAGGAGAGAAACTTCCAAGGTCGCTCCTATGAGTGCGACACAGACTGTCCAGACATGCACACTCATTTCAATCGATGCAACTCTATCAGAGTGGAGAGTGGCTGCTGGGTCCTCTATGAAAGGCCTAACTACTCTGGTTTCCAGTATGTGCTAACCAGAGGTGAATATCCTGAATACCACCGCTGGATGGGCTACAATGACACCATTCGCTCATGCCGTACATTTTCCTATGTGAGTAAAATGTATGTTAATGATTCCATAATATTTGTTGTGATTTCTATTTCCACTTCTACATTTATTATTTTATTTTATTGTATTATTCTGTCTTTGCTGTTCACTGCCACTGAAATCTCTAGTTCTAAGAACCCATGCTGTGTAAATCTATCTATCATTTTTTGGTGTTGTACACATTTTCACTGCAGACATTCAAACGCTAAGCCATTTAACCTTTATTTATTATATATTTTTTTATGTTTTGCAGAAAAGTGATGGATCCTACCGCATCCGGATCTATGATCGGCCAGATTTCCAAGGTCAGATGATGGAATTCAGTGATGACTGCGAGTCCATTCATGAGAGTTTCCAGTGCCGCAGCATTCACTCTTGCAATGTCATGGAGGGTTACTGGACCTTCTATGAGCACCCCAGTTATCGAGGTCATCAATATTTCATGCCTCCTGGCGAGTATCGCAAGTTCAGTGATTGGGGTGCCGTGTGTGCCACCATTGGTTCCTTCCGCAGAATCACTGATTTTTAGACTTCACATTATGAAAATAATTGTGTCTTTCTGGCAATAAAATGTCACAAAGCCAAATGCTTGACAGTGTATGTTTTCATTCAGCAGGTGTGTTGGTTACAGCTTTCCGTGATCAAGCATATGTAGATTTCAGGCTGTATGGCATCTGTGGGAAAGTAGCTTTAATTCTTAAAGGATTAGTAATCCCTTATGTTTGCCAGTGTAAATTATTTAAAAATAAACTGTAGGCATTACATATCAATATCAAATTATAGCATGTCAAAAAAAAATATATATACAGTATGGACAGTAGGAAGCCACCATTGGTTGTGGTAGATTGTAAAAAAAGGTTTTGAGCCCTACAAACTCAACTTTTCTAATGGCAGTTACATAGAACTTTTCCTTCCGGTAACCTATTCATATCACTGACAAAGCCTTGATGTCTTCTGTTAGGCCTTATTTTGATAAGGTAGCCATCTTACACTGGACAAAGAGTTAGAATAATTGGTGCAATACACTTGTTAGTGAGATAGATCATGGCAATGGGACTTTCGTTAACAAAACTGTACATACAAATATTTCTTGAATAGATTTCTTCATAAACATCGGCTATACTAAAGGCATTATACACTTTCAAAGTAACAAAACATTTCAGTTACAATTAAATTTTCTTATTTAAACATATAAACAGACTTGTGATATGTAATGTTAAAATAAATGCAGACAAATAACACGATTGTTATTCCCAGACCTTTTCAGCAGCTTTCAACAGAGCAGCATTTGCTGGAAAAAACTAATGTTACAGAGGCAATCAAAGCTATTGTTTGGGGTAAAACTGTCCGTGTATGCAATATTCCTGTACAGTTTCTGCTGACATGAGTACACTGTGATTTAAATGACAACACAAACAGCAGTACCATTATTTTCTTGGATATATATTTATAGTTCTAGCTGCATTTGACACCTACATAGGAAAAAGATAAAAGCCTACACAAACATGGGAAAGGTCTGTATGAATTAGAATAACAAATTAGCCATGCATGTATTATTGTGCTGCTCTCATTATGTAAAATGTTTCCTCTAGATTATCTTTTATGGGGATAAGAACTTCGGTGGTCGTTATCATGAGTGCATGAGTGACTGTGCTGACCTGCATTCCTACTTCAATCGCTGTCACTCCATCAGAGTGGAAAGCGGTTGCTTCATGGTCTACGACCAAACCAATTTCCTGGGACGCCAGTACTTTCTGAGAAGGGGCGAGTACCCTGATTACATGCGTACGATGGGGATGAATGATTGCGTCAGATCCTGTCGTATGATCCCAGTGGTAAAGACCGAAACAAATTGTTATCTGAAGTATAAATGTTCTTGTTTTAACACATTTAAATTAAGCACTCAGCCTGGTTTTTTTTTTTGTACCCGTTAGCATCGTGGGCCCTTCAGAATGAGGCTCTATGAGCGCCAGGACATGGGTGGCAGGATGATGGAGCTTGAGGACGATTGTCCCAACCTCATGGACCACTTCAACATGTCCGACTTCCATTCCTGCCATGTGATGGATGGTCACTGGCTTGTTTATGAGCAGCCCAACTACACAGGCAGGCATTTCTACCTGAGGCCTGGCGAGTACAGGAAATACAGTGATTGGGGCGGTATGAGTTCCAAGATGGGCTCCATCAGACGAATTATGGATCTCTAAAGAAAGGAGTCCTTGTGAAATGTCTGCTGTATGCCGTTTTTCACACACTAAATAAAATGGTGTCTGTGCTTAAGTGTCTTGAGTTTTGTTCTTGCACCCTCTACCTGGAGGAGTCACTGCCTGATGACGACTCTTGTTATAGGCTGCCAGACTGCCTGACACTTATCGGAGAACTGAATAAAACTATAGAGATGCTTTCCTCCATGAGACAGGTTTTGAGTGTTCTGTCTATCTGCTTGTGCTGTATATTAATGCTCACTCATGGTAAATAACTAATGATAAACAGATGAAGTGTAGAAAACTTGCTTCATAATAATATGGCTTATGTTTAATACAATGTTTAAATAGATATATAGACTGTTATAGTCATGTAAATATGGGGTGCCACTTAGACAAAGTTTGGTTCAAGTAAACCCTGTTGTAATTGAATTCTAAATTGCTATGGATTAAAGAGTAATCAAACAAATTTATTAGAGTGTAAAGTATATACTGAATATATTATATATATATA
Organism: Carassius carassius; assembly: GCF_963082965.1. Classification (NCBI taxonomy): domain Eukaryota; kingdom Metazoa; phylum Chordata; class Actinopteri; order Cypriniformes; family Cyprinidae; genus Carassius; species Carassius carassius. The sequence continues at coordinate 17,728,631 of NC_081773.1, read as the reverse complement.
TATATATATATATATATATATATATATATATATATATACACGCTGAATATATATATATATATATATATATATATATATATATATATGTATATATAATGTATAGAAAACAAATACCATAAAAATTACATTAAATAATCAATAACCTGAATTAATTAATAAATACATGTACTGTACACTTAACATATTAATAATTTCTATAAATTAATTTTAATTAATAATTTCAAGTTAATACCAAATGATTTTTTTTTTTTTTTTTTTTGCTGCATTCATTCAGAAAATGGCACTACTCACAATTTTTGTAACAAAAGAATTATAACAAAACTTTTTAAAACCAAATAACAAAAAAGCATTTTTGTGTGTGTGTGTAATTATAATATGAATGACATATACAGTGTCGGCACTTAGTGTGAATATATACCATAGAGCAAGACACTCACATGGCACAACTGCTGTCGAAAATGGGGAAGGTAAATCACTACTGTAAGGAAAGTGAGAAAGTCATACAAAAATATTGTTTACCTTATATTTAAGATATTTACACTGGTTTTCCTGTAAACTGTGCATGCATATGGACTGTTTTCTCTCTCTTATTATTTAACAGATCATATTCTATGAAAACAAGAATTTTGAGGGTTATCAGTATGAATGCAGTGGTGATTGTGCAGATATGCTCTGCTATCTTGGCTGCTGTAACTCCATCATGGTGGAGAGTGGATGCTTTATGATCTATGAACAACCACATTACAAAGGCCAGCAATTTTTGGTCCGTAAAGGGGAGTACCCAAACTTTGAAAGTTGGTTGGGCAAAAATGACTGTGTCTGCTCCTGCCGTGAAATTCCCATGGTGATTATACTATATGCTTGAGTGAGTTGCATTGGATGTAATGATAAAGTTCACTTTTTTATCACTGTAATCATTCTTTAAATATCAGTTGTGAAATGAGTGAAAAATGAGATAGCATTAAGATATTATTGGATTTAGACATGTTTTGTTCTTCTCTCTACAAGACACAGGGATCTTCTCATGAGGTGAAACTGTTTGAGAGAATGGAGTATGGAGGTCAAATGATGGCTCTAGTGGAGGACTGTCCAAATGTCATGAACATGTTCCAAACAAACCACATATTCTCCTGCAAGGTGATTGGTGGAAACTGGCTCTTCTTTGAACAGTCCAACTACAAAGGCAGGATGTATCTCATAAGGCCTGGAGAATACACAAGATTCACTGAATGGGGAGGCTCGAATGCCTGTGTGGGTTCCATCAAACGAATCAACGAAAACTAGAACTAACATTCATGCAGGCTGCTTAGAAGGTTTTTTAAATTATTTTTTTATATTTGTAAATTTTTTAAAGTAATATACACTGTTGTAAACACACACTCACACAAAACATAAAATTATTTGCTTTTATTACTTACATATGACATAGGTCATATTGAATAACAACTTACAGTATTCAGCCTTTCAGAGGCATGCTTTACAGTATGCGTCAAACCTCAGAAATAAGTGTTTATACATTTTAAATCTATAAAGTTGCTTATTTTTGACTGACAATGTTTTGTGTAATATTTGACTATATTATTCGCAATGTAACTGTGTTTCTACTTACAGCAGACTAATTAAATACTACTGCTTATAAATGAGCACAATGCTTTCTTTTTTATTTCATGTTAGTTTATTGGTATTCAGTTTGGTCATTATATATGAAGAATCATATGATAATATTGCAGCTTTATCCAGACCTCAATGAACCATCTATTACTCAACTGATTCAGTATAAAGACCTGTTGCTTTTGCATTGATTCATTGTGCTGATTGCAGTCAGACTGAAGCTTCTGCAAGCAGGACGGCATGGGGCATTTTGATGAATATGGAAAAACTGCACCAGGGCCAAGCCAAACATAATCAGATTGTTTCATACCCCCCCCCCCCCCCCCCTCCGATTCTAGCCCCTATTACTTTCTCTCTGGGCTAGATTTATTTGAATGACAATACTTTATGCTGTGCAATCACAGAGCAGCTTCTAGGTTTTATAAAAGACAGTGATAAACTGAATGCCAGTGTCGAGCAGTAGCCCTGCTAGATGCCAACATGACTATCGGAAAGGTAAGATGGCAACTCTCAATCTCATAGACTAATAGACTTATGATGGATTTCAACTATAATATGAAGCCATGTTACAGCAGCAAGATCACATTATTTCATTTATTGTATAATAGATTTATCATACCATTTATCTTTAACAGATCATCTTCTATGAGGACAGGAACTTTCAGGGTCGACACCATGAGTGCAGCAGTGACTGTGCAGACCTGCACCCCTATTTTACCCAATGCAACTCCATCAGGGTAGAGAGTGGGTGCTTCATGGTGTATGATCATCCAAATTATATGGGACAGCAGTACTTCCTGCGTAAGGGCGAGTATTCTGACTGTCAGCATATGATTGGCTTCAGTAACTGTATCAGATCATGCCGGATGATCCCCATGGTAAGTGATTTTTGTGAATTAGCAAAGAAAGATTGTTTAAAAAACAGCCATGCACTAGTTCATCAGATCAAAGTAATAAAATATATTAGTGATATAATATATTTTGAAATAATAAATGTGTTGCAATGTTTCTTGCAGTATACTGGTAACTACAGAATGAGGCTATATGACCGGGCTGATATGGGAGGTCAGATGATAGAACTCACGGAAGACTGCCCTAACATCATGGACCGCTTCCATACATCTGACATCCACTCCTGTCATGTGATGGATGGTCACTGGCTTCTGTATGAGCAGCCCAACTACAGGGGACGAATGTACTACCTTGGACCAGGTGAATACAGGAAGTACAGCGACTGGGGAGGAACGGCCCCAAGAATCGGGTCCCTCAGGAGAATAGCCTCTTTCAACTAGACAACATAACTTGTGCAGTAATATATGCACTAAATAAAATCTCTTGAGTGAAACTTTTGCTTGTCTGGTTATTATTTCTGTTCTAGTGTTTTCATGTGAAATTAATAACATAAAAATTCAAGTGGTTGATCTATAACTATTTATTCCACATTTAATTGACCTATCAGTGACATTTTCTACTGGAAATCTGGTTACCAGACTGGAAAACATTCATTGGTTAAGCAAAACCGAGAACGAACTGTCTCTCACACAGTTTATGCTTTTGGCTGAACAATGCAGGGTTTAATCTGGATTAACTGCCCTCATTGTAGTTAGATCTATCATTACCATGACTGTCAAAAAACAAAAGCAGCCCAGCTATTTAAAGGCACATTGACCTCAGAGAAATTAGAGCATGTTTTTAATCCACATGCATGTTTTCGTGGTACAAAGTGACAATCAAATACCAAATTACAAAAAAAAAAAAGGGTGAAAATACAAGCTATAAGTATTTAGCTCCTAAACACATATTCAGTGATGGACACGCAACTTCATAATTTGAAGAAGACTGCATAAGAAGATGAAATCAATCTTAATTAGGTCATTGGGATTTAAAGTGAAAGTAAGTAATTATGTTGTGGTATTAATTGGATGGAAACAGGTAAATTTCTGATCTCTTGTCATGGCTGTTGTTTCTTTGCTAATGGAACTTGATAGATGACTCTACTTTAGTAGTACTGTCAGATAGTGTTCTACTTTATCGCATTTACCCATGTATGGCTTTGCGCTTAAGTGGTATTTTTTCTTCCTAAAATACTACATTTTTTTACATAAAAAAATAAACAAATACTATTTGCACACACATATATACAGTCATATAATGCCTCATTATATCACAAAAACATGAAAATAAATACAGCTTGCTTGCTTTTTTGGTTTATCTGCAGTGAGAGGCCTTCTTATAAGAGGTGGTTGTATTGATCTTCATTATTTTCTGTTTTAAACGTTTTACTGTAGTATTTTTGCCACTTTAAATATTAAGACTATTTATATCTACATGCACAAGACATTTACTAAAAGCATATAAATAATACGTATGTCCATGCTAAAGAAACATGTTAGTCAAACTTGCTGTACAGTGAAACTGATAACCTCTGCTTTGCGGTCATATAGATAAACAATTTTCTTTTACATGCCACAAAATATCAAAAACTGTATGTGGGTTTTTTACTGGGCCTTTAGCTTGTTGCTAATATTGCGTTAGCCTAACTAAGAGCTGAAACAAACTAAGTTTTACAAACAAATATCTATAGATTATCTAGAGCATGAAGCACCTAAAAGATTGACAATTGAATATCAGAGACAATGTTCAAGTAACATCTCCAAAACATAGCTGACTTAAATCTGAATTGATGAATAGGATTTTTCTCTTTAAATTCTATTTTTCATATATAAGAATTTCTTGGAAAATTCAGCATGTCAATGCAGTTGACAATGCTGTTGAGTATGGAATCTCAGTAACTGCTCCCTCTGTTGAACAACTTCTTTAATGCAAAGGGATGTTCCATATTGTTCTGTGTGCATTGTGGTGTGAATGTGTGGGTGTCATACCAGTCCTTTCCCTGGACCATGCAAGAGAAAACACCAAACATGTAATTATATATCTTTTTTCAAGTAAAATCCATATTTTTGAACCAATATTGTGCTCTAACAAAAAGGTCAACATGTGCCAGTACTCTGACATATTCCTGTATTCATTTGAATAACAATACTTTGTTTGTCAAGAGGCAGTATAAAAAGCTTGGGAAGCATATGGAATCTCTCCAACGGAGACCATGGGCAAGGTAGGATTTTTGGCACCACTTTCATGACATTTACATTGAATCGCACCTCCCCTGTTTATGCTAAGGTTTGACGCTGACGGATTATTCTCCTAATCTCTGCACTAAAACAAAACATTGTTTTTGTTGGCTTTTAGATTGTTTTTTACGAGGACAAACATTTTCAAGGTCGTAGTTATGAGTGCAGTAACGACTGCACAGACCTGCACACTTACTTTAGTCGCTGCAACTCCATCAGAGTAGAGAGTGGCTGTTTCATGATCTATGAACGTCCAAATTACATGGGCCACCAGTATTTTATGAAGCGAGGTGAATATTCTGACTACCAGAGATGGATGGGTTTCAGTAGCTGTATTCGATCCTGTCGTCTGATTCCAATGGTGAGCTTCACTGAATGTGCTGCTTTTGTGGAGATACTTATATTAAGGTTTCTTTGACAACAGTGTACTGAATCATTCATTTGCGTCTTGACGTCAACAGTACAGGGGACCATACAGACTGAGGATCTATGAGAAGGCTGACTACGGAGGTCACATGATGGAATTCACAGACGACTGCCCTTGTGTGTCTGATCGTTTCCACCATCGACATGTGTACTCCTGTAACGTGATGAATGGCTACTGGATCTTCTATGAATATCCCAACTACAGAGGGAGGCAGTACTTCCTGAAATCTGGGGAATACAGGAGATACCGAGACTGGTGTGCTACCTGTGCCATTGTGGGCTCCTTCAGACGAGTCACTGATTATTAGCCATTGTGCTTGCACTTATTTATATGAACTGTTCATTCCCTGTTTATAAACACAACTGTTTATAAACATTTAGATTTTTCACTTCTTGTGCCTGGACATAAAAAACAAACAAACAGATAAATAAAATGATATTTGTAATAATACAGTACTCTGATTTTACTGAATTCTCATCATAAACCAGTCTCTTATATCAGAATGAACTGGCTTTTTTCACCTTCTCACTTAGATTTTTTTTTATTTTTACACATTAACAAATCTTAACAAAAAGCAATAATAACAATGCAAAACTGCATTTACGTCAATACAGCATAATGGCAAGACATAGAAAATATTTACCCGTATAAGCAAAATAGATTACAGGTCTGTGAGATAATTATTATTATTATTATTATTATTATTATTATCGTGTTATATATTGATAATGGATAATACCATTTCAAACATCTCAAACATTAATTGCTAAATTATTCATTATTTTAAATGGACAAAAAATAAAATTTTGCTTGCTTAATTTAAAGGCGCAATATGTAATTTTTCTGCTTTAAAAATAGCAGATATCACTATATCTATGTTATATATATATTTTTTGTTGTGTACTTACATTATCCCGACAGTTTCCACAAACTTTAAAATCCGGAGAAAATTATAGTTTAATTAGAAGACATGGCACGTTTCTTTATTTCCGTTTTGTCGCCCGTCTATGGCGTCATATAAACTTTGACCCCTCTAGTTTATCTAACTTCCTGCGGAACCGCCAAATACAAAGGTGAACAGAAGCAAAGAAAAAGTAGTAGCTAGCCTTGATCGAGACTATTATATTTTATATTTATATTGTTTATATTCGTATTTATACCTCAATCAATAACTTAGTTATGGATCATGATTATGCTTTGCCTGCACGTTCTGTGAAGCGCAAACGTACAGGTGAAATAAATGACCTGAGAAGGTTTTGGGACGAAAAAGAAACGAGACACGGGTAAATATTGGAGTTGCATTTCCAAGATAGAGAGAGCTTTGTGACAAGCTGAAACTACAGAGAGATGCTTGCATTCTAATAAACAGGTATGCATCCATTCAGCTAACTATATCTATCTGTATATTTTGTGAAACGATGATGTCTTGTGTAAAACGCAGACGGACTAGCTCTCATGTAGAGTATAATGTAAATCTACATGTGTTCTATATCTAGCTGGATAAAGTAGCTTCAAATGCAGTTCACTATCTTGTTCGATATCATAGTATAAACGTAGCCTAATTATAATTTTTAACGAAAGGCAACCGTGTTTTTTTTAACATATATTACTACTAGCTAGATGGAATATTGATTTGATAGGGGTCTGATAATTCATATATCTCTCCGTTCGAAAATACGTGATTGTCAAAATACTAAGGCCGGTGACACACTGGCTGCGTGGCATCTCTGCTGCGTGCCAGAAGCGTGGCGCGCTGCTGCTGCTGTAGGTGACATAGAGGGAGACCGCCGACAGACCAGGCTCTTGTCTTCATGACAACAATATCTATACTTCATGTTGAACATAAATATAAAGCCTACTGATAAAGGACACCGTCAACAGTATTGACGGCAAAATAGACTTATGTTTGAAAGGTGCAATATTTGAAAATCGATAATTATTTATTTATTTTTTAAATTACATTTGTATCTGAATTTATGTCAACCTATAGACTTTCAAACATCAAAATGTCATGAATTAATATGTATTTGTGTACAAAATTACATATAAACATATCTTCCTATTATATTTTGCCTGGAAACGCTTCCAACACACGTGCGTGTCGCGTGAAAATAGGCGTCGGTTCTATTTCTAGCATGCACACGTTTTCCGCGCGGCTCGAGCCGCGCCTGAGACACGCGTCTCACGCAGGCAGTCTGCAAGCTCTAACCTATTAACATGGGAGCCGAATTAAAAACTGACACGCCACGCAGCTGCGACGCTTGCACCACGCATCCAGTGTGTCTCCGGCCTCAGTTAAAATGAGTGAGGAATGTGGGGAGCGACAGAGCGCGTGTTCCAATGAACAACAACTCCCATGAGCCTACGCTCTTTCCCGACGTCATCAAAGTACGTCTCATGTTATTATTTTGATTGAGTGACCCCTGGTGGCCAAAAATTCCATACTGCACGTTTAATGCTTATGTACCAAGTAAACTTAATTACTACCTTTAGTAGCAATCCTGCTTGTAATGTGCATGTAGGTATGGAGGAAACAGAAAATAGAATTTTTCCAGTGCAACATTTAATTATGCCAATAAATAAAATGTTTAGCACATTGAAAAAAAATATCACATGCATAATTACAAGAAACTGCAAATGCACTTACACATTTCTGAACATTATTTTATGATTTGGTAACACACTGTCAGGGCCAGCAGTCCAATCCCTTGCAAAAGTTAGTTACTCGTGCCGTAGAACGCTGTACCAGGGCAAATAAAAAAAACTCCACAGGACTCCAATGTCAAAAGATAACAAAAATGACCGTTTATTCAGGTCCCACAGTGAAATCTTCTTACAGGAGTAATAAAATAAATGTTTCCTAAACCAAAAATAATGCTGTCTGATGTTTCTAAGACAATGTAACGTCCATAGGCTACGGTAAGAAAACTATATCGCTCAGGTCCTAATTCACAGCTGGCTCCGAGCGTCCAAAGTTAGTTATGACGCTTCAACGGTCTTGCGGGAAACCAGCACAATTCTCTTAAAGGGGCGGTAGCCCTAAATTCAACCTAAACCTTGAGCTAAACAGAAAATGGTTTTCGTTGTTTCCAAATCACTAAACAGCATTTATAATTCAAATTATATCAATGATCGTTTTCTGAAAACCTCCTTAACATTACTAAGAAACATAACTGAGAAATAATAATATTTTAATAAAGTTATGTTTGACTACTATTAGCAATAAGCTATTAATGTAGTAATATAAACCTTATAAATTAAATATAAGGTTATTCCATATTCCAAATAATATGTACAGTGTTTTGGCTCCTATATTCCGGCCCCTAATTTTTCTTATTTCAGAAAAAATTACCTTAAAAAACAACAAGGAGTCAACAAACTTAAACTAATAACTAATAACTGTCGAGTGTCTCTGTAGCCGTCTTCAGCACCGCCTCATGCAGCTTCTTGGAGAAGACAGACCTTGGTAATGGGTCTATCTAATGTGTTTGTCTTCACCTTGATGCGGACCCGGCGCACGAGCCCGTGCGCGTCTGGAACCACCTCGATGATCTTACCAAGGACCCAGGAGTTGCGGGGCGCAGAATCATCGACGATCAAGACAATGTCCCCCTCAGTGAAGTTCCGGGAAGCACGAGTCCACTTCTGCCTTTCCTGTAACTGCGGGAGGTATTCTCTTGTCCATCGCTTCCAGAATATGTCACCTTCTGCACAGAGAAGTTAATGGCCTCACTCAAGGTCACAGGGAGGAAAACAAGTATTCTGCTGAAGACCATGGGAGGCGAGCGGCTGGTGAGCAGCCAAGTGGTGTCTGGTCTGGAAGTCAGCGGCATGGATGGCAACAGCTTCCTGGAGCTGCCCAACATCTATTCTCAGAGGGTGATCCCGGCACGTGAACAGAACATCCCTCTGCAAGAGGAAGTAGACAAGTGGCCTCATCTCAGTCAAGTGAAGATCCCAAAGATTCAGGCAGAGGTAGATCTTCTCATTGGGACTGACGTACCCAAGGCCATGGAGTCGTGGCAGGTGGTACCTAGCGTGGAAAATGGGCCATACGCAGTAAAAACACGACTGGGCTGGATTGTCAATGGTCCTCTCCGTGGAGTCAACAGCCATGACACGACTAGTGGACTCATACAGGTCACTTCCAATCGCATATCAGTGGCTACGCTAGATGAGCTGTGGAACCATCAACAGTTCAAGATCGACTTTCCAGAGTGTCAAAACGACCGTGTAGAGATGTCAAGGGAGGACATCCAGTTTCTGGAAATGGTCTCGCAGTCAGCAAAACCTATAGAGGGTCACTACAGCATCGGTTTACCACTGAGGAACACAGTTTTCAAGATGCCGAACAACAGGAAAGTAGCTGAACAGCGAGCTCTCAACTTAAAGAAGAAGTTCACAAAGAATCCTCAGTTCCATGCTGAATACTCTGCGTTTGTGGAAGACTGGATCGTGAAGGATTACGCTGTCAAGGTTCCCAATGAAGAGATCAGCCGTAGCGATGGAAAGGTGTGGTACTTGCCACATCATGGCGTATATCATGCTAAAAAGCTGAAGATTCGAGTGGTGTTCGATTGTGGGGCGTCCTTCCAAGGCACCACATTGAATGATCAGCTCCTACAGGGGCCGGATCTGACGAGTACTCTGCTTGGTGTCATCACAAGGTTTCGGCAAGAAGTTGTGGCTGTCATGGCAGATGTGGAAGCCATGTTCCACCAGGTATGGGTTCCGGCTGAAGATGCTGACCTTCTGCGGTTTCTCTGGTGGCCCTCTGGTGACATCAAACAAGACATCGCAGAGTACCGAATGAGGGTGCATATATTCGGTGCCACTTCATCTCCGAGTTGTGCCACGTTTGCCCTACAGAAGTGTGCACACGACAGCAGAGGTCAGTACAATAATGCAAGTATTGACACAGTACTACGCAACTTCTATGTTGATGACTGCCTCATCCTTCATTCAGGAGGATTCCGCCTTACGAAGTGGGTAAGCAACAGCAGAGCCGTGCTGTCTGCAATTCCTGTGGAGGAGAGAGCTGAAGAACTAAGAGACCTCAATCTTGACTTGGATATGCTACCTGTCGAACGAGCATTGGGGGTCCGATGGTGTATTGAGAGCGACAACTTCAAATTTAGGATCATTATTCAAGAGAGGCCACCCACAAGAAGAGGCATTCTCTCCGTAGTTGGCTCTATCTATGACCCGCTGGGTATTCTAGCACCAGTGGTCTTGACAGCAAAGCTAATCCTCCAGGAGCTCTGCCGACTCAAGCTGGGATGGGATGATGACGTTCCAGAGCACCTCGCTAAAGAATGGAACAGCTGGTTGGAGGATCTTCACTTGTTGAAGGATTTTGGAGTGTCTAGATGCTTCAAGCCCAGGGACTTTGGCAAGGTAATATTCAATCAGCTGCATCACTTTGCAGATGCTAGCCAAGAAGGCTACGGAACGGTGAGCTACTTGCTGCAGGAGAACGAAGAAAACAATCTTCACGTTGCCTTCGTCATGGCAAAGGCCAGGGTGGCACCCCTCAAGCCCCTCACCATCCCACGCATGGAACTAGCGGCAGCTACCATGGCAGCGCGCATGGACAAAGCCCTGAGGTCAGAAATGGAACTCCCCTTGGAAGAATCGGTGTTCTGGTCAGACAGCACCACGGTGCTCAAATACATCGGAAATAGAACCAGCCGATTTCGCACCTTCGTTGCTAATCGAGTGGAAATGATTTTGAAGCTGTCAGAAGTAAGACAATGGCGACATGTAAATACAGCCAAGAATCCTGCTGACATTGCGTCAAGAGGACTTGACGTAAGATCTTTCCTGCGCAATGAGTCATGGATAAAGCAGATATCACTATATCTATGTTATATATATATTTTTTGTTGTGTACTTACATTATCCCGACAGTTTCCACAAACTTTAAAATCCGGAGAAAATTATAGTTTAATTAGAAGACATGGCACGTTTCTTTATTTCCGTTTTGTCGCCCGTCTATGGCGTCATATAAACTTTGACCCCTCTAGTTTATCTAACTTCCTGCGGAACCGCCAAATACAAAGGTGAACAGAAGCAAAGAAAAAGTAGTAGCTAGCCTTGATCGAGACTATTATATTTTATATTTATATTGTTTATATTCGTATTTATACCTCAATCAATAACTTAGTTATGGATCATGATTATGCTTTGCCTGCACGTTCTGTGAAGCGCAAACGTACAGGTGAAATAAATGACCTGAGAAGGTTTTGGGACGAAAAAGAAACGAGACACGGGTAAATATTGGAGTTGCATTTCCAAGATAGAGAGAGCTTTGTGACAAGCTGAAACTACAGAGAGATGCTTGCATTCTAATAAACAGGTATGCATCCATTCAGCTAACTATATCTATCTGTATATTTTGTGAAACGATGATGTCTTGTGTAAAACGCAGACGGACTAGCTCTCATGTAGAGTATAATGTAAATCTACATGTGTTCTATATCTAGCTGGATAAAGTAGCTTCAAATGCAGTTCACTATCTTGTTCGATATCATAGTATAAACGTAGCCTAATTATAATTTTTAACGAAAGGCAACCGTGTTTTTTTTAACATATATTACTACTAGCTAGATGGAATATTGATTTGATAGGGGTCTGATAATTCATATATCTCTCCGTTCGAAAATACGTGATTGTCAAAATACTAAGGCCGGTGACACACTGGCTGCGTGGCATCTCTGCTGCGTGCCAGAAGCGTGGCGCGCTGCTGCTGCTGTAGGTGACATAGAGGGAGACCGCCGACAGACCAGGCTCTTGTCTTCATGACAACAATATCTATACTTCATGTTGAACATAAATATAAAGCCTACTGATAAAGGACACCGTCAACAGTATTGACGGCAAAATAGACTTATGTTTGAAAGGTGCAATATTTGAAAATCGATAATTATTTATTTATTTTTTAAATTACATTTGTATCTGAATTTATGTCAACCTATAGACTTTCAAACATCAAAATGTCATGAATTAATATGTATTTGTGTACAAAATTACATATAAACATATCTTCCTATTATATTTTGCCTGGAAACGCTTCCAACACACGTGCGTGTCGCGTGAAAATAGGCGTCGGTTCTATTTCTAGCATGCACACGTTTTCCGCGCGGCTCCGATTTCGCACCTTCGTTGCTAATCGAGTGGAAATGATTTTGAAGCTGTCAGAAGTAAGACAATGGCGACATGTAAATACAGCCAAGAATCCTGCTGACATTGCGTCAAGAGGACTTGACGTGAGATCTTTCCTGCGCAATGAGTCATGGATAAAGGGGCCGGACTTTCTCACAAAGCCAGAGGAGGAATGGCCACAGAACCCAGACAACCATGGGGACCTAACCACGGAGGACCCAGAGGTAAGGAAAGCCGTGGTCAACACTACTGCAGTCGAAGAGCAGTTGGACACAGTGCAGCGGTTCCTTGAGTATTACTCCTCCTGGAATCGTCTGAAGAAGGCAGTCAGCTGGATGCTCAAACTGAGAAGCACGCTGCTGACTCTGTGTCGTAAGAGGGAGGAGATGAATGCGTCACTTCCACAGTCTGAGGTCCAGAAAAAGATGAAGATCTTTAAGGAAAGCCTTCCAAAGACCAACCTCACTGTGGAGAACCTCAAGGAAGCGGAGCTTGAGATCATTCGTTTCTGTCAGCGGCGAAAGTACTCTGAGGAGATCTCTGTACTTCGGAAAGGTGAAAACGTTAAGATGAGCAGTCAAATCTACAAGCTCAAACCCAAACTACAGGAGGGGATCCTTAGAGTAGGAGGAAGACTCAGCAGATCAGCGATGCCTGAAGAGATGAAACACCCTGCCATCCTACCTAAGGACTTCCATGTGACGGAGCTTATACTCAGAGATATACATGAGTGCGTGGGTCACAGTGGTCGCAACCATGTACTGTCCAAGTTGCGACTGAAGTATTGGGTTCCTGGTGCTCACTCAGCTATAAGAAGAGTCCTATCAAGATGTGTGACATGTCGACGCTCGCATGGTGCAGCTGGACAACAGCAGATGGCAGATTTGCCCCAGGACAGGGTACTTCCAGATGAACCCCCTTTCACCTATACTGGAGTTGACTACTTCGGTCCGTTCGAAGTCAAACGGGGCAGAAGCTTAGTAAAGAGGTGGGGCGTTATCTTCACCTGCCTGGCTATTCGTGCTGTCCATCTGGAGGTGGCATCATCGTTGGACACGGACTCATTCATTGACGCTCTTCGCAGATTTCTAGCAAGACGAGGCCAAGTGAAAACTCTCCGTTCAGATAATGGGACTAATTTTGTGGGTGCGGAGAAGGAGCTAAGGAGAGCTATGGAGGAATGGAATGTCTCCAAGATTGAAAGCGGTCTGCGTCAGAGGGGCATCCAGTGGATTTTCAACCCCCCGACTGGTTCCCACCATGGTGGCATCTGGGAACGGATGATTCGGTCAGTCAGGAAGATCCTCAGTAGCATTGTAAGGCTTCAGACTCTGGATGAGGAAGGCCTGCACACTGTCTTGTGTGAGGCAGAAGCCATCATCAACAGTCGACCTATAACCAAAGCCTCTAATGACCCATCAGACCTGGAAGCGCTTACCCCCAATCACCTCTTGCTTCTTCAATCAAAGCCTTCCCTGCCACCAGGCCTCTTTATGAAGGAGGATGTCTATGCCCGCAGGAGGTGGAAACAGGTCCAGTATATAGCCGACATATTCTGGAAGCGATGGACAAGAGAATACCTCCCGCAGTTACAGGAAAGGCAGAAGTGGACTCGTGCTTCCCGGAACTTCGCTGAGGGGGACATTGTCTTGATCGTCGATGATTCTGCGCCCCGCAACTCCTGGGTCCTTGGTAAGATCATCGAGGTGGTTCCAGACGCGCACGGGCTCGTGCGCCGGGTCCGCATCAAGGTGAAGACAAACACATTAGATAGACCCATTACCAAGGTCTGTCTTCTCCAAGAAGCTGCATGAGGCGGTGCTGAAGACGGCTACAGAGACACTCGACAGTTATTAGTTATTAGTTTAAGTTTGTTGACTCCTTGTTGTTTTTTATTTTAGAGTGGAAGCTCGAGCTTGTAGCTCAGCTCTCTCTAATTCAGCCTTCAGACGGGCCGCTGATGCAGAGGATGCTTTGGAATGTACTGAGGATGGTGCTTTAGACCCTTTCCTTAACTTTCTCGAAGCAATAGACACTGATGCACTATCTTCAGGAGAAATCTCCTCATTTGTCTTTTTAGCCTCGGCTATGCGCTGATGCACTTCTTTTATCCATTTATCAGCCTTAGCAGCAAAGTTATAAAACATATCGGCCTTCGGCTTAAACCATCCTTCCTGATCTGCATTCATTTCTGATGTTTCATCCAGTAACACTTTGACTGATGTATTTAGTTCACAAAACTCTCCAAACAGTTTATTGAACTCTACTGATAACATCTTCTCTACAGCTGACAGGTTACTGTCGTCACCTTCATCCATTAACTGAGTTATCTGATTAATTTTGCTGGTTAGCTGACCTAGCTTGTTTTTCCTTTTATTAATGGCATGGCGAACTTTTTCTTCATAAGCCTTGGCTGTAACTTTAACCTGTCTAGCTTCAGTAGGTTCAGGTTGGGGGGTTGAATCGCCTGCTTGGCTCATCTTGATGAATTTAAGTTACAGTGAGAACCCAAAATCAATTTTCCTATTTGCCTGGTGAAAACGTTTCTCTATCACTCTCACAAGAGGCTGTCAGCACTTGCTACAAATAGAAGCTAAAGTTGCACCAACTTAGCTAATTAGCAACAAGCCTTTTTAATTTTGACGTCTCCACTCAACAGAAAAGACACAAATAGCATCCACATTCTCTTTTCTTCAGTACTCACTGCCCACCAATCTGCTTATTTTCCTTCATCACAGAGCTCCAGCAGTTCGTGAATTTTGAATCCTTTTTCCTCATAGAGCAAAGTTTTCTTACTATATTAGGGCCAGCAGTCCAATCCCTTGCAAAAGTTAGTTACTCGTGCCGTAGAACGCTGTACCAGGGCAAATAAAAAAAACTCCACAGGACTCCAATGTCAAAAGATAACAAAAATGACCGTTTATTCAGGTCCCACAGTGAAATCTTCTTACAGGAGTAATAAAATAAATGTTTCCTAAACCAAAAATAATGCTGTCTGATGTTTCTAAGACAATGTAACGTCCATAGGCTACGGTAAGAAAACTATATCGCTCAGGTCCTAATTCACAGCTGGCTCCGAGCGTCCAAAGTTAGTTATGACGCTTCAACGGTCTTGCGGGAAACCAGCACAATTCTCTTAAAGGGGCGGTAGCCCTAAATTCAACCTAAACCTTGAGCTTAACAGAAAATGGTTTTCGTTGTTTCCAAATCACTAAACAGCATTTATAATTCAAATTATATCAATGATCGTTTTCTGAAAACCTCCTTAAAATTACTAAGAACCATAACTGAGAAATAATAATATTTTAATAAAGTTATGTTTGACTACTATTAGCAATAAGCTATTAATGTAGTAATATAAACCTTATAAATTAAATATAAGGTTATTCCATATTCCAAATAATATGTACAGTGTTTTGGCTCCTATATTGGCTCCCCGTCGGGGAATCGAACCCCGGTCTTCCGCGTGACAGGCGGAGATACTGTCCTCTTTAGTATAGTGGACAGTATCTCCGCCTGTCACGAAGAGGCCAGTCGCGGATAGGTGTAGAGCGCTAACTAGCCAATAGCAACGAAGGAAATTCCAGGGAGGCGGGACGAAAAAAATACACAGAATTAGAGGTTCGAATCCCGTCTCGGCCACAAATACCATAAAATGAGTTTGTATTCGTTTTTTCATCTAGATACACTTTAAGTACGATTAACATATAATAGATGAACTTTGTGAACAAAGATAAAAATAAATCTTGTAATAATTGTTCTTTTGTATGGTGTACAAAATGTGCAAAGATCTTAAGAAACATATACATTATAATAGGGAATAGTTATTTTTAATATAGAAAAATGTGAATAATTAAAAAGAACACTTTGATAATGTTTCAGGCCTTTATTTATAAAGATACGTCTATTTATATGTGTATAACTGTACAGAAAACCCATATATATGAAATATAACTAAAACTCACAAAAAAGTAAGTTTTTCATTTTATTTATAGTAAAGTAATATACTTATAAAAATTAAAAGAAAAAATAACAAAAATATATAATAATTAAATAAATATACATAAAATAATCATAGGTTATTAAACAACAGCAACAGATATAATAAAAATAAAGATGTGGAGAACAGAAAAAACAATACAAATATGTTTTATATTAAATAATTATGTATGTTTAATGGTAACAGTTATTAACATTCAGTGTTTACATATCTGAGCAAGTAAATAAAATGTAATATCAATTTAAAAGAAAATCAACAAAATGTATACATTTTTTAATCAATAAAACTTAACACACAGTTCAATACAGTTCAAACAAGGCCACATACTTATAGTATTTTAATTAACAAATTGAAATACATGAAAATATTTAAATATAGATATAGATTCAACAACAACAACAATAATAAAATCTAAAGTTGTGGAGAACACAGAAAAAAAATATATTACACTACCACTTAAATGTTTTTGAACAGTAAGATTTTTAATTCTCACCAAGCCTGCCTTTATTTGGTCCAAAATACAGTAAAAGCAATAATATTGTTGAAATATTTTTACTAGTTAAAATAACTGCTTTCTATTTGAACATATAGTAAAATGTATTTTATTTCTGTGATGCTCCGCTGTATTTTCAGCATCATTTCTCCAGTCTTCAGTGTCACATGATCTTCAGAAATCAGAATAATGATTTACTGATCAAGAAAAAATATTATTATTATTATTATCATCAATATTTTAAACCCCCCAGGGATTCTTTAAATAGAAAGATCCAAAGATCTGCATTTATTTGAAATAAAAAGCTTTCTTAACAATATAGATTGTACCATTCTTTTGGGGGGAAAGAAATGACAGAAATTAATGCCTTTTTTTTGTAGCAAGGATGATTTAAATTGATTAAAAGTGATGATAAAGATGAAAAATGTTGATGATGAAAATGTAAAAAAAAAAAAAAAAAAAAAAATATATATATATATATATATATATATATATATATATATATATATATATCAGATAAATGATGAAAAATGTTGATGATGAAAATGTAAAAAAAAAAAAAAAAAATATATATATATATATATATATATATATATCAGATAAATGCTGTTCTTCTGAACTTTCTATTCATGTAAGAAACTGAAAAGATTGTACTCGGCTGTTTTCAACATAACATAACAACAACAGTAATAATAATAATAATAATTTTTTCTTGAGCAGTAAATCATCATATTATTCTGATTTCTGAAGATCATGTGACACTGAAGACTGGATGAATGATGCTGAAAATACAGCTGTGCATCACAGAAATAAATTACAGTATATATTCAAATATATAGCCTTCCTGATAATGTTCGGGGTTCAGACACACTCTCTGTTTAAATCTAGATTAAAAACACATCTCTTTCGCCAAGCATTCGAATAATGTATCTCTTAAATTGTGAGTGTAGTTGTATCTGATCAAATGTGCATTCTTATTCTTTAGCTTGGGTTAAACTAATTAATTTTACTCTGTTGGAACAGCAGCTATGCTAATGATGTCTCTATATGTGTCTCTGTTTCTGCTGGATTTACATCCCGTGGTAACTAGGATTTACACAAGCTCCAGTCTGGATCCAGAACACCTGAGAAGAGATGATGCTGACCCTCAGAGGACCTCAGATGATGCTGACCCTGAATCAACAAACAGAACTAACAAATATTGCTACATGTGTGACTGCATCATATAATAATTATTAATTATTAATAAAATTAATAATGTTCATCGTCTGGCTGACTACGTCTTGTATGAATTTTTCTACAAATCCTGTCATACGTGCACAAACTGACAGTCACCACTTATAAGCTACTACTAAATATTGTAGAAACATAATTTTCTGTAAAGTTGCTTTGTAACAATTTGTATTGTAAAAAGCGCTATACAAATAAACTTGAATTGAATTGAATTGAAATAGAAAGCAGCTGATTTAAAATAGTAAGAATATTTAAAATGCTACAGTTTTTGCTGTACTTTGGATAAAATAAAGGCAGGCTTGGTGAGCAGAAGAAATTCTCAAAAAACATTAAAAATCTTACTGCTGAAAAACATTTGACTGGTAAGAGTATTTTAAATAAAATATTTATTTACGGAGTTCAATAATAGCCGTTACTAACATTTAGTGTTTACAAAACTGAGCAAGATAAAATAAAGCAAGTCAATACAATTAATTAACACACTAAAGTACAGTGTAAACAAGGCCAATACTTCTGATGTTTTATTTAACAAATGGAAATCAATTAAATAATTTAAAATTGTAGACTAAACAACAACAGCTACAATAATATTAATAATAATACAATTTGTGGAAGACACAGAAAATAAAACAAGCCTTCGACCTGTTTAAGAAGATCCTTGCTCCTATGTTGCGTTGCCAAGAGATGTTCAAGAGAGGCAGTTCTCAACAGATCTGTCCATCTATGGTCCAACACGAAGACCAGCCGTTCTGAGGGGTCCAGTGTGAGCTGAACGAGGGACACAGTTATGGCAGATGGTGTGGTGTTCTACAGAAGATTAACAGCATTACTTTATTAAAATATACTGTCTTGGTGTTGTGTGCACATATGAGACAGACAGTTTACACACATAAGTGCCTGTATGAATTATTTATTTACCTGCATCCGGAAGAAACCCTTCCCTTCAGTGTCTGGTGTGATGTTATGGTGGAGTGAGACGGGTGGATGGGTCTTGACACAGCATGCATCATCTTAACATTCCTGAAATATAGATTCAAATTAAATATATCAAATGTATTTTATAATTCATTATATATATATATATATATATGTATGTATGTGTGTGTGTGTGTGTGTGTGTGTGTGTGTGTGTGTCTTTATTTTTACAATTTTTTTTTTATTTTTTTTATATTTGAATATATTTTCTAATCATTGTAATTTATTCCTGTTATGAAAAGCTGAATTTTCTGAATTATTACTCCAGTCTTCAGCATCACGTCAACCTTCCGAAAATAATGTGCTTTCATCATTGTAGTGACAATGATAATATCAACATTGATTACAATAAGAAATGTTTTGTGAGCAAATAATCATATAAATAATGATTTCTGGATCATATGACACACTGAAGAGTATAAATGATGCTGAAGAATTCAGCTTTGCATCACAGGAATAAAGTTAATTTAACATAGGAAATAGTTATTTTAAGTTGTACCACACAGTAAATGTTGACAATTTTTATATATATATATATATATATATATATATATATATATATATATATATATATAGGAAATAGTTATTTTGAAATTGTACCACACAGTACATGTTGACAATTATATATATATATATATATATATATATATATATATTTATATATTTGCACTAAAGTCTTGAAAATCACATAACATTCAAAACAGTTGCTATAATTAATCACATAAGTATGATTATATGATAATATAATAAGTAATTAATTGTACGTTTTTTTTTTTTGGTTTAGTTTTTTTAAAAGAAACACATAATTCCCCGACGGGGAGCCATAACCTTATATTTAATTTATAAGGTTTATATTACTACATTAATAAAGTTATGTTTGACCACTATTAGCAATAAGCTATTAATGTAGTAATATAAACCTTATAAATTAAATATAAGGTTATTCCATATTCCAAATAATATGTACAGTGTTTTGGCTCCTATACACACGTTATGTCTGTAGTTGGAGTCACATGCACCGAAAGTTTTACATTCAAATGAGACATGTTACAATATACTTTGCATGAAGATGTCACTTGTGATATTGAAAGAACATTCGATCTGGAGTTGACTAGTCTTGCCAATATTGTAAAAGACAATGCACAAACAGCTGCTAGAGATGTATGGATAAAAACTATTGTTTCAGTTTACTGGACCATTTCAGCAGAAGTCATACTGCTTGATCATCAGCTTTTGGCATTTGAATAACAACAAAATGCGGCCCCTGGTTTTTGTATAAAAACCACCAGCAAAGGCCATCAAAGTACAGCTGGTACAGTGAGCTGAAGCACTGAGATAAACAACACACTACCATCATGGGCAAGGTAATTTTTTTTTTTTAAATAATTATAAGCTTAATATTTAATAGAAAGCTTTAGGTTTACATTGCATCCAGTTTTTATTTAAAGACTCAAGATGAACATTATGCAATTCAGATATAAAAGGAAATAATTATAAAAAGTTTTAAACCTGAATTTTCAATCCAATCAACAGATCATCTTCTACGAGGACAGGAACTTCCAGGGGCGCAGCTATGACTGCATGAGTGACTGCACTGATATCTCCTCTTACTTGAGCCGTGTTGGTTCAGTCAGGGTGGAGAGCGGTTGTTTCATGGTCTATGAAAGCAACAGCTACATGGGGAACCAGTTCTTCATGAGGAAGGGCGAGTACCATGACATGCAGCGCATGATGAGCATGGGCATGATGTTCGACACTATCAGATCCTGCCGCATGATTCCTCCGGTATGACTCTGACTTTGTTTACAGTGTTGTGTAGGCACTTTTTTCATATTATACTGTACTATGCAACACTATAGAAACTACTAAATAATGATGATATTCTAATGAATCTTCCTTTGTTTTACAGTACAGGGGTTCGTACAGAATAAGGATCTACGAGAGGGACAACTTCGGAGGACAGATGTACGAGCTGATGGATGACTGTGACAGCATCATGGACCGCTACCGTATGTCTGACTATCAGTCCTGTCATGTGATGGACGGCCACTGGCTCTTCTATGAGCAGCCCCACTACAGAGGCAGGATGGCCTACTTCAGACCCGGAGAGTACAGGAGCTTCAGAGATATGGGATACAGCAACATGAGATTCATGAGCATGAGGCGTATCACTGATATGTGTTAAACTGCTAGAATATAGAAGGAAATAAAGCATTATTTTCAGAACTAGCTCTGGTGACTTTTTTATTGGTTATATTTGAAGAGTTCAGATGCAAAAGCCTCTAAGTGCCATCTGAAATTTTCATCTAAAATTAGGATTTTTATCAAGCTCCTATGCTTAGGTTAAGTCATTTTATTATAATGGCAATGTGCAGGTCCTTTTCCAGGCCATTACAGTGAAATAACTGATCATAAATGTAGGAGCCTGATAAAAATCCTAATTTTAGATTACAATTTCAGATGGCACTTAGAGGCTTTTGCATCTCAACTCTTCATTTATTTATTTTTTATTTTTGTTGTTGTTGTTAGATTGAATCCATTTTTTATTTTAATTTTTTTACATATAGCCTAAATAAGTCACTTAGATTTGTTAAATTAAAAACAGTTTTGCAGGAGTGTTTTCCACCCTCTCTCTGACCATTAAAAATTAAACAATTGAAGCAAAAGTGCCAAGGGTATACACAGAAAAATTATAAAAGATATATACTATTTTAACATTAATAAAATGTTAACTATACATGAACTCTGGGCAGATTGCTCAACCCTGACTTCAGTGACGCAAGTTATTTGATGTCACTGCATCCAACGAGCATACCTTGTATCAAACTTAAAAACATTACACATTAAGTTTATAAAATACTTAAATTTTTGCATTTCGTCAGCTGTTTTCAAAGCAAACATTTTTGGATTTTTTTCCTTCTGTTTTTGGTATAACTTACAAATAGGAAATGCTCTCATTGTGTCACAGCTACATTTTAAAAAAGTGACTTGATAATGATTGGAACTGGGACTGGAATGCCGCGCACAGGGCCCTAGCTGGGGTTTTTGCAGGGCCTCGGTACAAGTTGCACCCTTGGCTCTGTTCGAAATCTTGTAAATAGTGTTGTGAGGAAAGAGGGCCAGAGAGAGCAATTCAAGGAGCAGATACAGTCTTTTAATAACAAAACACAGGAGCTTGACAGAGTTCTAGTAGAAACGAAAAAAAAAAAACCTCCCAAAGGGAAAAAACTGGAACCAAAAACTTTCACTAGTTCAAAAATAGAAAAGCAAAAAAAAACACAGATCGCCCAGGCGGTATCAGTACGGTGGACAGCTCCGCAGCAACACCGTAGAGGAAAACAGGCAGATCCGTTGACGAGCAGCGGCAATACTTCCAGACTCTCACTCCTCTCTTGACCACGCCGTAGGGACACGGGCACAGACAGCGTCGAGAGGTAAGCGCACTGGACACAGACACAATGGTAAATGCAGGACAGACAACCAGCGATGCAGCAATCCCCGACCAGACAGGACTAGGACTAAGACACGACTGGGGAGAAGACATACAACGTTAGCGAGAATAGAGGAATAATCTGGCAAGGCAGGTAGGGAAGAGAGGGAAAGAAGTAGGAGTGCTAATCAAGGGAGAAGGGAGAACAGGTGTGGGAAGCCAAGCGCAAAGAGTAGCGCAATGAGGAGCAGCTGAAGGAGATTAACAGAGCAGAGGAAAGGTGAGTGCGAAATAGGAGAGGAAGAGTGAATGAATCTGAGTGAAAAGGGAGGGAGAAAGAAAGAGCCAGGATCATGACAGTGCCCCCTCCTCAACAAGCTCCTCCTGGTGCTCCCGAGGGGAAAGCCTGGCGGGAGCGGAGGAAATCATCAATAAGCGAACGATCCAGAACATCCCGGGAGGGGATCCAACTTCTCTCCTCGGGGCCATAACCCTCCCAGTCCACTAAGTACTGCTGACCCCGACCCCGGCGGCGGATGTCTAATAACCTACGAACCCTATAGACAGGGGATCCCTCGATCTGCATGGGGGGGGGGGGGGGGGGGGGGAATGGGGTGGGACGCGGATAACCAGCTTAACCGGCTTAACCGGAAGCGTTGACGGTGCTGCTCGGGGCTGAGGCCGACCCTTTGGAGCACTGCTCTTTTTAAGTCTGCATATACCAGGAGGTTCTGGACGGGCAGTTGTTGAGCAGCCTTCTGGGCCTCCCCTGACAGCAGAGGAATTATCCGGACCGGCCAGCTGTCCTCCGGCCACCCACACGCCTCGGCCATCCTCTCAAACAGATCGAGGAACGCTTCCGGATGATCTGTTGGCCCCATCTTCGTAAGAGGCATGTGGGCAGCAGGGCTGGAACTGGGGGAGGCCGACCTAGTCCGAACCTCCCGGTCCAGCATGCTCCGGAACAGCTCGCGGTCCTCCCGCTGGACCTGCATCATTGCCTGAAACCGATGTTCGTGGTCGGCTCGCAGCTCCAGCAGGGCTTGATGTTGTTCCTGATGCAGGCCCGCGAGCGATGTAATGAGCTCCGCAAAAGGCGTTCCCGATGATCCTGACGGGGTTTGCATGGCGGCGGCGTTCTCCTTCCTTCCCGGGTTTCGGCACCAGTGTAACAATGTTCGTGTGGCAGAGAAGGAAGGAGACCAGGGTCGGCGTACTGAGACTCGTGGGAACTTTATTCCACCAAAAATAAAAGCACGGAAAAACAAAGTCGCGCCACATGCGCATAAATAATAACGTTCACTTTCATACTCTCAGGTGCTTCTCGCGTTCTGACGGCCGCTTCCTCCCACGAGTCCTCAGGTCTCTCTCTCGTCTCCGGTTAGCGGCTGGCTTAAATACTGCTTCCCCACGCCCATCACTGCAATGAGAAGCAGGTGTCACTTGTCTCTCACTTAACTCACTTACCACCGCTGATCTCTTCACTCTCTCTCCCGTCGCAGACCTCGCTAAACCACACCTCCCCTGCCACAATGAACAAATTTTTTTTTTTTAGAAGTTAAGACATAACTGACTGTTTTTTGATGATACTCGCCAAGACAGGTATTTCGACATAATTTTTATGTATTTGTCCATTGAAGCACACGATGAGGCAAAGCTTTATTTACTTTATTTTTTAGCAAAGCTAAAATTTACAGAATGTTTAAATTGCAAAGGTTTAAAAACAAATGATTAGCTTTCATGACAAATTATTAGTTTTCGTGATAACGTGCAGCAGTGGCCCGTTAACTGTCCCGAGCATCTGTCATGCTGGCCTCAGGCAGTCAGTTGAAATTGGAAATCAATAGGGGCACCTCCCACAGCCGTGAGCCCATATAATAGGGCTTGGGCGCCGCGTTGCATTCTGGGACATGGCGGCCATGTTGATGGCCTTGCGAAGGTAAACATACAGCAAGTCAAATGAGAAGAAGCAGAGTTGGGAGAAAGAAAAAAGATGTTAAAATCGCGAAAAGGTTGTGGGATTTACAGGGATACGCTAAATAAGGATGCCAGGGACCGGTATGTGGACAAAATCTGCAATTTTAATGTTTTCGATCCATATGAAATTTTCAACAAAGAGTGGAGCACCGATGATGACTTGCTGTCGCACTTTTGCATTACAGATATCTTTGGCTACCTTGTTTGTTTTGTGAGCGTCTACACTTCAGAACAGTTCCGAAGCTACAAGTCATTGGAGTCTGGATGGATGGATGAATGGATGAATTCAGGAGCTGCAGATCATAAAAAAAACAGTACAGTAATCCGGACAAAGGTGAGCTGCGGTCCACCTATCTGCTAGTTTAGTAACCGTTAGTGCTAACAACCATTCACACGTTTACTTTTGACTATGTGTTTCAAAAGTGTAGTTACTAGCTGTCAACCCTCCCATTTTTTTGAGCTCTTTTCCCACTGTCTTCCCGTTTTAGTATTTTCCTGTAAAATATCCCGTTAGCCCTTCCATCGGACCTGTCAGTCTCTGTACTGTTTTCCTGTTGCTACCCCTTGCCCTTCCAGCGAAACAGAGGTTTTCAAAGCATCGTTTTGCTTACTTTACATTAGCATGGTATTGGGCTTTTTAAGATAGCGTGGTTGTTGTGAGAGCACGATTTCACGCCTATCTGTAAGTCATGTCAGACCTAGCTTCACAACTCGCTTAACGTTAGTTAATGCAGCAGTCTTGTAGTATGAATTGTTGATGTCAGTAGAGGGATAGCATCAAATTTGTTCAATGTTCAATGTTGTCTTAAGCTATATAAAGTAAATATTCATATGTTGTGGTCTCCGTGGTCGTGCCTCCAAGCAGGAAAGCAGTGGAAAGTTAATCCATTCTCATTTTTTTCCCCATGGCGATTATGTGTTGCGCTATTACCGTATTTTCCGCACTATAAGGTGCACCGGATTATAAGGTGCACCTTCAATGAATGGCCTATTTTAGAACTGTTTTCATATATAGGGCGCACCGGATTATAAGGCGCATAGAATAAAAAATACTGCAGTCAAAGGTTTGACTGGGTTTGCGTTATGTATCGACTAGATAGAGCTGTGCTAAAGGGAATGTCAACATTTTGACAGAGTGCCTTGATCCATATATAAGGCCCTTCGGTCGGTTTTTGAGAAAATTAAAGGCTTTTAAGTGTGCCTTATAGTGCGGAAAATACGGTACACACCACAATACAGCAACAGTTTACTATGGTTGAAATAGATTTTTAATTAATCAAATTAAGACACACGGCTGAGAGGGAGTACGTCTAAACACTGCGCAGTAGTCCAAATAGCAGTAAAGGAGGCCATCAACATGGCGGCCACGCCAAGTAATGACGTCACGACGCCCAAGCCCTATTGTCACCACTTTCACCCTATTAGTGACAGCCCTGGTCATGCACATAAGTAAGAGGTTGCTTTTTTATATTTAGTGAACTTGAGAGAGAAGCAGGGACAGAGTTGGTAAAGATTAATAGAAGCTAAAGCAAAAGTAGTGATTAATCTATTAGATTATTAGAATAGCTCAGGTGATATGTGAAAATAATGTTTACTTTTTCATACAAGCATGAAACTTGGTACACTTTTGTAGTTTTCAGAAATGGAGCAACCTTGTGGTTGCCATGGTGAGCATTTTGATTTCAACCATAACCAAATTATGTATTTTGTGTCATACTGTAGCTCCTGGACCAAACATGATAACACAGAAAAGGTGATGTCTTCCCATATGTTTTGATGGTCATTGATTACAATGATACCATATACAGCAAGATAAACTGTTTAAGTGAAGACTTAATGGTGAAATCAGCAGTGTGAAGGAAATCACAGTTTCTGAGCATCCCAGTATCACAGCATTTACAAAAGTCCTCTTTATGGCTATTCCTTTTTTCTTTCGTTGATAATTAACTTATATTTTATTCAGTATTATATTCATGTTTTCAAGAATACTATCATTTATTTCATATATATATATATATATATATATATTATTAGAATATCATCAAAAAGTTGATTTATTTCACTAATTCCAGGGACACCGCCAGGGCACTTGAGTATTGCTTTTCTCCTCTTTTTTACTTTTTGTATAGCTTGTCGTCAAATACTTATTTCTTACACTTGTAGTCACTATGTGCTTTCAGATCTCTACTATCACTACTAACACTCGGAGAGCACGCTATGTACGTCACAGGAAGGCCTGTCTGACAAACCTACGGCCTGTCCCTCTGACCTCTACTACTACGCTCTCTATTCCAGTTGGTCTCTGGAACTGCCAGTCTGCTGTTAACAAACCAGACTTCATTTCTTCTATTGCTACTCATTCGGTCTCAACCTCATGGCACTGACTGAGACTTGGATCAAACCTGAGGACATTGCCACTCCCGCAGCCCTCTCCACTAATTTCACTTGTTCCCACACTCCTCGTACCACTGGAAGGGGTGGAGGTACTGGTCTCCTTATATCAAAAGAATGGAAATTTGATCTTCAGCCATCATCTACAAGTAATGGTTCATTTGAATCACATGCCATTACTGTAACCCACCCTGTTAAAATCCACTTTGTGGTCATTTATCGTCCCCCAGGTCAATTGGGAAACTTATTGGAAGAGTTCGATGTGCTGCTATCAAACTTTCCTGAAGATGGTACTCCTCTGGTACTGCTTGGTGACTTCAACATCCACCTAGATAAACCCCAGGCTGCTGACTTCAAAACTCTGCTCACCTCATTTGATCTCAAGCTAGTGTCTACTACAGCGATTCACAAATCAGGCAACCAACTGGACCTCATCTACACACACTGTTGTTCTGTAGACAACTCTTCAGTTGCTCCATTGCACACCTCAGACCACTTCCTCATTACTGCTAACCTAGCACTTACTCCTGAAGCGGCACACACTCCAACGCTGGTCACCTTTCGACGGAACCTACGCTCACTCTCTCCATCTCTCCTGTCTTCCTTCTCTGCAAATGTCTTCACGGCGAAAATATCCTACTACCACAACAAAATTAACAGCTGTTGTGATGCTCGGACATTCTTCAAAACTTTCTCTTCTCTTCTTAATCTGCTTCCACCACCTCCTCCATCAACTCTTACAGCGGACGACTTTGCAGTTTTCTTCACAAATAAGACAAGAACCATCAGTGATTAATTCTCCTGTCCAATCACCCTACTACTCCACCCTCAGAAAGATGGGCATCTCTGGAAACGCACTCCAGTGGGTTAAGTCCTACCTCTCTGATAGATCCTTCAGTGTGTCTTGGAGGGGTGATGTTTCTAAGTCACAACAACTTGCTACTGGGGTTCCTCAAGGTTCACTACTTGGGCCACTTCTCTTCTCCATCTACATGACGTCATTAGGAATCAGCTAGAAATCAGTTAAGTTGTATTTACAACAGTGTTCCAGAACAGTTCAACCCAAATATTCAGATCTGTGCAGTAAATTTGATCTCCTAATCCTGGGAGAGTAGACTACAATGCCGGCTGTTCTGACTCACAGTCTGTAAGTACGTTTACATTGTGTAAAGAATTTGCCCCTGATGATTCAAACACGAGTTTTGAGCAGTTTCGAGTATGCAGACATAGTTTTATGTTTATGTGGCGTGATGCAATGCAACGCATAAAAAGACAGCATAAGTCATTATAATCCGTAATTATGTCCCCACTTGATACAACAAATGGCTGATTTGTAATGAGTTTTATTGTTATTTGTCTTGTACCGCCAGTGTTCTGACCAGGACACGCATCACAGTATACTAAGGGGCATAATATTTCCTCACACTCTTGAGGCATTCAGCCAATCACAGCACACTGGATAGCTAGCTAATCAGAGTACACCTTGCTTTTCAGGCCAATGAATTTTTTTTTTTTTTTTTTTTTTTAATCTACACGTTTCAGAAGGCGGGGCATAGAGGAGAAAAATGATGTACAGTATGTGGAAAATAATGTGTTTTTTTTTACCTTAAACTGCATAAACACATTTCATTACTCCAAATACAAAAAACAATTGAAGGATTGGATGCCTAGTTGCCATATCCTTCATACTGATATTAATTATATTATTACATGATTTCTTGTTTGACTATTAATCAAGTTATGGCAAGAGTGAAATGTGTAACCTTATGTGCGCTTATGAGATATTAAAGAATCCTGTTCTACCCTGTATTTCTTTTCCTCAAGATTAATGTCCACATATTATGTGTGTGTATCCAGCCGTAATGATAAGACACTCGCCAGTGCTAGAAAGCCTTGAATTTTAGATAAGTTCTCTGTGTATGTGTGTTAGTATCTGTCTGTACAGGGAGAAGCTCAGACAGTCCCAGGACAAACGATCAACTACCAGTGTCCAGCATATCAGATATACGTCTTTAGAGAGTTTATCTAGGTTTTGGAACCAATCAGAATTTTGTTGACTTATGTATTGACGCAATTAGTATCCTCTGTCAGGGTATAACTGTGGTTGATTTATAGTTGTAAGAGAGCGGCCTACGAACTCCGTCGAGAGTATTGAAGTATTTTCTTACTTACTATTATTTCTTAATTACTATTTTCTTCAAGTAAAATTATTATTATTAAAGGAGTCATGACCCACAATTTGCACTTTTCCACGAGAATCAATGTATGTTATGATTGCCTAACGATTATACACTGGCCAGGAAGCCGATATTTAAAAGTGAAGCGTTTGTTTACCTCAGGGTTTGTAAAATAGCCCACGTGCACTCGCACTCAAATACAAGATTTTGATTTCTTCCCCGTCTTGACGTCAAGACGGGGCAGGATATACCATATATGGACACCGCAGCAGGAAGCTCGCCCTTCCCCTCTCCCCCTCATATTCAGTCGAGAAAGACGCTGGAACTAGTGCACACGTGAGTTGCTCTGTGGTTGACTGCCAGAATCAACATGTAAATGTGTTTTCTCTACCAAGAACGGACCTACCTATCAGAGACCAGTGGATTAAATTCATTTTTAATGAAGCGGTTCCTTCAACCCTTCCCACTGGCTTATCGTTACGTGTTTGTGCTAAACACATTGTACGCTGAAATCCTTTACAAATTTGGGGTTATATCAGGCGAAGTTGGTATCGAAGCTCGGGAGAAGCGCCATTCCAACAAAATTGCATGCAATTGAAACGGTAAGACTGTGTTTTTTATTGCTCTACTGTGTGTAACAAACAGCATCTAACTGCTAATGCGGCTAATTGTATGCTATTGCGTCTGTCACTAGACAAATAAACGAAAGACTCGTGGTGAAGTAATTATGTATGTTCCCTGTAAACTGACTGCAAAAACGGACTTTTGACTGCATTATAATGATTTCTTAATTCAGAATATGATCAAGATTGCGTAGGTTGATGTGTTCGGGGAATTTGCCAGTTAATAGTAACATTTAAAGCCCCTTAAGTGAACGAAATGACTCGGAAAAAAGATTTGTTCATTTTGATGAACGAGCTTGAACGAGAGTCTGGCGTTGCCAGATTGGGTGTTTTTTCCGCTACATATTAAAGCCGGTTTACGGTGTGTTTTCACCTAGAAGGCTTTATAGAAATCTGGCATCCTACTGAACGAAGTTAAACTGAGAGAGAGCGTGGCGTTCACAGACACCAGAACGAACGACTTCACAGTAACGTTCATCAGGCAGTAATGCGGTACGTTCAGTTCATGTTCGCCCAAAATATGAACGAGTTCATGAACTATCGTTCAATGAACGCGTTCAGGCACAACACTGGCAGGAGTATTAGCTTCGAGGTATGGGGAATGGCTGCTAACGTACTTTGCAAAAAACAAATGACTGAGATCATCATGAATTTGGTTATTGTTTATTTGTTGCCTAACGCTTATATATGAGGCGCCGTCTAGTTTGTGTGTGTGTGCTGTGCTCATCTTATATTTGTGTGTGTGTGCTGTGCTCGTGTCTCATATGAGTAACGTTATGTGCGTGAGTTCATCCCTTATGAAAATTAACCATGGTTTTACTACAAATAAAACCAAAAAACCATGGTTACTATAGTTAAACCATGGTAACCACAAATTAACCATGGTTTTGCTAAATTAACCATAGTTTAACCATGGTATTTGTAGTAAATCTGTGGTTATACATATGGTCGTCAACACACCAAAAAACCATGGGTTACTACAGTTTTACTATAATAAAACCATGGTTATTTTTCGTAAGGGATATACATGTATGTGTGACCACTTAGTTTATATGCAAGCGTGTTTCATATGTGTGCGTGAATGAAGTTTGATTTAAGCCCTAAACGGCGCCTCATACTTATACACTGGCCGGGAAGCCGGTCGCGTTCATTCACAACTTGCGCCATGATGTCAGTTTGTAATGATATGCTAAAGCGTTACCTGCGTTGTCAACCCCCCCCCCCCTTCCTGCAACCAATCAACGCGCCCCTCATTTGCATTATTATAATGACCGTACACGACATCCAAAATATCGCATCAGATCTCGCGAGACAATAATGCCTACAGAAATAAGGGTCTGAGGAGCTCTGTGTTTATTTTTTTTCCACTTTTCTTTTTTAGAAAGGCCTGAAAGACTATAATACAGCAGTAGGTATCCAAGGTAATACGAGGGTATGACTCCTTTAATTGAACTCATCTCTGACTCCTGGTCTTCATTGCGACATATCTGGTCCTTGGGTTTTAACTGTAAATTCCCCTACACAATATTATTTTTAGCAACATCATATGACCCCTTTAAAGGAAAATTGAGAACAAAAAAATTGTCTGTCACACATTTCTGATAATTTATAGATTTGGTAGCACACTAGTTTTGTCTGAAGTTGGAGTGCATCAGCAAAAGAAAAAACTATCCATCACATTTTATCTCTGTCACGTGAATATGGTCATAATGTCATTTGAGATATTGAAAGAACATTCGCTATAGATTTGACTATAGTTTTGCCAATATTGTAAAAGACAATGCATGAAAAGCTGCTAGAGATGTATGGATAAAAGCTATTGTTTAGTTTACTGGACCAATTCAGCAGAAGTCATACTGCTTGATCATCAGCTTTTGGCATTTGAATAACAAAAAAAGTGTGTCACTGGTTTTGTATAAAAACCACCAGCAAAGGCCATCAAAGTACAGCTGGTACAGTGAGCTGAAGCACCGAGATAAACAACACACTACCATCATGGGCAAGGTAATTTGTTTGAAAAAGTATAAGCTTAATATTTCATCGAAAGCTTTAGGTTCATATTGTATCCAGTTTGTATTTGCTTAAAGGGATCGTTCACCCAAAAATTTAAATCTGTCATCCTTTACTTAACCTCAAGTTGTTGCAAACATGTACAAGTTTCTTCTGTTGAACACAAGATATTATAAATTATGTTGGTAACTGCTGACAGTAGCCATTAACTTCCATAGTGTTTTATTACACAACATGGAAGCCAATGGATACCATTTCATTATTGTTTGGAATTTTCATTTTTGGGTAAACTTTCCATATTTAACTCTTTTAATGGCTAATAAAAAACATGATGCAATTCAGATCTAAAAGTCAATTAATATTATATATATTTTTGAAATTACCTGAATTTTCAACCCCATCAACAGATCATCTTCTATGAGGACAGGAACTTCCAGGGGCGCAGCTATGACTGCATGAGCGACTGCACTGATATCTCCTCTTACTTGAGCCGTGTTGGTTCAATCAGGGTGGAGAGCGGTTGTTTCATGGTCTATGAGCGCAACAGCTACATGGGGAACCAGTTCTTCCTGGTGAAGGGCGAGTACCATGACATGCAACGCATGATGAGCATGGGCATGATGTTCGACACTATCAGATCCTGCCGCATGATTCCTCCGGTATGACTCTCACTTTGTTTACAGTATTGTGCATATTTAGTAATGAACACAATTTTTATGATATTATACTATACTGTGCATGCATTGCTGAGAAACTGCTAAATAATGATGATATTCTAATGAATCTTCCTTTGTTTTACAGTACAGGGGTTCCTACAGAATGAGGATCTACGAGAGGGACAACTTCGGAGGACAGATGTACGAGCTGATGGATGACTGTGACAGCATCATGGACCGCTACCGTATGTCTGACTATCAGTCCTGTCATGTGATGGACGGCCACTGGCTCTTCTATGAGCAGCCCCACTACAGAGGCAGGATGGCCTACTTCAGACCCGGAGAGTACAGAAGCTTCAGAGATATGGGATACAGCAACATGAGATTCATGAGCATGAGGCGTATCACTGATATGTGTTAAACTGCTAGAATATAGAAGGAAATAAAGAGTAATTTTCAGAACTAGCTGTGGTGTCTTGTTTTATTGGCAATTTTTTTTATCAATACTTTATTTTTTCCCTAGATTTAATAGCTTTTTTTTTTACATATAAAGAACTCAGTTATTTAGACCAAAAAAGTGTAATTTAAAATAATTTGGTTTTGCATGACCCTCTCTGAGATTTAAAATTAAACAGACAATTTTTGCTTCAGTGCCTTTAGTTTAAGAGTTGATAATCGTGCCTTTAATATTTGAAACAACAGGAAGAAACGTAACAAAGATTTTTATTAGTAACAAGCACAAACTCTAAGGAGCTTTTAACACACATTAACATTTCAATATACTATATATACAAACCCGATTCCAAAAAAGTTGGGACACTGTATAAATTGTGAGTAAAAAAGGAATGGAATAATTTACAAATCTCATAAACTTATATTTTATTCACAATAGAATATAGATAACATATCAAATGTTTCATGAGAGCTACACATTCCAAAAAAGTTGGGACAGGTAGCAATAAGAGGCTGGAAAAATTAATGTGCATGTAAGGAACAGCTGGAGGACCAATTTACAACTTATAAGGTCAATTGGCAACATGATTGGGTATAAAAAGAGCCTCTCAGAGTGGCAGTGTCTCAGAAGTCAAGATGGGTACAGGATCACTAATTCCCCCAATGCTGTAGCGAAAAATAGTGGAGCAATATCAGAAAGGAGTTTCTCAGAGAAAAATTGCAAAGAGTTTGAAGTTATCATCATCTACAGTGCATAATATCATCCAAAGATTCAGAGAATCTGGAACAATCTCTGTGCCTTAGGGTCAAGGCTGGAAAACCATACTGGATGCCCGTGATCTTCGGGCCCTTAGACAGCACAGCATCACATGCAATAACGTTACCGTAATGGAAATCACAACATGGGCTCAGGAATATTTCCAGAAAACATTGTCAGTGAACACAATCCACCATGCCATTCACCATTATCGGCTAAAACTCTATTGGTCAAAAAAGAATCCATATCTAAACATGATCCAGAAACACAGGCGTTTTCTCTGGGCCAAGGCTCATTTAAAATGGACTGTGGCAAAGTGGAAAACTGTCAGACGAATCAAAATTTCTTTTTGGAAAACTGGGACCCAATGTCATCCGGACTAAAGAGGAAAAGGACAGCCCAAGTTGTTATAAGCGCACCGTTCAGAAGCCTACATCTCTGATGGTATGGGGTTGCATGAGTGCGTGTGGCATGGGCAGCTTACACATCTGGAAAGGCATCATCAATGCTGAAAGATATAGCCAAGTCAGGGACATCATTAGGCCTATTTTAGGGGGGCTGAAGCCACCCCAAAATGTCCCTAAGCCCCCCTAAATGATAATAAGAACAACAGACAATAATTCGAGAGCCTATGGAATCACCAATAATCGGAAAAAATACTTTCAAACATACTGATAAACTAACGTTAAATATAAAAATACTGTATTTAAAACAGCTAGTTCATATATAGTCGAACGCAACTGTCATGTAGCTTGTCCTGTGACAAATCTGCCGCATCTGCGCACAGAAGTTATCAGTCTAAATGTTCTGCAAAATCAGTCAACAGTGAAAATCAATAGTAGATTTAGTTTAAAGTCCAACAGTTTAACACTAATATTGTTGAATTGAACGGATGCATCTGTAGCAAGGTAAGGTATTAGCCCAGATATGATTGGTTGACGTCCTGCCAACCTGGGAACCTATCAGTGTTCCTACTCCTTCGTCATTGGTTAAAATGGTTTAAATCCAATGAACCTATCAGTGTTGGGATTGATCCTATTAAAAAGGGCATGGTTTGATTACTCAAGATGCATCATCCTGGGTACTAGATCATTGTGGAAAGTCATGGACAAAGGATAGGGTTTGTTGCATCTCCCTGTTGGTGTTGCAAGTAGGCCTTTTTCAGGTTAGTTTCCCAGTTCTGAGAAAAAGATTTGCTTTTTATAAAGGGGTTTTATTGTTGTCTTTTGTTCATCAGCATGCTAGCAGCCGTGGTCTCGTGTGGTAAGCAACCATGCGTTTTGCTACATTGGAATTCTCTCTCGGTATGTATGATGGTAGGTTGTCATGTGTTTTATGAGTGTAATGTAGGTCATCTTTGTGTTATGTTCAGCAGGTGTAACTACACCTCCAGGGGTTTCCAGTACCTTGGTTGAAGACGAATGTACATCAGTATGACTGCACTGCTGCTTTGTTTTTAGTGTTTGTTGTGTAACAGTTTAACTGTTGTGATATGAATGTCTTAGTTTATACCAGTTAATTATGTAATTTATGAGTAGGAACTTAAGGCGGGGGTTTTATACTTTCAGTGTCCACTTGGGGTAGAGTGGTGTTTGGCCAATTGTATTGCTTTCACAATTGAGTGGTTTGTGGTATGGTGTGAGGTGATAATCCAAAAGGCCCCTGCTGGTCATTTTTTTTTCTCCTCCCTGGTCATTTTGTAACTGGTAGACTTGTGTATTAGGCATGTTTTATATTGTATCCAAAAAAAAACAATGTTTGAACCATTACAGTTGTATATAAATAAATTGCAAATGTTTTATACTATCTCTGTCACCATGCTCACCCTGGCTGTTCGCCACGAACCTGTGTGCCCTTTCGTAGGGCTGTTATGTCCCGGTATATTCCGGGTGGCGTAGTTGATGTATATCCACTTTTGGTGGTTCCCCTCCCCTACCTGACCACTTCATGCCACACATCAGTCATACAGGGCTCTGGACCGCGCACCTAATGACGAGCTTGACGAACCATCACAGAAACAAGAATGAAATGCATTCTGACATAACTGTGGCATTAAACTCAGTTAGTGAGGGCTTGTAAAATATTGCACCTATATAGGCCATTCAGATTACTTGTTAAAGCGCAATGAAATACCTTATATCTGCAGACGATGTACGTTTGTGGATGGAGACTTCACCGGCTACATGCGCTAATCCTCATTTGTGTGTGAGAAATGCGGTGCTGAAGTGAAATAGCTGGGCAGTTTGATAGCTGAATTATAGGCCGACTCATAACCCGTGGGTCGGGTTGGGGCGGGTAAGGAAATTTTACTTTATTTGCGGGGAGGGCTGGGGTGGGTCAAATAATTTCATAAAAGCGGGACCTGCGGGTGGGAAAAAACCCTGACCCGCGCATCACTACTATGCACCCTCCCGCCCACACACACCGATACACACGCTAATGGTGAAAGGAAGATTGGTAAGTGTCATGAAGTGATACAGAGTTAAATTGTATGTTGTTTTTAATTACTTTCTTCCCTTTAGCTACGTTTTCTTGAGGTAAAGGAAACAGGATATTTTGGTTTGTTATGGAAAACTGTAGTCTAGCTAGAGTGAACAAACAAAATACAAGAAATAGTTAACTTAGCAAGCTAATCACAACTCTTTATTCTTTGCCAATAATATAACCTATATCTGTAATAGGCATATTCTAAAACAATATCAATCCCCATAGAATGTTGTTGTCACTAAAAACTAAATGTCATAGGGTCCCTGTTAATGCTATTACTGTTGAGCAGATGAGATGGATATTCGAAGATATTTTAGCAGAGAGAAAGAGAAGCAGCCGCAGGAGATTGGCATGCCAGTTTGATTCTGAGAGAGCCGATGTGATTGAGGTCAGTAATGGTCTATGTCTAAGGATTGTTTTGTTTCTTCTAACAATAAGCATTTGTTGGCAGGTCTAGGCACTATGCATAGCCTAAACTAAATTATTTCATTATTTTTATTATGCTAGCTTTATTCTAACTAGGGCTGAGATGATTATAATCGTGATTAATCACATTCCAAATAAAAGTTTGTATTTACATAAATGTGTGTGTACTCTCACTGTGTATAATTATATATATATATATATATATATATATATATATATATATATATATATATATACACACACATGCTTGTATGTGAGTGCAAAGATTTTGCAAATGCAAGTTACAAATACCCTGGGGGCTAAGCCTCCCCTGTCTTCCAATCCTAGTGACATCCCTGATCCAAGTTCTAGAACAACATATGCTCCCATCCAGACAACATCTCTTTCAGGGAAGACCTTGCATTTTCCAACATGACAATACCTGAAGACCAGAAACGCCATAGAAAGAAAGGCAGACTATGAGGTGTGGACAGATATCATGTACTGTTGAAACAGGAAGAAACGGCACCAATTTGTAAAGAATAATAAAGAATACAATGGACTTAATATAAACTTCATGATATAAACACTCCTACAATGGGCACAATCTGATGGGAGTTGTGGTAATGGCCAATAACAGCAGTAGAAGTAAAAGTTGCAGAAAAGTACGCTTGTACAATATAATATGATTATTGTATGAATTATTACTACTACAACATGCTCTTTGTTGACTGTTCTTCCTGATGGGCTATGTGAACCAAAATTTAAGAAACATCAATGTGACGAGTGGGGCGGGGCCGAGAGACGTGGGAACAGGAGCGAGGCCGGTGGAGTGACTGGAGATGAGCGACACCTGCGACACTCGCCGGTCTCGAGTCCCACGGAGGAGATGGAGGGATATAAAACCAGAGCGACGACAGTGACGGACGAGAGAGGACCAGGCCTGGGTTTTGATTTTTATTTGTGCGCGTCAGTCGTCCGTGAGGGGCTGATGCGCTGTTTTGTCTTTATTTTGATCATTAAAGTATCATTTGATTGTCCGCCGGTTCCCGCCTCCTTCTTCCCGAATATTACAAAGGTTTTATCATGACAATCAAATGCTGAGAAAAATTTATCTGCAGTAAGGTTCAGTCAAGGTGCTCAGACGCACAGACGTACCATTGGAAGTGTTTGAATTACAATTAAAGGCATGGCAAACTTAGTGGTTACTGTGTTTTACAAATAGTGTAGAGTAAAAACACAGTTACTGTGGTAAAATCCTGGTAAGTGTTGTGGTTATTGTGCGTTAGTAACTACAAATACCAGAGTAAAACTACGGTTAACGTGGTAAACCCATAGTAAATGGTGTGGTTATTGTGCGTTAGTAACTACAAATACCAGAGTAAAACTATGGTTAAAGTAGTAAACACATACTAAATGTTGTGGTTATTGTGTGTTAGTAACTACAAATACCAGAGTAAAACTACAGTTAATGTGGTAAACCCATAGTAAATGTTGTGGTTATTGTGCGTTAGTAACTACAAATACCAGAGTAAAACTACGGTTACTATGGTAAACCCATAGTCTATATTGTTATTTTTTGTGCCTTTTACCATGCCCATCTTGATGACCCAGTAGCCTTGCCTACTGCTACAGCCCTGAAGCAGTGCGAGACATGTTGGCACTGTTACAGCTCATTAGGCACTTGCAGGGTGGGGGAGTGGTGAATGCTTGAGCACCTGCCCCTTTTCCATTTGATACCCAAAATGCCCTTTTGTCAAGGCATGTTTTTTTTAATTAAACGCCTTTTTATGAAAGCCTGCACAATCTAACTATTAGTCCACACAATGACCTTTCACTTGACGATCTCATACGGGTCGATCACTCACGTTCAGACACCTTCAGTTATATAGCACACTACCATATGCCATCAATAACGTCCACAACTGCCAATAAGTGGAGTTCTCAGCATAGCAGTGTATTTGTTTACTCATATTATTCAGTTATTATTATTTTACAAGAATACATGAAGAGATCATGCACTGCTGCATCAAGGGGCTACGATATTTTTGTCCAATATTTTCTAATGACAATTTTATGACTGGTTTATAAAGGCTACTATGAAATCCTTTTTCCCATTTTTATAACATAATAAGGCAGGAAATATATTTTATAGTTTCTATACCAAATAATATGTCAATCAGTACTGCATTATTCATATAGTTTATTTATTACCTGAAGATAACTTGAAAAAACACACATAAACCACATATTTCGCAGTTGTGTGTTTATTGTCTTCACATTTCATCAGTATAAATGTATTACAGCAGATAGCCAGAAGCCTTTGTCCATATTAGGGATTTCCTAAGTTATACTTCTATGAGTCTGTTTTGGACTTTCTGTGCGAGAGCGCTCTCCAGCTTTGAATATGAATGAAACATGCACTGCTGTGTTTAGCGCTCTGTAATGTTCACATCGCCTCATTTTGAATATGGATAAAATGCCAAGTCATGCATAGACTATCTTGTCTCTTTGAATTTAAATCTAGATTTAAATCTAGAAACCTCTATGTCAGCGGTTCTCAATTCCAGTCCTTTGTTAACACCCCTGCTCTGCACATTTTGTATGTCTCTCTTTGTTAACACACCTGATTCAGATAATAAGCTTGTTAGAAGTGAGCTCTGACTGTGTTCCGATTGTCGAATATGGTCTGACCCAAATTGAGTGTAGATTGGAACTTGATTGGAAGAAAAATTACTGAAGTTGTAAGATAGCTAAAGAATTAAGTGCTTTGATCAGAAGTATTTTATTGTTGAATAACACATTTTCTCACATTAATACAATTTCTTTTTAATAGAAGGAATCATTGATGCGCCTTGTGCTCATGAATCTCATGCCACCCATATCTCTGAAGCTCCTGTACTCTCCAGGCCTGAAGTACCACATCCTGCCTCTGTAGTGGGGCTGCTCATACATGAGCCAGTGGCCGTCCATCACATGACAGGACTGGCAGTGAGACATGTGGTAACGATCCATGATGTTGTCACAGTCTTCCACCATCACGTACATCTGACCCATGAAGTTCTCTCTTTCATAGATCCTCATTCTGAAGGATCCCTTATGCTGCAAATATAAAACAGAAATGTAAAAGTTAAATTGCTAAATTGTTGTGAGAGCATATATGAATGAATGGGGGGGGGGGGGGGTCTCTCCTCAACCCCCACCAGTGTGCAGCATCCATCTGGATGATGCGACATTAGCCACAATGCAACGGTGCCAGTGCGCCCACTATAGACCAGCTACAGGTGGAGAGGAGAGAGTGATAGAGCCAATCAAGTTAACGGGGATTACAAGGAGGCCATGATTGACAAGGGCCACTTGATGGAATTTGGCCAGGACCCCTACTCTTTACTAGAAGAGCATTTAGCAGCCAGTTCTGTGGTAAGTCAAGTATGTATTATTCTCTTACCATAGGGATCATACGGCAAGATCTGATGCAGTCACTCATGCCAAACATAGACATGTAATCAGCATAGTCTCCCCTCCTAAAGAAATACTGATTTCCCATGTAGTTGGGACGGTCGTACATCATGAAGCAGCCACTTTCCACTTTGCAAGAGTGGCAGCGACTCAAGTAAGGAGACATGTCATCACAGTCACCCATACACTCATAAGAGCGACCCTTGAAGTTCCTTTCCTCATAGAAGACCGCCTGATGAGATTAAGGATAAGGTTACAAAGAATTTTAGGTATGCATTCTTAAGTATGCATATTGCATTTAGAGAAAGGGATGCCATTACTTACCCTGCACATGCTCATGCCTGCTGTAGTCATTTTTATTTATTTATTTTTATTATTATTATTTGATACTCTTCTGTTTACACAGCTCTGTTGTCCTGTCAGGTCTCACCCTTACTTTTATACCCGGGCGAATTGAATAAAACTATGTGCATGCTATTGAGATTGAAGACAACCTCATGACTCAGCAGATCAGTGTGGAAGCATTCAGAGTGCATTCATTATGGTCCCTTTTGGACATAACCTACAGGTCGTATACGCTTTCCACAATATTGTTTTCAGACATTTTGAAATATGCTTTTTTCAAAGTCTTTCTTTTTGTAAAAAACAATATTGATCAAATAAATCTGTTTAAATAAGGCCTGTTTATATAGCTACTGCATTTCTATTGGCTTTTAAATCTCTTGTGTGGTTAGACTTTTAATCCCTAAATAATGCTTTAAATATTAGACATAATAAACTATTAACACTAGCAAAAAATAACATTATTAAAATTCTTCTGTTTGGAGTTTATAATAGCAAAAAAAACATTAAAAAATTACAGCACAGACATTTGATGTATTTGGACTGTTTGCACACTTCATAAACACAGCTCTCAGTCAAATTCACTGATTTCCCTTTTCCCTATATTTATAATTTTAAGTTAAATGCTTCCTAGGTATGTATATATATATATATATTTTTTTTTTTTATTTCAGTAATTTTAGCAGATTTTGTGTAAGTCACACTTAATAATTAAGAATGGATGGACTAACAGAAAGAACAGTCCCAACATTTCTATTTTCTGCCATGTTTGGCCTGTAGATGTCAGTATAAATTCAAACACGAGGCAAAGAGTCAGTTAAACATTACTGACTGCACCTTTAATCAGTTTATGTGATACAATGAACAAATAAACTGAAACTGCTGCAGTTTACAGATCTGAAGTAAATAATATCTTGCCTCTGAGGTATTTAGTGTTTTATAAAATGTTATTTTATTTTATGGTTGTGTTTATCTCATGAGGCATTTTTGTGAGCATACAAACGTGACACTGTAATGACACTGAAATTAGTTTCATGACACATTTATTTATTTATTTTTATAGAGAAATGTATTCTTTAGAATGATAAAATATTTGTACCATGAGTCCATGATACGCTTCATGCTCATGAATCTCATACCACCTATATTGCTGAAACTCCTGTACTCCCCAGCCGGGAAGTACCGAATCCTGCCTCTGT
Source organism: Carassius carassius (assembly GCF_963082965.1). NCBI lineage: Eukaryota > Metazoa > Chordata > Actinopteri > Cypriniformes > Cyprinidae > Carassius > Carassius carassius. Next base: position 17,687,231 of record NC_081773.1, on the reverse strand, counting down.
AGTGTGGCTGCTCATAGAAAAGCCAGTGGCCATTCATCACATGGCAAGACTGGTAGTGAGACATGTGGTCCATGATGCTGTGACAGTAATCTGTCAGCTCGTACATCTGACCCATGAAGTTCTCCCTTTCATAGATCCTCATTCTGTAGGATCGGCTGTGTTCCCTATTGTATATGAATGCCTGACCCAGCAATACAGTGCAGTAGCCTTTTAGACGGTCAGTTGTGTTCTCCATTCTACACGTGACTAGCTCATGCTGTCCACCTCTTCCATTGGTTCCTTTTTTTCCCTAACAAGAATGTTTTCAGTATGTTTTCCTAATTAGTTTAAATTATTTTTTTTGCACAGAAAAGGCTTTGAATTTAGACATGTGGTGGACACATCCAAAATACCTAGAGCTAGGTAGTTGCTCTTGTATTTTGGGCTGTCATATTTTAATAATAAATTATGACCAAATACCAAACCTTCTCTTTGTGGTGCTTATGAAGTTTTATATTCCATTTTTTTCAAGCATTTTCAGAATTTTCAATGGACCCACCACAAAAAAAAAAAAAAATCACATCAAATAAAAAATAAAACATACACAAAACACTTAAATTGCATGCAATTATACAAATAAATGCAACATAACAATGATACAAATTAAATAAACAGTGTTGTTTACAAGGTTTCAGGTAGGTCTAACAGTAGTATTCGGGTACGGAAATTGAAGAAAGTAATCAAATGTAAAATATAACACTGCATTGATTTTACTATATAAATGAAATATGTTATATTAATATTTATTTATGTTACAAGCTTAAGTTATTTATTCAGTCAGGAGCAGAGAATAACATTTCTCACTGTCTTCCATTAAGTACACAGCAGCAGAGATGTCGCCAAGACAGCCTTTTGACGAGTGTTGGTCATGGCTTTTCTCAGCGTGCTGCAGCTTCCACTCTGTGGTCACGCTGCAACTCCTCCTGGGTGCTTCAACATTTCAGTGTCTAAAAGAGCAATTACTAAAAGAGCAATTACTAAAAGAGCTCCATGAGTGTCGTGCCGTCTTTTTAAAGATGTCTTTCGTGCGTTTCTGGATGTGGTCACTTCTTGGCTCGATCTAATGGTCATGATCACTGCATCACTTGCCTGGGCATCGAGCACGCGTAGGCAGCATTCATGGATGACCATTGCAATGTTGCGATTATGGCTCCTCTTAGTCAAATGAAGAGGAGTCCCCCTCCCCATGCCCCATTCTAGTTCCTCCGCCTAGAGGAGGACTACTTCAGCTCATGGCCAGGGTGATCTGAGGGTCACAGTGAGGGCTTCCCCGCCAAGCAAGTCTCCACGGATCCTTCACTCCTCCAGCGCATCGTACCCTCTGGTGTACCGCGGATGTGAAGCCTTGGACAGGGTCGGGGCCCAGCGCTTCATCCGGCCCACCAGCAGATGACCTGATATCGATCATTGCAGTGCCCAACAGTTCTCCGCCGCACAGAAGCAGACGGAGGCAATAAAACACATCCTGCCCTGGCGGCCTGCTGCTGTCAACACCCTGCCACCAGCTGCAGCCCCTCTGCCTGCTCATTGCCTGATCACCAGGGTGCCCTCCTGGTGCCTCCACCTCCGCTCCAGCCCAGCCTCAGCAGCAGCCTTCACACCGGCTGCGGCATGGAGCTGGCACCAGGAAAGCGGCGCTGCCCAGAGTCTCAGGATATGCGACGGCCGATGATGGTAAATGTGTATTGCTGCAGCATTCTGGATTTTCCTTTTGTCTGAAAGTGAACCTAAGTAGTTAGGTAGTTTTGGAATTTTAGCTGTAAGACTAGCCTCAGGTTTTTCCACTTCAACTTTATTTCTCCTTTTTTGCACACCACTATCAATTTTTTAAAAACATTTTGAACACCAGTATAGGCTTCCTCACATTCTTGACATGTGGAAGCATAATGCAAAGAGGCGTTTCCTGACTTAATGGCGGATGCCACAAATTGTATATAGATTATGTTTGAAGGGTGAAATTATATCAATCAGGAACATCTCCAATAATTTCTTGTTATTTTATAATTAGACACAAGACAACCACTTATATGAATTGTCAATCAAGGGCCTGTGGGGGCCCTGGGGCTTCAGCCCACGGAAGAAGGGGGCCCTTGATTGGCTGATAAAATATGCACCTTTGGGTATACGTTTCTGCAAGAGAGGTTTTACATAACTTACTGAACATTTTGCAGCAGTTTCAGAACTGCTAGTTAGAGAAATGTCCACTGATTAGCTCTAAAACACAGGTTCAATATGTAAACTCTGGCATTTTTTATTATGTATATCTACGTACTTATTTCTGTGTTTTTATTACATTGTTTCAAGTATGTATCACACGGTGGTTCAGAATTCAAACTAAACCCAACCCTAAACCTACCCTATAGTGTTAACAAATGCAAAACTGATGTAAAAACACATTTGTGGATGCAACCTTGCCATTTCAACTTCCTTACATGTAGATTTGAACAGCTTTGTCGAACCATGGTTACATGAGATTCGAACCGGAGCTCCTCGCCGCTGAAGTTCATCTCAGTACTCCGTAAGCTACAGAAAAACCTACCGCTTCTGAAAACCCATATATAAGAATCTGGATATGTGTGACGCTAACATTCAAAAGCATCAGTTTTCAAATCTTCCAGCATATTAATATTGTTTTAAAGTCATAACATGATATTGTTCATGTAATTGTGCAAAAATTACGCTTTATTAATTGAAACTCTGTAAATTTGCATGAAAAGGAATAAAAGGTGTCTGAGTTTTACTGCCTCTAGTGTTCATTTCTTTTGGAAACTGCAGTGATATGTACTTATTGGTACGTATTTCGCGTCTTGCGAAAACGTGCCCCCAGATACGTATTTGACATGAGACCAGGTAGGTTTTTGCAGACATGCATTGTGTATTGTGTATCTGTTGCACATACAATATTATGATACTATATTGATACCATATTAATGATACTACCATATATAAAATACAGTGGCAGTACTACAGTACTGTGCAAATTTTAGCAATAATGATAATTTAGACAGTTTTATGTTGTAGAGAAATTAATTTATTGAAAGATTTGAACACTAGTACCAGGAGTCCATTATACGCCTCATGCTCATGAATCTCATGCCACCCATATTGCTGAAGCTCCTGTACTCTCCAGGCCTGAAGTACCACATCCTGCCTCTGTAGTGGGGCTGCTCATAGAAGAGCCAGTGGCCTTCCATCACATGACAGGACTGGCATTGAGACATGCGATAACGGTCCATGATGCTGTCACAATCATCCATCATCTCGTACATTTGACCCATGAAGTTCTCCCTCTCGTAGATCCTCATTCTGTAGGATCCCCTGTACTGTAGTGGAAGAAATGTCAGTTATGCTTAAATTATTCAGGAAGAATAATTATCACATGTAAGCATATCTTCAGCAGCACTCTAGGTCTGTCTCTCACAGATCATCATTCTGAAAATATCTGTTTCTTTTCAAGTTGAAAGATTTCTAAGCAAATGCTTACGAATAAATTTAGGACCTTTTTCTATTGTCAATTAATAAATATGTCAGCAGGTTCATAGAGCTTACCATAGGGATCATACGGCAGGACCTGATGCAGTTGCTCATTCCAAACATAGACATGTAATCAGCATATTCACCCCTCTTAAAGAAATACTGATTTCCCATGTAGTTGGGTTGATCATACATCATCCAGCATCCACTGTGCACTCTGCAAGAGTGACAGCGGCTCATGTAGGAGGAGAAATCGGCACAATCGCTCATACAGTCATAAGAGCGACCCTGGAAGTTCCTGTCCTCATAAAAGGTGACCTGAAAATTCAGTTAATTTCTTAGTTGTTTTAAGTAAGAAATACCACATTAAAGTATAGCTGTAAATAAATTGAAAAAATTAAGGTAAACTGTATGGAATAGGTACTGGAACAAGGTTTACCTTCATGGTTGCGCTGGTTAATCCTTAGTAGTTCCACAAATGAGAAGCTGAAGCTGAAGCTGATTCTGCTTGTTGACCAACTGCTGTCACCCCTACCTTTATACTAGTACAAGACTAAAGAATACACAGCCTCTATTGTTAGTCAATTCCTGACAGTGCAATTGGAACAGAGGCCATTATAGTTAAAGCATAGTATGTAGATTTTTGTCATCTCACAGTTTTAGGAATCTAGAATTTCTTACGTTTTTATTTGCTAAATGAAAGAACTAGAATGTAGAACGGAAAGGAAAAACCTAACTAAAAGTCGATCAATTTATTTTCTTGTTTCAGAGTTTTCTTTCTTTCATTCTTTATTTTTTTTTGTTTGATCTTAATGGTACTCTTTTCAATGCTTATGGGAATCTATCTTCTGATTGCCCACCTTTAGTTGAAGCAGTGCAACACAAGACTTGGACCATGACTGATCCATTTTTGTCCAACTGTAATTTCATTGGAGACCTTTTCATTTCTTTTGAGACCCATTTTATTATGTGCCTTTTGGATTAATTCTTGTAGTCCTTGTATACATTTGAGGATTTTGTTATATTATTTTTGTGTCTGTTGCAGGTTCTTATACTAATAATTTCTAGAGGTGTTGTATTATTATTATAATTATAATTATTATGATTAATTTTAATTTTTTTATTTATTTTTTATAGCAGTTATTGCCTCTTGTAGCCATCTGTAAAATTTTCTTGCTGGTTATTTATCCTCTAGCAAGTATTTCTCTTAAATTGATAAAAAAAAACTTTGCCCAGTGGTTAACTTCATTTTCTGCACACCATGCACACACACTCTACATTAAAGAACAAGAGCTGATGCACTGAAAAAGCTATCAAACATGTAAGCTGGAGTTGTTCTATAGCAGTCTCCATAGCGATACTGTCACGTAAAAGAACACAAAATCCAATTGCAAGTAAAACAGTTTATTTGCCACAACGCAAACAGCAGGGAACAAGAAAATAGAGCAGGTGAGCTGGTGAATCGGTGAGCTGGAGAGCTGTCTCTGTAACACGGAGACTATGAGGCACTGACCCGAACCAACCCAGAGAATTCTCCTAGGAACAGGCGTGGAAGCACACTGAGCTATCTCCTTGGCAGAGCGCAAGAAGAGTGATCTGAGGACAGAGAGCAAGACCAGCATCGACAAACACAAACAACGATCTGACAACATGCAGTAACAACCACAAGACAGATAAAGACAGGACAGAACCAGCATCAGGTGCAGCCATGCTGATTAGCTCATCAGCCCAATGATTGCCGGAGCAATGCTGAATGAACAATCAGACAGAAACGAGAAAACAGACATGCAGAATGAACACACAGATCTATGAACCGTGACAGTACCCCTCCTCCTAGGAGCGCCTCCTGGCGCTTCCAGAGGAACCTACCTGGCGATTGTAATCATCAATTAGCGAATGATCCAATATGTCCCTAGCGGGAACCCAACTCCTCTCCTCCGGACCGTAACCCTCCCAGTCCACCAAGTACTGAAATCCGCGTCCCCTCCGCCTCGAGTCCAGAATACGCCATACCGAATAAGTGAGTTCCCCATCTACGAGTCGCGGTGGTGGGGGAACTGGGACAGGCGGATTAATGGGGGCACGAAAAATGGGCTTTAATTTGGAGACATGGAAGACGGCATGAATTCTCCTGTACGCAGGAGGAAGTTTGAGGCGGACTGCCACTGGACTAATAATCTTGGTGACAGTAAACGGGCCGATAAATTTGGGAGCAAGCTTCTTACAGACGGAACGGAGAGGAATATCTTTAGATGAAAGCCACACTTTTTGACCAACAACGTAGACGGGTGGCTCAGACCGGTGGCGATCGGCCTGGGCCTTGGTGCGCACCCCACCTGGAGGATGGCTTCTCTAGCCCTCCTCCAGGTGCGGTGGCACCTCTGGAAAAAGGCGTGAGCAGAGGGGACCGCGACTTCGGATTCCATACTCTGAAAGATAGGTGGCTGGTAACCTATGCTACACTGAAACGGAGATAGGCCCGTGGATGACACTGGTAAAGAATTGTGTGCGTACTCCACCCATGAGAGTTGCTGACTCCAAGAGGATGGGTTTTGAGACACCAAACACCGCAATATCCGTTCCAAATCTTGGTTGGCCCTCTCCGTCTGACCATTACTCTGGGGATGAAACCCAGAAGAAAGACTAACAGTCGCCCCTAACAAACGACAAAATTCTTTCCAAAATTTGGAAACAAACTGAGGCCCCCTGTCAGAGACCACGTCTGCCGGGAGGCCATGAATATGAAAGACGTGATCAATGACAGCAACCGCTGTTTCTCTGGCTGAGGGTAATTTGGGCAGAGGAACAAAATGAGTTGCCTTCGAGAACCGGTCCACCACGGTCAAAACTACCGTGTTACCCTGCGATGGCGGGAGTCCCGAAACAAAATCTAGCGAAATGTGGGACCAGGGTCTCGAAGGAACCGACAGCGGCTGAAGGAATCCAGCAGGGGGTTGATTGGAAACCTTAGAAGTGGCACAGACAGAGCAAGCCAAAACAAAATGACGTATATCCCGGGCCATAGAGTGCCACCAGAACCGCTGTTTGACAAGAAATACTGTACGATTTACCCCTGGATGACAAGCTACTTTGGAACAATGGCCCCAACGGATGACCTCGGACCGTAATTCTTCTGGCACAAATAAACTACTCGGTGGGCATCCAGGCGGAGGCGTTACCCCTTCTAAGGCCTTACGGACCTTCGACTCGATCTCCCAAGTCATACCAAATACCACGATGTCATGTGGCACTATAGACTCGGGAGACAACGGGCGTTCAGATTTATCAAAAATACGGGACAAGGCATCAGGTTTAACGTTCTTAGAACCTGGACGATAAGAAATTGAAAAACGAAAACGACTGAAAAATAAGGCCCACCGAGCTTGCCTAGAATTTAACCTTTTAGCAGAACTGATGTATTCAAGGTTCTTATGGTCAGTCCAGACTATAAAGGGTTCCTCCGAACCCTCCAACCAATGTCGCCATTCTTCCAAAGCGAGCTTAACTGCCAGCAACTCTCTATTACCAATGTCATAATTACATTCGGCAGGAGAAAAACGATGAGAATAATATGCGCAAGGGTGAACCTTACCATCCGTGGAAGAACGCTGGGAAAGAACCGCACCAGCCCCGACCTCTGACACATCGACCTCCACCACGAACTGACGGAAGGGGTCAGGGGCCACCAGAATGGGAGCTGAAACAAAGCAACTCTTTAATTTGCAGAACGTAGCTTCCGCCATGCTAGACCACCTGAACGTCATCTTGGCGGAGGTCAAGGCAGTCAAAGGGGCGGCTAGCTGGCTGTAATTGCGAATAAAACGGCGGTAAAAATTGGCAAAGCCCAGAAACCTCTGCAGGGCCTTGCGGGAATCTGGGGTTGGCCAATCTACCACAGCCTGGACTTTGTTGGGATCCATGCGTAATCCCTCGGATGATATGATGTACCCTAGAAAAGAAACAGATTGTGCGTGAAAAATGCATTTCTCCGCCTTGACAAAAAGCCCATTCTCTAGCAGCCTCTGAAGCACTACCCTGACGTGCTGAACATGTTCCTGGAGAGAATGAGAAAATATCAAAATGTCATCCAGGTAGACATATATGAACTGATCAACCATGTCTCTCAGCACATCATTGACTAGTGCCTGGAAGACCGCGGGAGCATTAGAGAGCCCAAATGGCATAACAAGATACTCAAAATGCCCCCTGGAGGTATTAAAAGCGGTCTTCCATTCATCCCCATTTCTTATGCGAACCAAATGATAGGCATTGCGAAGATCCAATTTTGTGAAAAAGGAAGCACCCTGCAGACTCTCGAAGGCTGAGGACATCAACGGCAAAGGGTAGGTATTCTTTACCGTGATACTATTCAACCCTCGATAGTCGATACAAGGACGCAGGGAACCATCTTTCTTTTCCACAAAAAAAAATCCTGCACCTGAAGGAGAAGAAGAAGGACGGATGATCTTGGCTGCAAGAGAATCAGAAATATATTTCTCCATGGCCTCCCTCTCCGGTACGGAAAGTGAGTATAACCTGCCTTTAGGCGGAGAAGTACCTGACAATAAATCTATTGCACAATCATAAGGACGATGCGGAGGAAGAGAAGCAGCCCGGGACTTACTGAACACTCCCTTCAGGTCAAGATACTCCGCGGGCACGTTTAACAGATCCACATGTTCATCCTGCAACACAGAACAAGACACAGAAGAGCAAGCGGACAACAAACATGATTCATGACAATATTCACTCCAGGATGAGACTGTGCTTAGTTGCCAGTTTATATTGAGGTTGTGTAACACTAGCCAGGGGTGACCCAAAACCACAGGAGCCAAAGGGGAATCAGTCAAATAAAAAGAAATGGTCTCAGTGTGGTTGCCCGAAGTGATAAGACTCACTGACTCAGTGGCATGAGTGATGGGTGGAAGCGACTGACCACAGAGGGCACTGACTGAGATAGGTGGACTAAGTGGAACTGCACGAATACCCAGCTTAGACGCTGTCCCACAATCCAAAAAATTACCCTCTGCGCCAGAATCCACCAGTGCTTTACAAGAGAAAATGTCCCGGCCCCTCCGTATTTGAACCGAGAGCAGAGTTACCGGGGAGGAGGACTTCTGAGTGGTGACTCCGCCCGTCAGTAGCCTCCTTACTGACGAGCTCTGGTTTTTACCGGGCACTGTGCAGCGATGTGACCTGCGGCACCACAGTATAGGCATAGCCCCAGGTTCCTACGCCTGTCCTTCTCCTCTCGAGAAAGGTGAGCCCTGCCCACCTGCATGGGTTCTGGATCAAAGCGGTGATCAGTTGTCTTCTCCGCCATGGCTGCAAACTGGTCACGCTGATGTAGTCTGGTGTCCACTTGGATGGCCAGATCGATCAATCCGTCGAGTGAAGTGGGTAATTCCAGGGTGTAAATCTCCTTAATGATCCGGTCGGCCAATCCATGCCTAAACATGTCCCACTGCGCTTCTTGGTTCCAGTTGCATTCTGCCGCCAATGTTCGAAACTCAATAGAATAATCCGTAACTGACCGATCTCCTTGGCGTAACTCCGCCAATTCCCTTGCCGCCTCCCTACCAGATGCAGCCCGATCAAAAACCTTCCTGAGCTCCTCAGAAAACAATTGGAATGAAGAACAGCAAGTGTGTCCTTGTTCCCACACCGTTGTTCCCCAGAGAGCCGCTCGTCCAGAAAGCAGAGTTATGATAAAAGCCACTTTGGACTCCTCTGTAGGAAAAGACGAAGGCTGGAGAGCAATGTGAAGAGAGCAAGTGGTCAAAAATGAACGACATAACAGGGGCTCACCGGAATAAACAGTTGGAGGCGGTAGACGAGGCTCAATGTGTCGGTTGGTGATATCCACAGGTGGAAACGTCGGAGGATTAAGCGCAGTGGGTTGTTGGGCAGATTCAGGTTTTAACTGTCTGACCTGAGTGGTGAGATCAGAGACCTGCGTGACGAGTGCCTGCACTGCACGACCAGTAGCCATGATTTGCTCCTCTTGCTGTGCAAAACGACTATTGCTACTGGTAAGAATGTCTCTCAGCTCTGCCATACTTGCTGGATCCATCTTGGTCAGATCGTTCCGTCACGTAAAAGAACACAAAATCCAATTGCAAGTAAAACAGTTTATTTGCCACAACGCAAACAGCAGGGAACAAGAAAATAGAGCAGGTGAGCTGGTGAACAGGTGAGCTGGTGAATCGGTGAGCTGGAGAGCTGTCTCTGTAACACGGAGACTATGAGGCACTGACCCGAACCAACCCAGAGAATCCTCCTAGGAACAGGCGTGGAAGCACACTGAGCTATCTCCTTGGCAGAGCGCAAGAAGAGTGATCTGAGGACAGAGAGCAAGACCAGCATCGACAAACACAAACAACGATCTGACAACATGCAGTAACAACCACAAGACAGATAAAGACAGGACAGAACCAGCATCAGGTGCAGCCATGCTGATTAGCTCATCAGCCCAATGATTGCCGGAGCAATGCTGAATGAACAATCAGACAGAAACGAGAAAACAGACATGCAGAATGAACACACAGATCTATGAACCGTGACAGATACATTCTGCTGAAATATTAGTGTAATGCAGCCAGTCTGTTTTCTTTCACACATTTACTCTGTTTGCTGTGACTAAATCTGCAAGCAAACCATGACATTTTCTTGATTTGTGCTTATGTGAAAATTAAATAATTCTTATAAAATGTTATAAAATGAAATTAAAATGACAGTAATTCTGATTAATAAATGTGGTTATGTTATTGTTTTAGTGATTACCATTTAACCATTATCATGTATTAACCACCTACATTCGACTTAGCTTCTTAGCTCACTAGTCCTGGATTATATATTCATACCACATTACATCCAGCACTTGGGCTCATACTACTGCTTGCCGGGAACCTCACCATTCCTCTTTGGCATAGTGAAAAGTTCTCAGGATTTGTAACTGAAGAACAGTTTAATATGAAAAAGTCTTAAATCCTTTAGGAACCTAACTGATGCCAGCTATATTTAAGTAGTTTTGAATGGTAGACCTTTCATCATAATACGTTGTTGCTATTTATTGTTCTTAAAGGGTTAGTTCACTCAAAAATTAAAATTCCCTTGTTGAAAAAAACAGCATATGCTGGTTAGGTATTTTTGAAACATGGCTGCTGGTCATGTGCCGGTCTTAATCTGGTCCTAAGAAACTAGCTCCTGCTCAGGACCAGTTCATTACCAGCACATGACCAGCAGCCATGTTTCAAAACATACCAAACGATCATATGCTGTTTTTTTTTTAAAATAGAAAAGTGATTGGAAGTGTGTGCGCATGTGGCGCGATTTGTTTTGTTTCATTTTAAAATATAGAATAAACTACCCACGAGCCTCAGAAAGCAGACCCCGATTTCCTTCCTCCTCAGCCAAACAAACTTTATATTATTACACTGCAGTACTGTTTATTAGTGATTACTTTGATCTGCAGGATCCACATGCCTGCTCTAAACAGGCTGCATGATGCCGTGGATAGTGTTTGTGACAATGAAAGTGTGTAGCCCTGATCTTGCGAGATTGCAGGTGGAGCTACAGTATATCAAGTTTGGCTGTGCCTCTCTAATATGCGTATTATTGTCTGTAGAGATTCTCACTGGCCATGGACATATTTATATGCTCTGTTGAGAGATGCTTGTAAACCTTCTCTCCCAGGGTGTCTGACAGTGGGACTTTATCTTCTCAATTCGCTTGTTCTCCTTTGCTTCGAGACCACTGGTATTTACCTGCCATAGCGAGGATGATCGGGAGCAGAAATTAAATAGTTTCTGCACAAATGTAAAGAACTCAAAAGAGCCTCAAATTATTCCAGTAACATTTATTTTAACATAGTTTAAGTTAAAATATAGACTACGAAGTAAATTATCAAATTTCAAAAATCAAAAGTCAGTAATATGTTCACATGATATGTTGTGACGCTTAGACAAACCAGGTATCCCTTGGTATCCAATCACTGATGGATTGGCGATAGGGATGAGTGTACATCCACCAGGCCCAAAACTCTGGGGATGCCAGCAAATTTCATGCTTACCCATTTATAGATCTTGGACATTTAGAGCCAAATTGTTTGCCAGATTTTAATTATCAAAAATGATTGCCAATTTAAATGCTTTAATGACATTACGAAATAGCCCCGGCTAATTACCATCATATTAGTTCTGAAACCACATAAAGACAACTTCATAAATAGGCCTGTATCCATTGCAAACATATTTATTATTAGTCTTAAAATGTCCATAACATAAAATCATTGTTGAGCCACAATATTGTCAACATAGTTTGACTTGTACTGCGCTGCGTTGATTTCTAAAGACTGCTGCACAGAAGCGGTGACTAGCGTCTTGAGCTCAAACAATGCTAAGAGAGAGCTTACAAATGGTCCAGACCAACCTTACGAAAGTGTGACTTACAGAAGATATACTTTGCGTACGAAAGTGTCGGGAATCGTGCCATAAGGTTAAGAGAGAGGTTGAGGAATAGGTTAAGAGCTACTTAATGATAAGAATGTTTTGGGGAACCGGGCCCTGTACCTTTTTTAATGTCCATTACACCCAAGTTACCATGCAATTCTTCCCTGAAGTCTGATCAGTTATGTTGTCTGATTTAAGAGTCAATATTTCATTGTGCCCCGGAATATTACTATCATTTTTATCTAAGGGGCAGAGTAAATATAAAAAAGAAAACTGCTTTCTAAATGATTATAAGAACTATGACTTATTGCTGCTGCTAACTCATCTTCAATGTGTAAAACACATGGATATGCGACGGCCGGTGATGGTAATGTGTATTGCTGCAGCATTCTGGATTTTCCTTGTGTCTGAAAGTGAACCTAAGTAGTTAGTTAGTTTTGGAATTTTAGCTGTAAGACTAGCCTCAGGTTTTTCCACTTTAACTTTATTTCTCCTTTTTTGCACACCTCTATCAATTTTTGAAAAACATTTTGAACACCAGTATAGGCTTCCTCACATTCTTGACATGCGGAAGCATAATGCAAAGAGGCGTTTCCTGACTTAATGGCGGATGCCACAAATTGTATATAGATTATGTTTGAAGGGTGAATTATATAAATCAGGAACATCTCCAATAATTTCTTGTTATTTTATAATTAGACACAAGACAACCACTTATATGAATTGTCAATCAATGTATAAGGACAGTTCCCATTTACTCCAGCCAATCAAGGGCCCCTTTCTTCTGTGGGGGCCCTGGGGCTTCAGCCCACGGAAGAAGGGGGCCCTTGATTGGCTGATAAAATGATCAGAAGTGGTCAAATAAGCAAAGGATAAACTGTTAATTTTCAAAATCTTTTCTTTTCCTTTTCTTTAACTCCATACTATATGAGGTGTTCATTCTACATAACATTTACTACACAGGGCATAGCAAAATGGCAAGAGCGCTCATGTTTTTGCCAGCCCAGTCTCATGGCAAATATGCACCTTTGGGTATACGTTTCTGCAAGAGAGGTTTTACATAACTTACTGAACGTTTTGCAGCAGTTTCAAAGAGAAATGTCCACTGATTAGCTCTAAAACACAGGTTCAATATGTAAACCCTGGCATTTTTTATTATGTATATCTAGGTACTTATTTCTGTGTTTTTATTACATTGTTTCTAGTATGTATCACGGTGGTTCAGAATTCAAACTAAACCCAACCCTAAACCTACCTTATAGTGTTAACAAATGCAAAACTGATGTAAAAACACATTTGTTGATGCAACCTTGCCATTTGAATGGGATTCAAACCGGAGCTCCTCGCCTCTGAAGTTCATCTCAGTACTCCGTGAGCTACAGAAAAAACCTACCGCTTCTGAAAACTCATATATATGAATCTGGATATGTGTGACGCTAACATTCAAAAGCATCAGTTTTCAAATCTTCCAGCATATTAATATTGTTTTGAAGTCATAACATGATATTGTTCATGTAATTGTGCAAAAATTACGCTTTATTAATTGAAACTCTGTAAATTTGCATGAAAAGGAATAAAAGGTGTCTGAGTTTTACTGCCTCTAGTGTTCATTTCTTTTGGAAACTGCAGTGATATGTACTTATTGGTACGTATTTCGTGTCTTGCGAAAACGTGCCCCCAGATACGTATTTGACATGAGACCAGGTAGGTTTTTGCAGACATGCATGTTCAAATTGTGTATCTGTTGCACATACAATATTATGACACTATATTGATACCATATTAATGATACTACCATATATAAAATACAGTGGCAGTACTACAGTACTGTGCAAATTTTAGCAATAATGATAATATAGACAGTTTTATGTTGTAGAGAAATTAATTTATTGAAAGATTTGAACACTAGTACCAGGAGTCCATTATACGCCTCATGCTCATGAATCTCATGCCACCCATATTGCTGAAGCTCCTGTACTCTCCAGGCCTGAAGTACCACATCCTGCCTCTGTAGTGGGGCTGCTCATAGAAGAGCCAGTGGCCTTCCATCACATGACAGGACTGGCATTGAGACATGCGATAACGGTCCATGATGCTGTCACAATCATCCATCATCTCGTACATTTGACCCATGAAGTTCTCCCTCTCGTAGATCCTCATTCTGTAGGATCCCCTGTACTGTAGTGGAAGAAATGTCAGTTATGCTTAAATTATTGAGGAAGAATAATTATCACATGTAACCATATCTTCAGCAGCACTCTAGGTCTGTCTCTCACAGATCATCATTCTGAAAATATCTGTTTCTTTCAAGTTGAAAGATTTCTAAGCAAATGGTTACGAATAAATTTAGGACCTTTTTCTATTGTCAATTAATAAAGATGTCAGCAGGTTCATAGAGCTTACCATAGGGATCATACGGCAGGACCTGATGCAGTTGCTCATTCCAAACATAGACATGTAATCAGCATATTCACCCCTCTTAAAGAAATACTGATTTCCCATGTAGTTGGGTTGATCATACATCATCCAGCATCCACTGTGCACTCTGCAAGAGTGACAGCGGCTCATGTAGGAGGAGAAATCGGCACAATCGCTCATACAGTCATAAGAGCGACCCTGGAAGTTCCTGTCCTCATAAAAGGTGACCTGAAAATTCAGTTAATTTCTTAGTTGTTTTAAGTAAGAAATACCACATTAAAGTATAGCTGTAAATAAATTGAAAAAATTAAGGTAAACTGTATGGAATAGGTACTGGAACAAGGTTTACCTTCATGGTTGCGCTGGTTAATCCTCAGTAGTTCCACAAATGAGAAGCTGAAGCTGAAGCTGAAGCTGATTCTGCTTGTTGACCAACTGCTGTCACCCCTACCTTTATACTAGTCCAAGACTAAAGAATACAACGCCTCTATTGTTAGTCAATTCCTGACAGTGCAATTGGAACAGAGGCCATTATAGTTAAAGCATAGTATGTAGATTTTTGTCATCTCACAGTTTTAGGAATCTAGAATTTCTTACGTTTTTATTTGCTAAATGAAAGAACTTGAATGTAGAACAGAAAGGAAAAACCTAACTAAAAGTCGATCAATTTATTTTCTTGTTTCAGAGTTTTCTTTCATTCATTCATTCATTCATTCTTTTTTTTTTTTTTATCTTAATGGTACTCTTTTCCATGCTTATGGGAATCTATCTTCTGATTGCCCACCTTTAGTTGAAGCAGTGCTACACAAGACTTGGACCATGACTGATCCATTTTTGTCCAACTGTAATTTCATTGGAGACCTTTTTATTTCTTTTGAGACCCATTTTATTATGTGCCTTTTGGAATAATTCTTGTAGTCCTTGTATACATTTGAGGTTTTTGTTATATTCTTTTTGTGTCTGTTGCAGGTTCTAATACTAATAATTTCTAGAGGTGTTGTATTATTATTATAATTATAATTATTATGATTAATTTTTATTTATAAATTTTTTTTTTTATAGCAGTTATTGCCTCTTGTAGCCATCTGTAAAATTTTCTTGCTGGTTATTTATCCTCTAGCAAGTATTTCTCTTAAATTGATAAAAAACTTTGCCCAGTGGTTAACTTCATTTTGTGCACACCATGCACACACACTCTACATTAAAGAACAAGAGCTGATGCACTGAAAAAGCTATCAAACATGTAAGCTGGAGTTGTTCTATAGCAGTCTCCATAGCGATACATTCTGCTGAAATATTAGTGTAATACAGCCAGTCTGTTTTCTTTCACACATTTACTCTGTTTGCTGTGACTAAATCTGCAAGCAAACCATGACATTTTCCTGATTTGTGCTTATGTGAAAATTAAATAATTCTTATAAAATGTTATAAAATGAAATTAAAATGACAGTAATCCTGATTAATAAATGTGGTTATGTTATTCCCATACAGAAATGTAATATATGTCAATATATGTAAATTACATATATAATATCGTTGCCCATGTATGTCTGCTGCATATATGAGAATATATGCAAAATTCATATATGTAAAACACATAGACATATATGAAACATATATTTCAAAATATATAAAAAATGGCCGTTTTCATGTAAGTGCCATATATTTTCGCATATATGCACATATATGTGAAATATATGCAAGACACATATATGTATACATGCATATATGTATTTATTTCCAGAGTACATACTTTCACTTATATTAGGGATACAAATATGCTTCTAATATGATGACACCATGTACTTTCACTTATATTAGGGATACAAATATGCTTCTTATATGATGACACCATGTACTTTCACTTATATTAGTGGTACAACTATGTTTTTTATATATCCTGCACATATATTTATACTCATTCCACAGAACACACAATTCCAGGTCTTTTCAAATACAAACTTTAATGCATTTTGTTCAGTACACAAACTTTTCAAGTAAAAACTTCATTTAATTTCAACTTCAGATTTTTTGACTCACTCGGGAAACACTCATTTTTAATGAACATTTTTCCCTGACATAACAGCATCTGAAAAGGTAGATTTAAAAAAAAAAAAAGTTTTAGGTATAAAGCAGACAAAACACTGGTCAAAAATCAAAGACAAAAACCTTTATTGCAGTTTCTTCTAGTGCAACACACTGCAAACAGTGTGTAAGCATGGCGGCCAGTTTTGCACCAATTTAATTTCCAGGCGAGATAGGATCATAGTGCCAAACACCACCACCACCTCTCATCGAAACTAATTTATTTTTTTTGCAACGCCGAATGTGAATTTGAACAAATACATTGAAAATTCTGGGATGCACTACCTGGAGCCCCATGAATAATTGTCCATTTTTTACAAATATTTCTATGGGTGTGGTTCGGATGCAGGCACAAAGCCAAAAGGGGTGGTGGTAGCACAGCAGTAAAGGAACCTGGCTAGTATGCTAGTAGCCTGGAATTTGGAGTTCGAATCCCGGTCACCACCGTTGTGCCCTTGAGCAAGGCACTTAACCCCAAGTTGTTCTTGAGGAGATTTGACTGAGTTAAGGCTCACAACACTTTACATACAGACCTGTGGCAGATGATGTCAAATAGCAAAATCATAACTTACCCATTATAGCTTTCGCTTTTATTTCATCCAGGGCGCTTCTTTTCTCCCCATCTCCCCCGTTTGAAACTTGGATTCCCCTCCTGAGGAAAAAAGATGTTTTTCAGTATGAAAAATAACCAGTATATAGTTTACGTTTTCATTATCAGCAGAATGACAATCAAAATGGCTGAAATGAACATGAAATTTCGCGGGCAAGCAGCTGACAGTCTATGGTAGCTAGCAAAGTAGCATCAGCTCAACAATGGAGAAAAAACAAACCGAAAGCAGCAAGCGGCCCCTGCTTGCCCTTACAGTCACAGCTGACTTTTTGTTGAGCAGGTAAGCATTTATTTATACTTTTATGGTGTTACATAAATAGCTTTTTATCAGTCTGACAACATACTCATGCTGCCGGTCGGCATTGGAATGTTAGCCGTTTAGCATCGCCTATCACAGGTCAAAGTAATTATATTTCTTGAAGTGGTTGAATATATCTTAGTAGGCCTATCGGGTTCTCTTCGAGCCGATCGGAATTTGAACAAGATGCGCTGTGTGCTGCTATAACAATTACTCAACTTTAGCAATACTAACTAATAATTATTGTGCAATTAATGTGCGCTAGGTAGCACTTTTGACCAGGGTAAACGAGGCTCAGGAGGGGAAACGTTTGTCAAACGTACCCTCCTAAGACGGCAGCTGTAATACAGTATTATTTATTTTATTTATTTATTATTGTTTGTGTTTCAGGGGGTGGTGGTGGTAGGGGGTTTAGAACATTGCATGTGTTGCTAATCTTGCGTGAGCGTGAACTCAAACGTGTGCCTCTGAGCTATTTTGACATTGCACATGGTAAATCTCTGTTCCGATGTTTACTACCGGTGATCACAGCTTGACAGACTGAGTGACGTTGTTCAGGTCGTTTCCCGGTGGGAGGGATCAGGTAGCACAGAGGGGAGGGGTGGGATGAGTTTTTTTTTTAAATTCCCAACCGTCCCAGGCTTTCTCGACCGATTTTCCAAACATCCTAGACTACAGCTTTAACTGAACAGCTTAAAGCTGCACCCCCCTGCTGCCCGTGAGCGGGTAATCCGCACTTGCAACTTTGAGCCGGGTCAGGAAGTCTCGCAATGTAAACAATTGCTTTATGCCCAAAAGAAATTGGCTAAAACTCTGTCATTATTGCGCTCCCTCACGCTGTTCGAACTGGAATCAAGGAAACGTTTTAAAGAATGTCCCATCTGCTTTGATGTTGTTGATCTACTAGCCTCTGGTGTCTGAGAATCGCCAACGAGTTTTTACAACAGTGTTGTCAAATATCTATTCCGAAGCTGTGGGGGGAGCTCTAGAGAGAAACATGCGAGCAAAAAGCGAGAATACAGCGAAGAAATCCCGAAACTACTGAGCCCTGCTTTAAATGGTAAATGGACTGCATTTATATTGCGCTTTTCTACTCCTATGAGCACTCAAAGCACTTTACAATGTATGCCTTTCACGCTTTAATGCCAGGGGGAGATTAGTCTACTCGCGAATGCCGGCAGATTTGAAAGCCTGTTGAAGATGGATGATCACACCTATTCTCGAGGACGTGAAAAGGAGTCGCAAAGGAAGCGAAAAAGAGAATTATAACGGCAACGCGACAGGAAAAACAACAAGACCAAAGTCTATATAGGAGTGGCTTTTCCAAGATGGAAAGAGCTTGTGAGGATTTTAAAAGGAAAGCCGAACGGTCAAGCTCATCTTGACCGTTAATTCAGCCTATTTGTGTAAATCTACAGGTCCTTCTCAAAAAATTAGCATATTGTGATAAGGTTCATTATTTTCCATAATGTAATGATAAAAATTAAACTTTCATATATTTTAGATTCATTGCACACCAACTGAAATATTTCAGGTCTTTTATTGTTTTAATACTGATGATTTTGGCATATAGCTCATGAAAACCCAAAATGCCAGTCTCAAAAAATTAGCATATCATGAAAAGGTTCTCTAAACAAGCTATTAACCTAATAATCTGAATCAACTAATTAACTCTAAACACCTGCAAAAGATTCCTGAGAGTTTTAAAAACTCCCAGCCTGGTTCATTACTCAAAACCGCAATCATGAGTAAGACTGCTGACCAGAAGGCCATCATTGACACCCTCAAGCAAGAGGGTAAGACACAGAAAGAAATTTCTGAACGAATAGGCTGTTCCCAGAGTGCTGTATCAAGGCACCTCAGTGGGAAGTCTGTGGAAAGGAAAAAGTGTGGCAAAAAACGCTGCACAACGAGAAGAGGTGACCGGACCCTGAGGAAGATTGTGGAGAAGGACCGATTCCAGACCTTGGGGGACCTGCGGAAGCAGTGGACTGAGTCTGGAGTAGAAACATCCAGAGCCACCGTGCACAGGCGTGTGCAGGAAATGCTATATGCCAAAATCATCAGTATTAAAACAATAAAAGACCTGAAATATTTCAGTTGGTGTGTAATGAATCTAAAATATATGAAAGTTAAATTTTTATCATTACATTATGGAAAAAAATGAACTTTATCACAATATGCTAATTTTTAGAGAAGGACCTGTATACAGTCTTTGGTGTAAATTCGAAGTTTTATAGTTGCTTGGCTAACTATAGCATGGTTGTGCATAACGCTAGAATAACATCTAGGATACTTTTTTCTCGCATCGATGAAAAAGAATTGTCTAGGGTATGTTGTAACATAAATCTGTGTGACGGATCACAGGCAAAGGACACTCTGAATTGTAGTTATTAGGGGTTCAAGCACGAAGTGCTGAAACCCTATTGTAATTGTAAGGATTTTTATTATTATTTTTCTTCCACCTTAAAACACATCGTGCAGCCCAAACCGTAAGAGCTGGAGCCTTGAAACTTTGCCAGATGGTAGTACAAAAATCAAGGAGAGGTTATCAAAGTATGACCCCGATTGGAGTGCACCTATGGGGTGCTATAGCGACCAAAAGCGTGAAACTGCTCATAACTCCTAGACCACATGTCGTAGACTCAAATGTCTTATATCGATGGAAAGCTGGACTCCTGAAGATCAAAATGTAAAATTCAATTTCATTTCTGGTCTGCACATTTTTTCGGCATTTTGAATTTTGTCAAAAACCTACTTTTGCTACCACAAAAAACCAGGCCAGCAGCATTTGTCCAAATTTAAGTCTTAACCATTCTATTTCATCAGAAAACAATCTGAAAACAGGGCTTTAAGTGTGAAATACCGAACTTGTCATTTAATATAACAAATGTGACTATGGAATAAGCATTTTTAACTACACTCTACACTACTGTACAGACAATACTAACCTCTCAAATTACTTTTGATGAGTGTTTCAATGTCAAACACCCCAAGCAGCAAAATCCTTGCCATTGAAGTCCCACTAGATGCCTGGCAAGCAGAGCGCCACACACTTCGTGATACGTAAACACCTGAACCTGGGACAATTTCTTCCTGTTGAACAAAATAAAATAGATAGGCTTAAAAGTTTCAATTCAGTATAGTAAACAAAATATCCAGCATTCAAGATGTATGTACAATTGACTGTGTAAATTGGTCCCAATATTATAATATCAAGCATTCCTGGTCCCTACTGTCAATGTTGGAGATGTCATATTATCAATAAGTAGTGTGAAAAAGAGCCATTGCCACAAGGTTTGTTTAAAAAATAAAACATTTCAGCGCTAGATCGCCTAAAAAAAACGAACGAAATGAATGCTCTGCTAGTTAACTGGAGATGTTTTGTTTATTTGTATTGGTATTCGTGCCGCGAGATGTTTCAAAAGTGGTGGGAACAAAATCTACCTTAGAAAATAGTGGTGGGGACATGTCCCGCCCGCAAATTATGCCTATCTCGGGGTTGCGGCGCGCACACTATGGTTAACCGAGTATTAACCGCTAAGGGCCTCGGTTAACGGTTAATGAAAAACTTGAAAACGTGCAGCCCTAGCGAAAACCCAAACTATTGTTTGCGCATACTAGAAATTAGACGTTCTCTGACGTTACGCTAAACCCTGTTGAATTTTCACGTTGTTGTTGTTTCCCCCATTTCACCTTGCGTTGCAGTCTGGTTGACTTTGAATAAATAGGCTAGTATAATGAAATTTAAGACCTTTGTTTAAAAAATTAAAGACTTGGACAATGGAATTTAAGACTTTTTAAGGCCTTAATTTAGGAACATGTCATTTAAGACCTTTTAAAGACTTTTAAGACCCCGCGGCTACCCTGATATAGAAGACAAGGTGATTGCAAGCAGTTCACATACGTTCCAACAGCACTGCATAAAAAAAGTACTCACTATTTGAACAGGGTTTGAAGGGCTGGGGAGAGACCCTGGACTGCCGAGGTGCATGGAGCTTCTGTTGAGCATTTCTTTTATCTGAGGTATCTCTGCATCAACAGGAAAAACGGGTGTGAAAGACTGTAGCCAAAAAGTATAAGAATAGAAGTATACTCTTTTGATCCTGTGAGGGAAATTCAGTCTCTGCATTTATCCCATCTATGTATTAGTGAGACAAACTGTTGAAAACATCACGCTTCTTATCAGTCCTTTTAAAATAATGATGTGATGATGTAAGTCCCCATAAACAATTTACACCAGCCAATTTTACTGTGTGGGATGGCAGGCCAGCAGTCTGGTCAATGAATAAGAAACATTGGCAGGTCAAGTTTTATGATCCGACAAAATAAAAGCCCCCGGTATTTAAGTTTTACTTTGTGTATGTGTGTGTGCATAATGGAAATATAATACGTTTACCTGTATAGATGAATTTTTTTATTTCTAGCAATTCTTGACGCACAAGTGAGAGCTCGTTGTCACTATTTTCTGCTTGTTCTTCCAAGGAAATGGAAGCTAGGATTTCAGCCCCTTGATTGTGAATGGCAGCCTGTGGAAACATATAAATGAAATTATTTTAAATTAAACATACAAATTATTGCCTTAGTTATATATATATATATATCATTATGGGGTAAAGAGTTAGTACATTAAACAGAAAACTCACTTTGGTTCCACTGACTGTGGCCACGGCAGTAGGGGGGTCATCCTCATCCTCATCCTCCCACAGACGTTTGGCAACACGGATTCTCTTTCCCACAATGGCATTGTCTTTGGAATCTTTCTTCGAACGTTTGTCCAACTTTCGCTCCAAAGTATTCATGTCTATTGCAGAGAAATATCAGTCACCATTGCCTCTAACACACTGATAGTACCAACAAGGGTCTGAGTTAAAGGGATGCTCCACTTTAAAATGAAAATACTGTCATCATATACTCACCCTCATGTTGTTTTAAACCTGTATGAATTTCTTTCTTCTGCTGAACAGAAAGGAAGATATTTAGAAGAATGTCAGTAACCAGACAGATTCTGGTCCCATTGACTTCCATAGTAGGAAAAAAAAATAACGTTATACTATGGAAGTCAATGAAACCAAAAACTGTCAGATGACGTTCTTCTAAATATCTTTCTTTCTGTTATCTGTTTAGCAGAAGAAATTCATACAGGCTTGAAACAACACATGAAATAAAGTAAAGCCCGCTCAATATGATATCATCACATTATTATTAATATCACAAAGTGATCACTCATATCGGTAGAACGCCGTTCATTAACGTTATCCTACATAACCTCGAGGTAGCTTTAGCAAGTCAAAGTAACCTTTTTGCCTCAGAAAAATGAAACACATGTAACATAACGTTAACTAAACACATTCCTTGACAACGTGGTTTCGTAATAAGTTATCTATTTATGTTAATATAGCTTATTACATGGCTTGGTTTAGTATGCGGCCTGTTATTCATTGATAACGTTAACAAACCGCTGCGAAGTAACGTTACGCCGTTGCCATGAAAAACAGAGCGTTGGACGCGGAACGGACTATTTTCTTTTGCGGAAGCAATACAACATTTTTTTAAATCAATATTTTGTGTCAAATTATTTATTTATTTTGTACGTAACGTTAGCCATGTAATAAGAGGGATAATGTAGCCTATAGCGAGGCGGTTATTATTGAGAATACAAGCCTTCTGGCTGATGCAAGACCCCTCTGCATTCAGCCTGTCGGGGTTGATAACGTCTAACAGTTATAAACCGCCTCGTATTACATTATCCCTTCCATTATATCCCTGTGTAACTAATACAAAGCAGTAAAAAAATGTTAGGGTTGAACTTATTTACCTCCAACTGATTGAACGGTAGCCATATAAATGGGGAATCCACCTTTTGGTCGTTTTCCCACACCCCACTCGACGGCAAATTCGTCTTCGTAGGTAATCACGCCGTTTACAAAACTTTCCAGATCAAAATTTCGTATGTATTTAATGTGAACAATACTAAATTTCCCCTTATCAACCCCGGCACACCATTTCACAAGCGCATACATGTCTTACTTCACCTTGTCGTGTCTTCTTCGTTAGCGTTCCTCAGGTTTACGCGGGTGTTGCTATAGTGACAGAACTGGTTACCATCGAAAAACTGAAAAAAAATCTCAATAAGAAAAATGTTAATGTTTTAAAAATCAAAACCAATATGTTATTGGTATTGTTATTGTTGTTATTATTATTATTATTATCTTAGTTTTAAAAATCAGATGGCCGTTACTGGAGGTTACATAATCCACCAAGTAAATGTGCTCCAAGAAAGCAAGGTCAGGCTTAAATTTGTCTCTCATTATGTATATGTATTTTTATGTCTGTTTATTTGCTTTACTTTTTGTACCCCCTGACTGCAGTTGTAATTCCTAAAAGTAAAAAAGAAAAGAAAAAAGAAAGCAAGGTCAGGCAAGGTTCAAATATAGATGAAGAGATACATTTGATATTAAATTATATTTTCCAAATGAATTCTGGAGATTTAGGTTTTTCTTTTTTTTTTTAGAAGAACTGGTTTAATGAAGATAATTTAAGTGTAGGTAAATATATTATTCTGACACACATTTCAGAAGGTGGCTACAGTGGCCCAGTAGTGCACAGCACAACGACATTAAAAAAGCAAACATAAGCTCACAACACAACGACATTGAGCCACAACGAAATTCTCACAACACAACGAAATTAAGCCACAACACAACGAAATTAAGCCACAACACAAATACATTAAGCCACAACACAATGAAATTCTCACAACACAACGACATTAAGCCACAACACAAATACATTAAGCCACAACACAACCAAATTCTCACAACACAACGAAATTAAGCCACAACACAACGAAATTAAGCCACAACGAAATTCACACAACACAACGGAATTAAGCCACAACACAACGGAAGTGCTCCCGACCACTAGGGGGCAGTGTTGAAAGTTAAACACCGATATTTCATCGAGACGTATGTGTAACTTAATATGTGTAATCGATTTTTAAATGAAAAACGTGTTTTTATTAAATGTTTTTATATCCTGATAATCTTAATGTATCGATTCATGAATCGAGCAAAAAATAAATTGATAATATTTTCAATTTGGACCGTTAGCTCTGCTCTTGTACACAATGTTTTTCCTCAGGGGGGCTTATTTAAATCCGGTGCTGTGCGGGGAAACCATTGCTCTTTCCGTAGAGCTTTCAAATTGACAAGAGGAGAAGATTTTTCATCTTACAAGAACTTCTCCTGATGACTGTAAATGAATTTCATCGCGCGGAGAAGGGCATTAAACGTTACATCAACAACTTTAGGGTGAGTATTGTTCTATCGTCTTCTAGCAAATCTAGCTAATAAGGCTAGATAACGCTGCTGCACTGACTTGATCAGCTCAAAAATAGCAGGGCTAAGTTAGAGTTTAGCTTTAAACTCCGTCTACCTCATCTTTTTATAACTCGTAAGAGATAGTAGAACTCCCGGTAAGACTCCCGGTAATCCACGTTGATTTGCATCGGTGGTTCTGATAGGTGTTTGCTGTGATATAAACTTCTTCACTTGATATAAAGTATTTTAAATACTGTTGCCATTTTTAGATTGACATGTATCGTAATAAATCTTAAAGGACCGTTCACACCAAACTATAAAGAAAACGATAAAGATATTTAGTTTTAAAAATCGTTCTCACTATTTAAAAAAAGAGTCCACACTAGAGACCTGCGCGGGACACAATTTTCAGTCCCGCTCCCGCCCGCTCCCGCAGTGTTTAGTACCGCTCCCGCCCGCTCCCGCAAAGATCTGTCATTTTTAGTCCCGCTCCCGCCCGCATCTGTGATATTATGTCCCGCTCCCGCCCGCAAATGTCCGCAAGACGGCAGGCAGGATCAGGGGCGGCGCTAGGACGTTTTTAGCCCCGAATAATTTTGTTCAATTGTGTCTCTCATAGAGCAAAACAATTAATCAGAAAAAGAAATGTGAATAAGATTACAGCAGCCGTGATTACCTAATCATGTGCATATTACAGTTTTATTTATATTTTTCCATTTTGCATTAAAGCGATGTGCTTTTTTGCAGCGTTGAGCAGCGTTGCGCACTTGATATTCTTGATGCTGTTCTGATGCACTACATTACGCAATGCTCTGTTTGTTGTTAGGATGACTAAAAGTGCAGCGGTCTAGCTCATCAATGTCAAAATGATTAAAGAAGCGAACGAATGCCTGGTAAAATGCAAGTAGATAAAAATGTAATATTTGACTGTTTTACAATAGAAATGATCAACTACCGACAGTAGCCTATCCGGTGATGCAAATTACTCAACTTTTTAATTTATTTATTAAATTTTGCTTTTTTTAATTGAAAATATGCTATAATTTCCTTGATTCATTTATAATTAAAAATAAAATATTATTTGCAAATAGTTACAATTATTTCACTAACACAACTTAAGCCTTTCTTTTTCTTAATTCCCTTAAAATCGCGTTTATATTAATTAATTCCTTTAAATAAAAATACCCAATTTTAGTTTGGGCTGAAGACCCGAATATCCAATGACCTTAGAACTGCCCCTGGGCAGGATGGATGTTCACTTTCTGTCTCACGAAAGGTCTTGTAAAAAAAAAAAAAAATGCGTGCACACATAATTCCTTGGTAACATATTTATTGGTAAGCCTGCATATGACCATACAAAACATTAAATAGGCCTCAGTAACCAACGCCAACAAAGATACACAATCGGCCCAGATTCCAATAGGCTTAATTATGTAGTCTAACTTAAAAACAGGCATGGCCTACACGAACATTTGAAAAACAAAATAACATTTAAAACATTTAAACATAAAAACATTTAAAAACATACAAAACACGAAACGGTCCCGTATTACGAACAGCATAATATTCACAATAGTAGCCTAGGCGAACCGTAACCAAAAACAAAAATATAAAATCTGTTCGATTAGGATATTATTATCTATCTAATATATATAATTATATTAGATAACGTTCTGGTCACAATATAGGCTAGCCATGAACATTCGTAAAACATTGAGACTAAAAAACTATTTGGGCTTTGAGTACAGGTGTTAAACTGAAAATAGCCTGGGCTTACCTTTTAATAATAATAATAAAAATAAAAACTCAGCAGGTCGCTACCAGCATAAATGAAAATGATAAAAATAAAGGTAAAAGAATCAGCTGCTGCTTAGGCTATCGGGTTCTTTGAATAACCATGAAGGAAAAGTAGGTTGTTTACTGATGAGGGCTTCAGCACACTGCGTCTTTGCTCCAGTATGCGACCACAAATGCTGAAAGCCCGTTCGGACGGTGCGCTGGAGGCTGGGACACATAGTACATGGCGTGCCAGTTTGGAAAGTTTGGGAAATTCAAAGCAATGTTTCTTCCACCATGGGAGGATATCTTTGGGTTGGTGTGATTCGGATCCATCCAGTTTTACTTTCAAATACGCCTCTATCTCGGAATCTAAAGACTTCTGCGAGTCAGTACACGTAGCACCTACATCTTCCCATTCTTCAAAATCACGAAATGTCACCTTTTTAGGTGGAGGTGGCTCAGAATTTTCCTCAGCTTGGACATCAAACCCCAAGTCCTCAATCTGCTCTTTCACAGCTTCAGTCACATATTTTCTTTCATTTTCATCGACCATCTTAAGCTGACGCAGTTTGGGAGTCAGGAATGTTGCTATTTTATAGAGCATGTTAATTCCATTTGGAGCAAGGCTACTCGGTGACAACAGTTCGTCTAGACGTTGTACACAAGCAGATGCGATAACATTGAGTAGGGGGTCAACCTTGGCCACTTCGCAATGCTCTCTTAGCTTCACGGACCAAGGCAGAACAAGCGCCGCACTTAATGCCGTATTGTCCGACTCCAGGTCATTCGTTGCGTCTTTGAAGGGTTTGAGAAACGCCACCAGGGATTCAAGAGTGTGTTTATTGATGCAGCCTACTTTGTCATACTGCTTATTTTCCAGCAGTATTGTTGTGACCTCATCATACTGCTGTGAGACAGAATCCAGCATGTCCACAGTCGAATTCCATCGTGTCTCCACTGACTGTTTGAGAGACTTCCCCAGCTTGACTTGCAGGCCAGAATGTTTAAAATAGCTGACCAGTTTCTTCACGTTGGTGATAAGCTGGGCCGCTTCGGGGACTTGGCTCATCACAGCAGGTGAGAGAGCATGTGCGAGAACTGAATTCAGTACATGGGCACTACAATTCAGTCTAGTGAACCCACGTAAGGAGGCCACCATGTTTGCTCCTCTATCCGTGACAAAAACAATTTTTTTTCCCAAAAGCGAACAATCAATTCCAAAGACTCTTAAGTTCTGAAATAATAAAGCACGAATATTTTCACCTGTCTTTGGAGTGCATTCATCAAATGGGGCAGAAAATAGCACTTGAGATTCTAAATTGTAGTCTGAATCGACGTAATGTATGGTGGCTGACAGGAAAGAGGTTTTGCGGTATGTCTCTGTCCAAATATCAGTTGTCACAGCACATCCATATTTAATAATTGTCTCAGTCATGTCATCGACAACAGCCCTTCTAAATCTGTGTGCCCTGTCATCTACATGGCGTGACACAGTTGTTGGATGAGGCAGAATATCTCTCACATCATATCTGCCTATTGTGGTTGCCGTGTCTACCAAATGTTGTGTCAACTGAATGAATCCCTCACCAGCAATGCTGTCATATGGACGGAGGTCAGCAGAAACAAAGTCCACACATTTGTCTATTGTCTTCGCCTTTAGAGCACTTGACACTTTCGGCGTGTTTCCTCTAAACTCCAACAATCTTTGTCCTTTCAAGACTGTACATACATGTCTTGTATGTACAGTCTTGTACATACAAGACATTCAGGCCTGATGTTCCAGATTTGTGTCCGTTGTATGTTAACACCTTTTGGCATTTATCGCAGCAGGCAAAAGGTAGTTGATTCCCCTCTCCATCGTGCACAACCGAAAAAGACTGCCAAATGTCTGATTTGAGGTTTCGTGATTTTTTTGTAGTAAATGTGCCTTTCTTTATATTAGTACTTACATCTGAAGCGCTAAGGGCTATATCTGAAGCACTAGAGGTGCTCTGAGTCTGTTCCTCGTCCATGATGTCTATTTTGAACTTGAATGAAGTATTCGAACACGGAGCAGCGGGAAGGAATTGTCTCTAAACAAGTGTGCGCGAGATTACGCCCCCCTCTACCCCAAACGACAACATCCACAAGTTTAGATTGCTTAAAACGTTTTTATTGCTGACAAACAGAATCTCTCTCACAAGTACAAATTATGAACGCTACTTTAACCATTTATATATTTTACTTTACACTAATATTTAATTTGCGGGAGTGCAGCGTATCATCCCTCCCGCCCGCACCCGCAAGTGCACCGGATCATCCCGCCCGCAATGACCTTTCAAAATTTGACCCGCGACCTCTAATTGGCGATAGGGATGAGTGTACATCCACCAGGCCCAAGACTCTGGGGATGCCAGCAAATTTCATGCTTACCCATTTATAGATCTTGGACATTTAGAGCCAAATTGTTTGCCAGATTTTAATTATCAAAAGTGATTGCCAATTTAAACGCTTTAATGACATTACGAAATAGCCCCGGCTAATTACCATCATATTAGTTCTGAAACCACATAAAGTCAACTTCATAAATAGGCCTGTATCCATTTCAAACATATTTATTATTAGTCTTAAAATGTCCACAACATAAAATCATTGTTGAGCCACAATATTGTCAACATAGTTTGACTTGTACTGCGCTGCGCTGATTTCTAAAGACTGCTGATACAGTTGCTCATTCCAAACATAGACATGTAATCAGCATATTCACCTCTCCTAAAGAAATACTGATTTCCCATGTAGTTGGGTTGATCATACATCATCCAGCATCCACTGTGCACTCTGCAAGAGTGACAGCGGCTCATGTAGGACGAGAAATCGGCACAATCGCTCATATAGTCATAAGAGCGACCCTGGAAATTTCTTTCCTCATAAAAGGTGACCCGAAAATTCAAAGTTAATATCTTAGTTGTTTTATTATTATAATAATAATTATTATTATTATTGATTTTTATTTATTTATTTATCTTTTATAGCGATGTAACGGATATGCAGGTCATCGATTCATGGGTTCTGAACTAATGAATCACGGTTCGTTGAATCTAAAACAATGCAAACCTAACACTTTTAGATTTTGATTTCAGGCATATAAAATGAAACCTTTTTACACTAAGTGCCTGGCCGGGCGCCAGCCTGGCTGGATTTAAATTATTTACGACACAGGATGAGACATTCCAAAGTCACGTGAGCAGCCTCAAAGGAGAGACGAAGTCTCCTTACAAACTTACACACACACACGCACACACACACACCCACAAATGTTTTATCTTACACTCATCATGTCCTTAATAATATGTATTTTGAGTATGTTTGTGCGTTGCATAAATGGTTAATCCTTGTTATGTGAAGGGTATAAGTGCTAACTTCTGATTTGGAAATGTTCATCCTAATTAATGTTCCCAAATAGAGCCCTGTTGGTAACCCTTCCCTTCCCCCAAGTCATAAAAAACTTTACGACCGCATCTGGGAGAGACAGGGAAGCCAGCTCTCGCTGGGATCTTTTGTAAGGAAAGAGAAAAGCACCTTTTAAAGGTATAGAATGTATCTCTTTTTGTGCTTAGATGTCTCCCCATATCAGATTGGGGTATCTGCAATTTTATCATGTGTTAATCAAATTTTAAATGTATGTAATTCTGCATTTGAATGTAACTTCATGTTTTGATCATTTATATATGTCACTTTTGGTGTCTGTTTAATCGTCATGCTTTGACGAACTCAATTATCTAAAGCAAATTAATGAAAAATGTATTTTATCTCGAATTACGAACTTGCTAAATTATCACTGCTGAGATCTGACAAGCCTAAGTTATTAGGGTGGGTGTTTCCACAGAGACAAAGGAACTTTTTCCCGCTTCAGATCGCTGACGTTCATTGGTTGTTCACGCGAACAGAGGCGTGAACCATTTCAAGCTATAAAGGACTGACCCAGGAAGCACCTCCCTGCTCTTCCTCTTCGCTCTTGCCCTTTTTCTCGGACCCTGCTCGGCCCTCTGTGCGGCCTTGGGCCGCTCTCCTATCGCCGTCCCTCTCAGCACGGCGGCTGAGAGGACAGCCTTTCCATGGCTCCTCCGGGAGCGTTTATTTCTTTTGTTTTCGTTTATTTTCATTACTAAGTTTATTCACCTATTCGCCTCTCCACACGAGGAAGACGAATTCTGAAACATTGCTTTCTTTGAACTTTCAAATATCACGCGATTCCGCAGCAGCCCGGAAAGCAGAAAGGACACGCCTAGCTACGGGACCACGATCACGCTGCTCCAGCACACAAAGAGACACAGAGACACTTGCAAGTATCATTCTCTATGGAGATTTAAATGCTGCTTAAAGTTTGTCTATGATTTGATTTCTATGTTGCCTTTCAAGGGTTACTGTCTGTGAGTTTGCATATCACGCCTATTATCTCATTCATCCTCTCTCACTCTCTCTCTCTCTCTCTCTCTCCCTCATTTGGATTCCGTTATGTCTTGTACAAAGTTTATTGTCTATATTGTCGTACGTGTATTTACTCTGTATAAATCGTAGTTGATGTATTATTAGTTCAATTATTAAATTCCATATACTCCAGATTGTCTGTCTAAGTTGCTCATGTTACGAAGTCAATGAAATGTCGATCTTAGCTACAAAGCTCATTTGTTACTTTTAAGTAATATAAATTTTATAAGGACAGGAGAATAGTTTCATGGCAAGAAACTATTTGTCCTGGAATTATAAGAAGTGATAGCGTTACTGAGAATTAATAAAACAAATCTTACGGCCGTTTGCTGGACGAACCACGTTTGATTTACATTAATTTCTAGTAAAAGATATCACAATAATTGATATGAAGAATAGAATATTGAAATATTAATGAGTAAATTTAAGTGCCTTGTGATGATATATTAATATATACAATTGACCTATTTTTCATCTTCAATAATTTTAATGCAACTGTAATATGATATATATATATTAATCATATTCCTGATTAATTACCCAAATTCCCTATATATCATTTGAGTTAATTATTATGTACAACCCAGTGCGGCTAC
The DNA here is from genome assembly GCF_963082965.1 of Carassius carassius. Classification (NCBI taxonomy): domain Eukaryota; kingdom Metazoa; phylum Chordata; class Actinopteri; order Cypriniformes; family Cyprinidae; genus Carassius; species Carassius carassius. The sequence goes on along the minus strand of NC_081773.1, from coordinate 17,655,693 downwards.
AGCAGTTATTACCTCTTATAACCATCTGTAAAAATTTCTTGCTGGTTATTTATCCTCTAGCAAGTATTTCTCGTAAATTGATAAAAACTTTGCTCAGTGGTTAACTTCATTTTCTGCACACCATGCACACACACTCTACATTCACTAGTTCACGCTTACATATAATTAGCTGAGGTATGGTATGCGTATTTGGCGTGCTGTCCGGGGAAGGGCTCAGAGCTCGGGAATGGCCTGAACCTAGAGTACCCCCCCTTCCCCGTCTATTTATAAAGTGAACTCAAAGTGGGGAGATGGGGTGGAGGAGGGATGCTGATAAACCGTCAATGGATAGAGGTAAGTCAGCGATATTTATACTATGGGATTGATTACTTGATTATGGTCCACCTGTGTCGATTAGGCTAAGTATCTGACGCGCTCCTCCCGAATCTTGTTAATAAAAACATAATTTCACTAGTTCACGCTTACATATAATAAGCTGAGGTATGGTATGCGTATTTGGCGTGCTGTCCGGGGAAGGGCTCCGAGCTCGGGAATGGCCCGAACCTAGAGTACCCCCCAAAAAGCAAATGTACAAGAGGACAGCCGCCAGTTTAAAGAACGCCCCGCGAAAAAATAGCATAGAGTACTGGCAGGGGCTGATTTTGATTTTCTGAGAAGTCGTCTCGTTGGCAGGCCGGAAGGGCCTACGTACTCCGGTGGGAGCGACTTAGGCGTTGGAAGAGTAGGCCCTACCGGCTGAAGGTAGTGAATTACGTGGTTGTGGGCGCCCGGTCGGTAGGGCTCGAGCCGATGCTCAACGGGAGCTTGTGGCGTTGGAATGGTGAGCCCTACTGGCCGATGAGGAGGAGCAGCCTGGTTGTGGTGCCCGACCGGGAGGACCAAAGTTGCCTGGCCTTGAATAGGTCACTGTGTCGGCGTACGGGCCCTACTGGCTGATAGCCCCTGCTATTCAGTGGGCGAAGGGCCTAATGCTGACCGAGAGGGCCCATGAAGCCTGGAGATTGAGACTCAGGATGACGGACGTCTGGGTCCTCTCGGTTTGGCAGATAAAAAGCTTTGGGCTGGCCGACAAGGAGGACTCTGGCGACATCCGAAGGGAGATCCCGACTCACGGCATCGGATGGATGAGACTCGCTTCCGGCCGGCAAGCATAGACCCGACCGGGAGAACTCTCGCCAGACGTCTGAAGGGAGCGCACGCATCAGATGGGCAAGCCTTGCCAGACGGGGAGAGTGGAAAGGAAAACCCGACTGGGAGGACTCTCGCGGCATCCGATGGCGCATTAAACTCAGAACATCAAACGGGTAAGCCTCGTCAGGCGGGGTTAAAAGATGTGAGGATAGCTGAGAGGTTTTTTTTTTTATTTGTATTTTTTATTTTTTGCAGGATTTGACGAGAGGTCGAGAATTGTGGCGTTGGACGGTTAAGCCTCATCTACCGTCAAATGGAGTAAAAGGTAAGTTGCATGGCCGAGAGACTCTTACTGATGTCCGAAGGGAGCACACACATCGAACGGGTTAAGTCTCGCCGACCGTAGAGTGGAAAGGTAAAGGTTGTCTGTCCAGGAGGCTCTTGCTGGCGTCCGAAAGGAGCACACGCATCGAACGGGTAAGCCTCGCTGTCCATAGAAATGGAAAAGGTAAGGTTGTCTAACCTGGAGGCTCTTGCCGGCGTCCGAAGGGAGCACACGCATCGAACGGGTAAGCCTCTCCGGATGTGAGACAGAAGAGGTAACATTAAGTGGCCAGGAGGCTCTCGCCAGCATCCAACAGGGACTTCCTGTTCCTGAAAACAACTGGGTAAGCCTCGCAGGCCATAGGATGGAAAAGGTAAGTTTGTGTGGCCGTGAGTTCGCTACTCACGGCATGAGATGGGTAAGCCTCGACGACCGTAGGATGGAAGGAGGGTAGGTTTGTGTGTTTGGTACTTGCGGCATCGGACGGCTTGCTTATTGGGTAGATCGGTTTTGCGACCTATACCACTGGCCAGGAGGCTCTCGCCAGCATCCGATGAAAGCACTCGCATCGAACGGGTAAGTCTCGCTGGCCAAAGGATGGAATAGGTCAGGTTGTCTATCCGGGAGGTTCTGGATGGGTAAACCTCTCCGTACGTAAGACAGAACGGCAAGAAAGATAGTCGGGGGCTTTCATCTAAGTCCGAAGGGAGTGTGGCTCCCGAACGAACGGGTAAGCCTTGCTGGCCACAGAATGGAAAAGGTGAGGTTGTCTGGCCGGGAGGCTCTCGTCAGCATCCGATGGCAGCTCGAGCTCCTGGCATCGAAGAGAGAAGCCTCGCCGACCATAGGATAGAAAAGGTAAGGTTATCTGGCCGGGAGGCTATGGCCGGCATCCGGTGTTTTTTATTTATTTATTTATTTACTTTTAAATTTGAGACACCGGGAGGGAGTCACGTGACGTGCTCATGAACCTAGTCGCACTTGAATAGAGTTCCATACGTTTGGCCCCTTTTTGCTGATTTTTTCGTTTTATTTTAAGCTTTTTTCATTAACAACACTGTTCCTGATGTCTGGCAATCGGAAACAGCAGGAGATGTCTCCGTCGGCTTCTCCGATTAAGAAGAAATCTAAGCCACCGACGGATGATGTGGTGGATAAGATGGCGAATACTGTTGCACACTTTGAGGAAATTCTAAGATCTGAGTTGACAGCGATGCGGAACGAGTTCGCTTCTCACATGTCAGTTGTTCAATCGCTATGCTCCAAAATGGATCTTCTTACAGGGGAGATGAGAGAACAAAAGAAAGTTGTCGCGGATCACGATAGGCGAGTAGCAGCGCTCGAGCAACAGGTTGTTGATTTACAGGATCGCAATAGGCGCTGCAATCTGCGTCTGGTTGGATTGCCTGAAGGGTCCGAAAAGGACGACCCTATTGGCGTTTTGAAGAGATCGCTGCCGGCGTGGCTCCCGTCTCTGGCAGGAAAAGAGATTGAAGTGGAATGAGCGCATCGCGTGTACACCAGGCTCTCCTCAGATTGCGCTAAACCACGGGTTTTCATCTTTAAATTGTTGCGGTACACGGACAGGGAGCTCATTTTGCGGGCAGCCAGACTTCACGCCCCGGTGAAAACATCCGACGGTGCAACGCTGTCTTTCTTTCCAGATTTTTCGCCGGCCACCGCCAAAAGAAGAAGTGCATTTGCGCCAGTAAGAAAGGAAATGAGAGAAGCAGGCATCCAGAATTTTCTTCTCTATCCTGCAACGCTGAAGGTCATTTTCAATCAGGGTGAACCTAAATTGCTATACTCTCCAGAAGAAGCAAGAGTGTTTTTCAGATCCCATTCATCCATCAACTCTCACTGATCTTCAGCTGGGCGCTTGCTATCTAATCGGAGAAGAGATGCTCTCAGGCGTCCATGTCTTTCACTGTTAACTCTAATATTTATTTCTGAAATTATAGTTACTAGATAGTTTCATTGAGTATACCTCTTGTTTTAATTAATTAATTTATTATTATTATTATTTATTTTTATTTTATTATTTTATTCTATTTTATTTGTTTGTTTATTCATTTTTTTTTTTTTTCAACAGAGATACTATTTAGTCAAAATGTGACTTTGTGGCCAATGTTTGTGCTTCTGTAATGTGCAGGTTTTTGTTGACGCCACGGATCATATTAAGGGGTGCTGGCAGATCAAGGTTTGTTCTTGGTTTGGTCTGCCATAGTTCATGGAAATGTGTTAATATATTTTTTAAAACTGACGGGAAGGGTGGGGGGTGGTTTGATGGTAGACTCAACTGGTTTCGTTTTCAAATTTGTATTTTGACTTATTATGCAGTAATGCTGTTTGATACCTATGACTGACCTTAATATTCTAAGTTGTAATATTAATGGCCTAAATGGCCCACACAAACGCACAGGTTTTCTGGATTTTTTGCGAAGAAGAAAGATTGATATAGTGTTAGTTCAAGAATCCCATTTGAAAGAGGAGGATGTACACAGGTGTAATAATAAGTTTTATGAAGTGGTATCTCATTCATCTTCGGGTGCTAAAACCAAGGGTGTTCTAATATTGGTGCAGAGGACTTTAAATATTACTATTTTAGATAAAGGTTGTGATACAGACGGTAGAATAACACATATAAAAACAATAGTGGAGAATAGGAATATTGTATTTATTTCAGTTTATGCCCCTTGTACTCCTGAACCTACTTTTTTCTCTGTTTTGTCTTCCTATCTTTTAAAATTTTCAAATTTTGAAATTGTATTAGGTGCAGACATGAATTCTGTAATGTCGCATATCCTAGATAGATCTGGACCAAAGGAATCACATTCTCAAGCCTTGTGTTCTGACAAACTTAGGCAATGTGTAACCTCGTCTTCATTGGTGGATAGTTGGCGTTTACTAAATCCTTCTGCTAAGTCTTTCACTTTCTTTTCTGCTACTCATAAATCCTATTCGCGAATTGACTATATTTTCATTTCTACTTCTTTATCTTCAGCTGTTTGTGATGCCGATATCTGTTCCTTATCTTTGTCTGATCATGATGGAAATTTGTGCAGATTATCTTTGATCCCTCGACCGTCTCGTGCGGCTAGATGGCGATTTAACCCTAAATTGTTACAAGATGAGAACTTTTGTAGTCAATTCAGAAATAATTTTGCTGAGTTTATTGAAATTAACCAAGGCACAGTGGATGATCCGCAAACACTTTGGAATGCAGTTAAAGGATTTATAAGGAATAACTCAATTTCTTATGCCTCTTTCCTTCAGAGAAACCGACATAAAAAGATAGTGGAATTGGAATCACAGCTCCAGAACCTGACTAGAGACAATCAGCGTTGTTTCTCAGACAATACACTCAGCAAAATCATGGCGGTTAGATCCAAGCTCAATTCATTACTGAGATCTAGGGCAGAATTCCTGATTCAAAGATGCAGGCAGAATTATTATTTTCAAGGAAGTAGACCAAGCCACCTTTTAGCTTTAAGAATACGCAACAGTGAAAAGTTTGCTAATATTTCATAAGTGAAATCCCAATCCGGGCTCATTGTGACAGATCCAAAAGACATTAATATTTCTTTTCATTCTTTTTACTCTAACCTCTATACTTCTTCTGCTGTTGGTGACCCTGACTCTTTTGCATCTTTTCTGTCAAACCTTGATTTACCTAGGCTGTCAGATTCAGACTCTGATTACCTGGCTGAACCGATTACCCTTCGAGAGCTGGAGTCAGCAATTCGATCTATGAACAAGGGGAAATCCCCAGGTTTAGATGGTATTCCTGTCGAATTGTATATTACTTTTTGGTCGGATTTAGGCCCCCTCATGTTAGATATGATAAATTTTTCAGTTACTCAAGGTTCATTTCACCCATCTATTAATATAGCTGTGATTTCTCTCTTGTTAAAAAAAGATAAGGATCCGACTTCATGTTCTAGTTACCTGGCCACTCTCTTTGATAGGGACTGATGTTAAATTATATGCTAAGGTACTATCTCGTCGTCTAGAGAAATATATGAACAGGCTAGTTCACCATGACCAAACAGGGTTCATTAAATCTCGCTCCGCTTCAGATAATTTACGCAGGTTATATCATATTATTTATTCAACTAATAGTTCGTCCTCCCCTTGTGCAGTATTATCTCTAGATGCAATGAAAGCTTTCGACCAGCTAGAATGGAACTATTTATGGGCGGTTCTACAGCATCTGGGTCTAGGATCGAGTTTCATAAACATGATAAAAGTTCTGTACGCCAATCCAGTAGCCTCTGTTCTCACAGGTTCTGTCTGCTCTAACCCATTCTTTATACATCGAGGTACTCGTCAGGGTTGCCCACTTTCTCCTCTGTTATTTACCTTATCTTTGGAACCCTTAGCTCAAGCGGTCCGACTATCTGAAAGTATTTCTCCCATAAGTATAAGGAATACTCATCATCATATTTCTTTATTCGCTGATGATATCTTATTGTTTCTGGAGAAGCCGTCACATTCTATTCCCCATGTATTGGATTTATTTGACCATTTTGGATTTCTCTCTGGATTTAAAATTAATTGGAGTAAGTCATGTCTACTTCCCCTCAATTCTAAATCTGATCCCATTTCCCTTTCTTTATCTATTCCAGTAGTTCAAAACTTTAAGTACCTGGGGATAGATATTTTTCCTTCCCTGCAAGAAATTATTTTTAAAAAACTATAGTAGTATTCTAGGCAAAATATCCTCAGATTTAGAAAATTGGTCTCGTCTTCCTACTTCTCTTCAGGCTCGTATATCGGTGATTAAAATGAATGTTCTCCCACATATTAATTTCTTCTCTTCTATGATTCCTCTAGCTCCACCAGTTGGTTACTGGAACAAACTTGATGCATGTGTTTCACGGTATATATGGGATGGGAAACGTCCTCGTATTAAACTGACTACTTTACAACGAAGTAGATTACATGGAGGTCTTTCTTTCCCTAATTTTAGATTGTATGCCCAAGCCTTTTCCCTCCGCCCTTTATCAGTTTGGTTTGACCCTGATGCTTCTGTATCTTGGAAAGCAATTGAGGAATCTATTGTGTATCCATATAAATTGAGGCATCTGGTTTTCTCTGGGGTTCCGCTTAGGCAGTGTAAATCTAGGTTTGGTCCCATTGTAACCCATCTCCTTTCTACATGGAGGGATGTTGAAAGATGTTTACAACTAGTTGAAATTTGGCATAAGCATACGCCAATTTTTCACAATAATAATCTTTTGTCAGGCAACACTCCATTCCATTGTCCGCAATGGACTCATCACAAAGTAAATACTCTGGGAGATATTTATGATGATAGTGGTTTACAATCCGTCCAGAATCTCAAAACTCAATATAATCTGCCAGGCACTTCCTTTTTTAAGTATTTGTGCATTAGATCGGCCCTACGGGCACGGGGTGCCCTGGAACTCTCAACTGTCTATTCACCCTTTGCGCAAACTAATCCTTCCCTCTGAGGAATCTCCCTCCTCTGCTTCAGTCATCTATCTTTTTCTTCTTGAGCATTCTTACAAACCTTTATCTATTACAACTGTTTGGGCTAAGGATCTTAATGAGGATGTGCATGTTTTATTTTCAGATCAGATATAGAGAATGTTTAAACTGTCTTCTAAAAACCCAAACCACCAAATGATTCATTGGAAATTGCTGCATAGGGTTTACTTGACTCCAATGAAACGTTATCATTCTCCTAAGTGTACTCTCTGTTCGCAAGGATCTTTAGGCACATTTTTGCATTTTTTTTGGGAGTGCCCCTCTCTCTCTCTTTTTTGGATTCAGCTCTCACAGGACCTTTCTTATTTGTTGGGTACTGAGATATGTTTGTCTCTACGTCATTTTTTCATGAATGACTTTTGGGACCTCACCTTGTCTAATCAACAAAGATGTTTACTGTTAGCTGCTCTCACTGCAGCAAAAAAGTTGCTAGTCAATCGTTGGAATCCTCCTCACACAATGGACAGAAGAACCTGGGCAGTTTATTTGTTAGATATAATCTCAATGGAACTCTCAACTTGTCGTATACATGGATCTAATGTGAAAACTGTTAATGTATGGCATTCATCTTTTAATGTCGTTTCATCTTTTCTAAAATCTTTGTAAATATTACTTTATTGTATTTTATGTATTAATATTACTTAATTTATTTTTATTATTGTTTATTTTACTTATTATGTATTTATTTATTATTTTTCTTCTCTACTCTTTAGTCTACCAGGGGGTGGGATGGGTTGGGATGGGTTCTACATTTGCTCAGTTGCTTTTTGTCTTCTGCTGTTGTTCACAAAAGAAAATTCAATAAAAAGTTGTTAACAAAAAAAATTTGAGACACCGGATGGGTAGTCTCACCCCGTTGGTGTTCGGCGAAAGCTTAATTTGCGGTACTGGATGGGTACATCTTGCCATCGGAGGGAAAATTTGTTTTAGCTGCGATGTACTCGTTGGTGTTCGATAGGTACGTGTCGCAGACTGAAATAATTTTTTTTTTTTTTTTAAATCGGGTAAGCTTTGCTGGTGGTCGGGTGGAAAGTCCAAGATTGCTTAAGCGGGATACGATACGTTGAGGCAAGATGGCGCCAGTGTACCTGTAGGCAAGCCGTCGCCTGGCGTTTGTGTTTGTTCTTTTTCTACTCTTTTGTCTATCTGTAGAAAGAGTTGCCACACTCCATATCTATGATCGCGAATACCTGCTTAGTATTCGTAATCTTGTCACAGATGTGCGCGTTTGGAATTCGTGTGGACAGAAGCCGTTGGAGTCTGCACTTCTAGCCTGTCTACCGGCAAACATCTGTTGCACACCGGATTGTTCGCTTCATCGGAAGAAACGGCATAGGAAACGGGGGAAGAGAGGCGGTGTTCTGGCGAGATTAAAAAAATCCACCGGAGTCTTTGTCAGACGTTCCGAGTCGTCAGCAGTGGATGACATCAGTCTCCGTTTATCATCAAGCAGACAGTATTCTTCATCCTCCCTTGCAGCAAAGTACTCTTCTCTTCACTATGTTTTCCCAGAGCATCCAGAATCAATGCTCTATTGTAGAACAGTGCGCACGAGGTTTCATGGAGGTGGAGTAAACTTTCAAAGTCTTAGAGCTCTGGAGTTTGTCTCAAATCAGAGATTGTTTATCAACACCTCCCCAAATTTATCTACAGCCAACAATTTGAAGATGGCTTTAATAAATGCCAGGTCCATATCAAATAAGACCTTTATATTAAATGATTGTATTTCATCTCGGGAGCTGGACTTTATGTTTGTGACTGAAACTTGGCTTAATGATGGTTATCTTGACTATTTATCTGAAACCTCTCCAAGTGACTTTAACTTTTTAAGCACTCCACGGTCATCTGGTAGGGGGGGAGGGGTTGCTACTATATTTAATAACCGTTTCAAATGTCGCTTGTTAGCAGTACAGGATTATTCTAGTTTTGAGTTGCAGCTGGTTAACGTAGATTTAAACTGTCCAGTTATTTGTGCTCTTATATATAGACCCCCCAAATATAACAAACTGTTTATTCAAGAATTCTCTGAGTTTTTAACAACAGTTGTGCCGAGTTTTGAGAGGATTTTAATACTTGGTGATTTTAACTTGCATATCTGTTGCCCTAATCAGCCCATGGTAAAAGACTTTTTACATCTTATTGAGTCATTTAATTTCACCCAGTTTGTCTCAAGTCCTACTCATAAACTTGGTCATACTTTGGATTTGATTTTATCTCTGGGTGTTCCTGTCTTGAATATAGATATTGAGGATGCCTGTTTTTCTGATCATAATCCAGTTATTTTTAATATTTCAGTTTTTAGTTCATCTAACATTTCAATGTATTTCATTTACATTTCAATTGTAAGCCTTCAGGTCGGTATGTCCGTTCTATAAAATCTTCAACTGCTAGTGAGTTTTCAAATGCTTATACTACATCATCTTCAGTATTGCGTACCCTAGGGTCCTTATCTTTTGGTCTGGGTTTAAATGATATAGTGCCAATGTTCAATTCCATCTGTAATGAAATAATGGAAACGTGTGCTCCTTTTAAAATCATAGGTGTAAAATCCAAACCACAGCCATGGCTCAATAATGATACTCGTTGCCTCCGACAAGTGTGGAGGAAAGCAGAGAGGCAATGGAAGAAAGATAAGTTGCAGGTGTCTTATGATATACTGAAGGATGCTATGATTAAATATCAGAAGGCTGCTAAAACTGCAAAGATAAAATACTTCTCTGATCTTATTAAAAAGATTCCAAATAATCCTAAAGTGTTATTCAAGACAATAGACTCAGTTTTAAATCCTGACAAAACAACAAGCCTTGATATTACCCAGATAACATGTGATAACTTTTTAGAGTATTTCATTAACAAAATTGATGCTCTTACAGCTAGTATTACACCTTCAGTCCTCATCCTTGATTATGTCATTCCACCCTCATTAGTACATTATTTAAGTGATTTTAAACCAATTTCACTTCCTGATTTGGTGGACTTAGTCTGCCAAATGAAGCCCACTCTGTGTTCTTTAGATATTGTTCCCCTGCGCCTCCTTGTTCAGGTACTAGACGTGGTTGGTTTAGATGTTTTGTCCATAGTGAACTCCAGTTTATTGAGTAGTGTAGTGCCATCTTGCTTCAAGCATGCAGTGGTGCAACCCCTTCTAAAAAAGGCCAATCTTGACTCATCTGATTTAAAGAATTATCGGCCAATCTCAAAATTGTCTTTCCTGTCAAAAATTTTAGAGAAGGCTGTCTTTCAACAGCTTTCTACTTATTTAAATGGAAATGCTATTTTTGATATGTTTCAATCGGGATTTAGGGCTCAACACAGTACAGAGTCAGCCCTTCTCAAAGTATCAAATGACTTGTTTTTGGCTGTTGATTCAGGAAAGTGTGCAGTTTTAGTTTTAATTGATTTGACTGCTGCATTTGATACTATAGTGCATGCAATACTGTTGGAGCGTCAAAAAGAGTGGGCAGGGATTCAAGGAAAAGCTTTAAATTGGTTCAACTCATATCTAATCGGGAGAACTTTTTCTGTGGAATTAAGACATTTTTCATCTCATTCTGCTCTATTGAAGTGTGGGGTTCCACAAGGATCGATATTGGGTCCAGTCTTGTTTTCTATTTACATGCTTCCATTGGCTGAGATTTGTAAGAAACATAATGTATATTATCATCTTTATGCCGATGATACTCAGCTTTATCTACCTATAAAAATGGGGGATAATTCAGCTTTGCAGTCTCTATTTGACTGTTTTAATGATATTAAGGAGTGGATGTCAGTTAATTTTCTCCACTTGAATGAATCGAAGACTGAAGTGATAGTGTTTGGCCCTCCGAGTTCTTCCAAACATTTAATTAGTCAGTTAGGCCCTTTTAAATCGAAGGTACATAATCAAGCTAGGAGTCTTGGTGTTCTTTTTGAAGCTGAGTTAAAGTTTGATAAGCATATAAATTCAGTGGTTAGAGGTGGCTTCTTCCAATTAAGGAATATGGCAAAATTGAAACCTTTTTTGTCTTTTAATGATTTGGAAGTTGTTATGCATGCTTTCATTACGTCCAGATTGGATTATTGTAATTCATTGTACTATGGTATTTCTCATGCATCACTTTCACGTCTGCAGTTGGTTCAAAATGCTGCTGCCAGACTATTAACCGGGACTAGGAAATATGAAAGTATAACACCTGTACTAGCATCCCTTCATTGGCTTCCAGTCAAATTTAGGATTAATTATAAGATGTTATTATTTGTTTTTAAGGGCTTAAATGGGATGGCACCAAGTTACATTAGTGAACTCCTTCAGATACATACATCCTCTAGGCCTTTAAGATCTGTACAAAGGTTTCAGCTAACCATTCCTAAGTCTCCACTTTAAATCAAAAGGAGACAGGGCCTTTTCTGTTGCAGCTCCTCGTTTAAGGAACAGTTTACCCCTCCATGTTAGATCTTGTGCCACCCTGGATGTATTTAAATCTCATTTAAAGACTCATCTCTTCTCTCTTGCATTTGATTGTAATTAATTTGTAAGATATTGTTTTATACTTTGTTTTATAATCTTAGACTATATGTAGTGGGCCGTATGTAAAGCACTTTGGCCAATGTGTGTTGTTTTTAAATGTGCTATATAAATAAATGTGATTGATTGATTGATTGATACAAGGGTAGACGCTGTGAGGCTTACTTGAATAATTGTTTAGCAAATCCAATGAGCTAATTCCGATAACGAGTCAAAAAAAATCTAGGTGCAGTCATTGTATTCGAAATTAAGCGTGCAAAAAATAAATTGAATTTCCTGTGCCAGTGTACCCAGAATAGGTGCCATGAATCAGCGATGTGGTCATTGTCAAATCGTCATATTGTCAGCATGTGAGATCGATGGTACATATCGACGATGTAATCGTGCATGGGTGGAGTAAGAGAAAGATTCTTTATTCTTGTCAGAGCTTACTATTTGCCATTTTAACCATGCAGGTGCACGAAAAAGAGCCTATGGAATCACCAATAATCGAAAAATATACTTTCAGACGTACTGATAAACTGGCATTAAATATAAAATACTATATTTAAAACAGCTAGTTCATGTAGTTGGCACTACTGTCATCTCACTTGTCCTGTGACAAATTTTCTGCATCTGCGTGCAGTCTAAATGTTCTGTAAAATCAGTCAACGGTGCAAAAACAATAGTAGATTTCATTTAAAGTCCAACGATTTAACCCTAATATGGACGTAAAAGAACGCCTTAAATATAAGGTATTCAAAAACAGGTAAGTTCATATATTTGGAGTGAGTTCGGTTGAACTGATGCCTTGGTCATACGCGCTCCGGACCACGTGCCTCATGATGGGACCGACGCGCCGCACCGGAAACAAGAATGAGATGCATTCTAACGTAACTGTGGCATTAAACTCCGTTAGTGAGAGCTCGTTTAAAATATGGCACGTATCGGATTACCTGTTAAAGTACAATGGAATATCTTATACCTGCAACGATGTATGTCTATTTGTGGATGGAAACTTCTTCACCGCCTACGGGCTGGAATCATCCTTTGAGAGCACGGACGAGCATGAAATGCAGTGCTGAGATGTGATAACGGAGCAGTTTGATAGCTGAATTATGGTAGGCTGCCTAATAATCATAATAAAAAACGTTGATTGGAGAATGAGCCTAATATGGTCTTGGCTATCGTCGATACATGATACCATCACCGCAACCTAGGATGCATGGCATACCTTTCAAGCGGAGGTGATGTGAGGCAGTGAGGAGATACAGAAAAGTCTCCTGCGGGAGTCTTGCTGCGGTGAGAACTGGGGTGCGGCCCAGGCTGGTTAAATGCCTGCTACTGCTGCTGCAATCCAGCGCTCGAGGAGAGCTCGGTCTTGGGCGGCACGATCGTTGTGTCGAGCGAGGCGAGCTCGGGGCTTTCATGGTCTATTTGCCACGACGTGTGTCTTGGCGAGGAGAGCAGCTGTTGCGATGACGCTTAATGGTGCTCAACGGCCGTGTTTGGCTGGGTAGGAATGATCGCAGGTCCGGCAAGAGCAGCAGATCTGATAAATCCCCGGTGTAGCTCTCTTCGTTGGTAGAAAATTGGGTCTGTGATAAGGTGACAGACGAAGCGAGCCAGCATGCTGATAAACCGTCAATGCATAGAGGTAAGTCAGCGATATTTATACTATGGGATTGATTACTTGATTATGGTCCACCTGTGTACATTAGGCTAAGTATCTGACGCGCTCCTCCCGAATCTTGTTAATAAAAACATAATTTAAAGAACAAGAGCTGATGCACTGAAAAAGCTATCAAACATGTAAGCTGGAGTTGTTCTATAGCAGTCTCCAAAGCGATACATTCTGCTAAAATATTAGTGTAATACAGCCAGTCTGTTTTCTTTCACACATTTACTCTGTTTGCTGTGACTAAATCTGCAAGCAAGACATTTTCCTGATTTGTGCTCATGTGAAAATTAAATAATTCTGATAAAATGTTTTAAAATGAAATTAAAATGACAGTAATCCTGATTAATAAATGAGGTTATGTTATTGTTTTAGTTGTTTTATATTGTTTTACCATTTAACCATTATCATGTAGCACCTACATTCGACTTAGCTTCTTAGCTCACTAGTCCTGGATTATATATTCATAGCACATTACATCCAGCATTTGGGCTCATACTACTGCTTGCCGGTAACCTCACCATTCCTCTTTGGCATAGTGAAAAGTTCTCAGGATTTGTAACTGAAGAACAGTTTAATATAAAAGTCTTAAGTCCTTTAAGAACCTAACTGATGCCAGTTATATTTAAGTAGTTTTGAATGGTAGACCTTCTATCATAATACGTTGTTGCTATTTATTGTTCTTAAAGGGTTAGTTCACTCAAAAATGAAAATTCCCTTGTTGAATAAAACAGCATATGCTGGTGAAACATGGCTGCTGGTCAACCGAATGGGTTAAAAATACTTTGCACTTTGTAACAATGCAAAAGTGACCTGATTGACAGTTCTGTAGGTATGTGAAAAACTGACCTATATACGCACGAGCGCTTTGTTCCCGCGGCTGTGTTCGCGTCGGTGACTTAGGAAATCTTTCTTATCTTTGCTTTGTTTATACCTCTAAAGCCTATATACTAGTGATGTAAATTACGTCCTCACGTTGATTTTCACGTTCGAATTTCCAAGTTGTCTGCTGTAAGAAGAAAGTTATAAACGAAGCAACATTTCTCTTGTGTTTGGCATCAAAATACGCTATGAAGGGGAGTATTTTTTTGTTTCAAACCCAATACTTTTGATAGAATATACATTTAACTTGAATTAGGTTAAGTTTCGGATTGATTGTAACATTCACACACTGTAAAAAATGATTTGGGCTTTTAGTCAGAGGGACTATTGTTGTCAAGCTGAGATAACTCATTGCCCATTACAACAAAGCAAGAAGAGTTACAACAACTTCAACTTGAAAAAAGCGCGGAAACTCATTAAAAACTCATAATAATCCGTTCAGTTCACTTCAGAAAATAGGTCAAGGTGGACATTTCAACCAACACGCATGCGCCCGCAGTGAAGTCACGCGCCATGTTCAACTCTGGAAAATCCGAGCTGACCGCCATCTTTTTTCCTCAGAGCTGAGCCGTCCAAGTAAGTACATTTAAAATAGTTTTAACTTAGTTCATCTGTTTGTAATGTGCATTCGTCGTCTAATGTCTCTCCGTCTCAAATGATCCGTAAACATGACCTGTGATGAATATTTCATGTTTCGTGTTTTGGGAATACGTTAGCATGTTAGCGCCAGATTGTCACAGCAAGTATTTAATGTAGGGTTGAGCCTCATATTCGACATTAAGAAGTATTCGGCACCGATAATATACTGTTATATAAGTGAAACGGTGCGAGACCTGTCCTCATTATTATGGAAAATGTGTGAACAGTGGGAACATTATACCTGGGTCAACCCGCCAATTTACGTGACGTCGCGACTCGTACAAGAAGCTTTGCTCGCACTTAATCAGCCTGGCACATGGTCCGTGGGGAAGAGGAGTGCAAAAAAACACTGACCACCGCCGTAGTGTATGGACTATATTTTTTATGTTGAGTTATATGCGGTATAAACACGTAGTGATAGGTGATTGTTTTCATGTGTAGTGATATGTGCCGTTACACTCTGTATCCATGGCAACGTGCAGCAGTGGGGGTGAACGGGCGCGCAGACCGCCAGTTGGAGATCAGACGTGGGTTTTTTGCAAGGGTAAAGCTGAAGAAGAAGATCGAGAAAAGATGGTCCAGGAGATGAAAAAAAACAACCCCAAACCTGACCTACATCGATGATGCAATGAATGCCACATATGCACTGAGAAGACAGGAGATCGTTGAAGAGGAGCCACCTGTGGCCGAAATGAGAGTCAGATGGCCTGCCCTTTTTATGGAAAGACAGTTAAAATGTGTAAATTTTTTCTTAGTCATAGCAAAGTAGTAATGTTGTACTGTGTATATTGCAGGGCTCTATGCTAACATTCCTCCCATTGAGCACATGTGCTCCTAAAGTGAAATATTTGGGAGTAAAATTAAAAATAGTTTAAGTACCATTTATGTAACACTTAAATAATGTTAAGGGCCATTTTTACATTTGATAACAGTAAAAACACCCTTAACAATTCAACTTATGACTGTAATTTGATGACTTCTGATGTGACCCAGAATATAAAAACATGGAAATATTTAATCTTTTTTTAATCAACAGATGCAAGCAATAACTTTCTTTATGACTAACAGAATATTTGACACATTAAACATAAATTGATATTTCCTGTAGGCCACTCCCTATATATTATGATATGAAATAATACTTGAACTGATATGAATTACATATTTTTATTTAACTACTTAAATCATAGTAGTACATACTGATTTGTTAAACTTACAGCCTTGTTACTTAGCATGTATAAATTATCATGACAACTTAACAAAGCACTAACATATCAGTCTGATGTAAATATTAACAAAACTCAATAACCTGTCACACAAGCCAATCTGCCTGTCTGAGGACACAGATCGTTGAGGTTGAAGTTAATATTAATGAAATATGCACCTTGAGACAGGTCTCCGCTGTACGTCACATGTCTGACAACATGTCAATTGTAGTGCTGAAATGTGAACATTTAGGTGACTTTTAACTTGAACTAAAACTAATGTTACTTCTCCACATAGATCGCCAAGGAATTCACCAGGCTCACTTCAATGGGCATCAATAAATTCTATGAGGGTCTGGACAGCCATCTGCATAAACTTCTTCAGTTATTCCGGTTGAAGCGATTCGAGGAAGTTCAAGACATGACATCCTTAATGGAGAGTCTTGACAAGGATGTAAGTGTATATTTGTTGTAGTTGTCGTCCACATTAATTGTGCAACCCCACTGAGGAGAGGGACCAGGATGTAGATTATGACAGACAGTAAACCTCCTCTTATTAATGTACTTGGATAGGCATTTGATACAGACTGAATAAATAAGAAAATGGCTCTGTAAGATGGAGTAGATGGAGAGAAGGCCAGAGTTCAAGTTATCTCTTTGAACTGAAATCTCAGTTTCCGTCATTTGACAAAAATCAGTTGAGTTCTGATATCAACTGAATTCAAGTATTGTGTTTTTGCAGGCATCAAACCAAAGGAAGAGAGCAGCAGCTTTGCAGGGTATGCCATGGTACATGAAGGAAAATCCTTCTACATTGATGAAGAGATGTGAGGTAAGCAGCAAAATGTTGTTTAATGATACAAAACTAGTTCACAATGGGCATGGTTACACATCATTTCAAGCATCCTCTGTGTGGATACACTATATAGCAAAACATGTCTAAAGCACAGGCACCTTTTTGTTTTTTGTTTGTTTTTGCATGAAGCCAACAGATCCTGGGGAGGACTTCATCAAAGGAATGGTGATTGAAATCCTTTTGGTCGTTGAAGATGTTAAAGAGCCCCTTCCAGTTTCCTACAACGATGTTGCCATTGTCATTGAGGAAAAGATTGTCATGCATCATCTTGGTGATGTACCCAACGCTTTTGTGAACCTGATGGGCCTGCTGTACATGCTGAACCTTGACTATCCAAAAGAGATGAAATATACTTTTGAGGTGATTCAGCGCCTGTTCATGGGAATCGGGTCTGAGATGTGCACTCCCAGGGTCCACTCTCTAAAGAATAAACTGCTCAGTTAGAGGGATGGCTCAGGAGGATGTTTCTGCATGTTTATGTTAGTTTGAAGTTTAAATTAGTTTAAGTTAGTTTAAAGTATTTTAAAGTTTAAATTAGTTTGAAGTAGATAGATAAACGAGTTAGTTAGTTTAAATTTCACACACAGACACGCTCACTAACTCGCTCACACACTCGCACATACACTCACACAAGCATACACTCACTCACAAACGCAGACACGCTCACTAACTCTCACACACTCATGCACATACAAGAAAACACACACACACGCTCACCACCTCACACACACCCACACTCATGCACACACTCACTCATGCACACACATGCAAAGACACACTCACTAACTCACACACACACACACACATGCACATACTCACACAAGCACACACTCATGCACATACAAGCACACACACACACGCTCACGCTTTCTTTGGGAAAGTCGTGGCCTAATGGTTAGAGAGTCGGACTCCCAATCGAAAGGTTGTGAGTTCGAGTCCCAGGCCGGCAGGAATTGTGGGTGGGGGGAGTACATGTACAGTTCTCTCTCCACCTTCAATACCACGACTTAGGTGCCCTTGAGCAAGACATCGAACCCCCAACTGCTCCCCGGGCGCCGCAGCATAAATGGCTGCCCACTGCTCCGGGTGTGTGCTCACAGTGTGTGTGTGTGTTCACTGCTCTGTGTGTGTGCATTTCGAATGGGTTAAATGCAGAGCACAAATTCTGAGTATGGGTCACCATACTTGGCTGAATGTCACTGAATGTCACTTCACTAACTCACACACACATACACACACTCGCGCACATACACCCACACAAGCACACACTCACTCACACACTCATTAACTCACTCTCACACACGCACATACACTCACACAAGCAATACAAATGTAGTAAGAGGAAATAAATGTAAAGCCCCTCTGTGGGTCACTAGGGCTGTGACGGTGGCTGATTTTTACCACCGCGGTAGTCATGGACCAACAACCGCCGGTGGCGCGGTGTTTGAGGAAAAAAAAAAAAAAAAAAAAAAAAAAAAGCAGTGTCGTGGTCAGTTAATTCATGGAATTACCAAAAAAGGTGATTAAAGCTGACTTAAACTGTGCATGCATGTAATATATTTAATATATATATTATATACAGGATATATTTATATGTATGCACGTCTAGAAATCAGCCCAGCACTGTCTCACTCATCTAACACATCCTATTTAACTCGTCAGTTCGTGTTTATTTGAGCACTTCTGTCAGTGAACGCCGCCTGCAAAACACTAAAATAAATATCAGAGAAATTATGTTTATTTAGGCTACAAGAAAGTAGCCTAAATAAGAAAGTTAAATACACCCTATCTAACGGACACGAGCGACGCAGCGCGACAAAATACTGATTATAATCAGTGATGCTACACTGGATGTAGCACAACATGACATGATAAATCCCCGTCCGGTCTGTGATGTAGGCTACTGACACAGAGTTCAAATGTCCTGTATAGATACTAGACAGACTAAACCTGTCGCAACGCCGTTGTGTTGTGTCCGGTTAACTTTTCCGCCACCAAGCAAGCACAGTAACTCCTCATCTGTCCGCGCTCTCTTTGAAATAGGAATCGTTGCCATATTTCTTGTTACTGTAACAACCGCACGGAATTCAGGGGGCAGAGATCAGCACACTCGGATGTCAGTAACACACAATTCTTTATTAACTGTTAAAACATCACACCATCACATAAAAACACGTTACCCCCCTTTTTCAGTGTATTGGTCCACAAGCAGACGAGCTCAACGTCCGACGAGGAGGAGACACAGAAAATCCCCTTCCACGTTTGCGTCACTCGACAGACACAAGTCAAGCAGTCTCGGCAGACACAAGCAGTCTCTCCAGTCTCTCTGTAGTGTACAGTTTATGGGTGCATCGATCAGGAGCTCTCCTAGCCGGCAGTCGTTCCCTAACTATCTGACACATTTACCCCCCACTAACTGTCTGTCTTCACCGCCGGAGACACTAATTATCCCGAGCGGCCGTCTAGCGTTTCCCCACAAGTGAGAGCTCCCCGACTCTCTCTCTCGAGCAGCACTCAAAACGTCCTTAAATAATCCTCATCTCCTCCCACATCAGCTGTATACACTCATTTAATTACGCAACACTCATTCATTGCGATGAAGGGGGGCGTGTACATTAATTACCCCTAAATTCCCATCATTTATTTCTATTCATCACACTACCCCCCTCCCAAGCGAAAAAGACTCGTCCTCGAGTCAAACAGATAATTCGTAGTCCAACAACTGGGCCGGTACCCTCCTGGGCCGCGACAAACGTCCCTCAGCAATTCCGTTATTTGTCCCAGACCAGGACTCACGGGCTACAGGTCCACTAGGCACAGCCACACCAGAGCTGTCACCAGAAAGGGCTGCAGGCAACAGGTTGGAAACAGAAGGCATCACAGCATCCGACACAAGATCAAGATGCAGAGCAGAGTCAGGAAGTAGTGCAGAATCAAAAGGCGGTGCAGAATCAGCTAGTAGTGCAGGGTCCAGATGCGGTGCAGAATCAGCCAGTGGTGCAGGGTCAGGATGCGGTGCAGAATCAGCCAGTGGTGCAGGGTCAGGATGCGGTACAGAATCAGCCAGTGGTGCAGGGTCAGGATGCGGTACAGAATCAGCCAGTGGTGCAGGGTCAGGATGCTGTACAGAATCAGCCAGTAGCGCGGGGTCAGGATGCAGCGTACTCCTTTCCCCAACCGACATCCGATCCCCCCCAGCACTCTGCAATTCCGGCCTTCCTGCAAATACATTAGAAACATATGGCTTAAGACGATTAAAATGCACAACTCGCTCAAGCCCTTTTTCTTTTGGCGCTATTCGATACAAGACATCTGTAACCCGCTCAATGACAACAAACGGCCCCACAAAATGCCTTTGTAACTTCGGACACAGCCCACGCTTACGCACCCTATTTTTCACCCACACCCATTCCCCTTCTGTATAAAACTGATGGGAAACCTTTATATCAAAATATCGTTTCTGCCTCCCTGATGCTTTTAGTTGATGTGCTTTCACAGCCTCTACTACCGTAGACAAGCTTTCAGCTACTTTCTCCACATAATCATTTGCCGAATCAAAACGTTCCGTCTCCCCCACTCCCAACACAACATCCACAGGCAAAACAATCTCCCGCCCAAACAGAATCTTATATGGCGAAAACCCTGTAGTAGCATGTGTACTGCTCCTATAAGCCATCATAACGTAAGGCAGAAGCGTGTCCCAGTTCTGCTGGTTACTATCCACAAACAAAGACAGCATGGACAGTAAGGTACGGTTAAAACGCTCCACCATGCCGTTCGACTGCGGATGATAAGCTGTAGTTCTTGTTTTATGCATCTGCAGCAAGCCACACAGCTCTGTAAATAACTTTGATTCAAAGTTTCTACCCTGATCCGAGTGAATACTGCGTGGGACCCCAAATCTACACACCCACTCCTGCACCAAAACTTCAGCTAGGGACACTGCTTCTTGATTTGGAAGCGCAAAAGCTTCTGTCCACTTTGAAAAATAATCCCCGATTACCAGGATATACTTATTCTTCTCTCCAGTTAAGGGCAAAGGGCCCAAGATATCTACCGCTACCCGTTCAAAGGGCCGAGAAACAAAAGAAGTTTGCAAAGGGGCATGAGCACTCAGTGCTGAAGATTTACGAGATGCACACTCCGTACATTCCCTACACCACTTCTTTACATCCCCAAACCACCCAGGCCAATAGAACCGATCTTTCACCTTCGCCTGCAATTTTTGTACACCTAAATGACCACCCGTAGCAGAATTATGCAACATTTTCAAAACCTCTGGAACCATCACCTTCGGAAGGACCACCTGAATTTTTAATGCAGCATCTGTATTAAGGGGCGGTTTACGCACTAACCGCCCTCGCTCAAACTCCAGCTGCTCCCACACGGGCAAAAACGCTCTGACTTCTTCTCGTATCTGTGCTTCCACACGCCCCTCCTCCCCCCGTGACAGCAACTGTTCTACAATCTGTAAAACGGCATCCTTCTTCTGCGCCCCCACCATATCATCCTCAATTTCCCCCGAAGGAGCCGTTTCACATACAGCACAAACAGAAGCACTAACCTCCAGACATGGATCTGAAAAATCTTCACACTTGGTACCAAATGAGGGCAAGCGTGAAAGCGCATCAGCATTAACATGCTTTTTCCCTGGGCGGTGCACAATTTTATATTGAAAACTGGCCAACTGTTCAACCCATCTAGCCAGCTGTCCTTCCAGCCCCTGAAAATTATGAAGCCACCTTAAGGAGCTATGGTCAGTACGCAATATAAATTCCTTCCCAAGCAAATAATGCTTGAAATATTTAGTAAATACTACTAAACTAAGCAACTCCTTTTTCGTGGTGGCATACCTGCGTTCCTGTTTTGTTAACGCTCGACTAGCATACGCCACAACCCGCTCCAAGCCATCCACCTCTTGTGACAACACAGCACCGATGCCCATATCACTCGCATCAGTGTCTAAAATGAATGCCTTGTGCGGGTCGGGATACGCAAGCACTGGAGTTGTCACAAGGGCTGTTTTAAGCTGTAAAAACGCCCGCTGGCACTCCCCATCCCATTTAAATTTCCGACCTTTCTCAGTGAGGCGATGTAATGGTCGCGCAATCTCAGCGAACCCTTCAATAAATCGCCGATAGTAAGATGCCAGCCCCACAAAACTTCGAACTTCAGTTTGATTCTTTGGTAGAGGCCATTGTCTCACCGCATCTATTTTAACTGGATCCGCTCGTATTCCCTCAGCCGCTATAACGTGCCCCAAATAACGGACCTGGGTAGCAAACAATGTACATTTAGATGGCTTAACCTTCAGGTTCGCGCGGCGTAATTTACCGAGGACCTCATCCAGCCGTTGTAGATGTTCCCCGAATGTTCTCCCAAAAACAATAATGTCGTCTAGATAAACAAGGCAAGTGGTCCACTGTAAATCTGCCAACACCAAATCCATAAGACGCTGGAATGTGCTCGGTGCGTTGCACAACCCGAAGCTCAAAACATTAAATTCAAATAGCCCCTGTCGTGTTATAAACGCGGTCTTATGTTTATCTCTAGGGTCTACCTCGACCTGCCAGTATCCACTGGCCAGGTCAAGAGTAGAAAACCACTGGGCATGGGCAAGGCTATCCAGCGCATCATCAATACGCGGTAGGGGATACGCATCTTTCCGCGTTACATCATTCAACCGCCTATAGTCAACGCAAAATCGAAGGGTCCCGTCTTTCTTTCGTACCGGAACCACAGGTGCCCCCCACGGACTACACGACGGCTGTACAATTCCGTTTACCTGCATATCCCTAATATGCTCAGTCACTTCATCTTGCAGATGAAGGGGAACACGACGCGGGTGTAATTTAATAGGTTTGGCATCCCCCGTCTCGATCTGATGCGTTATTAATTGTGTCCGCCCTAAATCTGCATCATTTAAACTAAAAACGGATACATTTTTGCACAATAACTCACGCACTGCACGCGTTTCAGCCTCTCCAAAGCCCTTTTCGTGTAAATTCAGTCGATCTATAAGCGTGTCCACAGAAAATGTGGGCTTATTATCCATAACCCCGTCTTCTCCCTCTACCACAACATCAAAAAATAACTTACCCACTTTCATTCCACGCTTTAAAATATGAGTGTCATCAGTGACATTAATTACACGAACGGGCAAAATACCTTGCTCCACCCTACACACTACCCTTGCCACCAAAAGATCACAATGGTTATAAAGGGAGGAAGAAGGTTCTAACATGCCCTGTAAACTATCAGACGCCCCCTCCACCGCCCCTGTAATCAAAACTTCACTACGAGGTGGAACCGGTGTATCAACGTGCACAATCACATCACAGGGCTGCATACCATTATTATTGCCAAACAAAAGGGGAATCTGTTTTCCCATCAATCGACAGCTCTTTTGATCGAGATTAATAATAGCGCCATATTTTAGCAAAAAGTCAGAGCCAAGCAGAATTTCCTGCGGCTCCAAATCTGCCACAAGAAACTCTGTAATGACAGTTAGGGAGTCAAATTGGCATACCGTTTGCCAACGACCCAAAATCGGCATCCTCCCCCCATTAGCCACTCTAACCACGCCCTCATGATGTTCAAGGTGAGCCCCGCCATTCGTAATAGTAAGCCACCTGTGTTTCGGCATTATTGAGACTTGGGCGCCTGTATCAACCAAAAGTTTGACGTCACACCCACCTAATTTTGCAGCAAGGTAAATCCCAGGATTGCCTTGGACCAATGAGGCCAACTGAAAAAAATTATCCTGTATTGGGGCAGACATTCGGCCTATGATGCCTGCCCCCTCCCGTTTCCCTGCACATAAGGGCAGTCTCTCCTAATATGCCGATTACATCCACATTCCCAGCAACCACCCCCTAAAGGTTGCACCTGCCTTTTTCCGACCCCACTTATAGTTGACGATTCAACAATGTTATTTCTTAATAATGTGGGAACTGTCTCACAAAGTTGTTGTACAGATTTTTGCAACGTCTGAACTTCATTACGAAGCGCATCCACCACCTCCGTCAGTGCATCTACTTTACTTTCTGCCGCAGAAAAATGTAAACCACGCACTCGAGCATCAGGGGTAATCGTACATTGTTCTAACCCCTGAATAAGTTCAAATTCGCTTGCAATATTAATTGCTTCTTCTAGAGTGATAGGTTTAATACTGCGCAATCGAATACGAGTCTCCGCATTTCCCACATGTGCAATAAAATGATCTCTAGCCAATAAATCCTGTGTATCTGCACCTACTGAAGAATATGCCTTAGTCACCAATCTCCGCAGCGCATTACCAAACTCACGTAAAGTTTCATTCGGCATGCGCTTGCGAGACGAGAAACTAACACGATTCCATTCTGCGGTTTCACATGATTCAAAACATTTACCTAAAGCGTCTTTCAATAAAACATAGCTGCGCTTGGCCTCTAACGAGAGACCACTATAAATATCTCGAGCGCGCCCTGATAATAAAAGTGCCATAAATTTCAATTTCATTCCGTCATTCCAATTATTCACCACAGCTGCCATCTCAAACTGTTCTTTCCAATCAGACCATTCCCGACCCGTGCCGGTAAAGGTCTCCGGCATAAATACCGGACGTGCCACAGACACGTTTGATGATGGCGCTGTGGCTACAGACGAAGATGCAGTAACAGCTGCTGAGGTAGATGGGGTAGCCACTGAAACACCCCGGTGCTCATCTCCGCCCTCCATCGTCCGGTTGTTTTATTATCGTTAGGGATTAAATCCCACCGCTGCCACCAGTGTAACAACCGCACGGAATTCAGGGGGCAGAGATCAGCACACTCGGATGTCAGTAACACACAATTCTTTATTAACTGTTAAAACATGACACCATCACATAAAAACACGTTACCCCCCTTTTTCAGTGTATTGGTCCACAAGCAGACGAGCTCAACGTCCGACGAGGAGGAGACACAGAAAATCCCCTTCCACGTTTGCGTCACTCGACAGACACAAGTCAAGCAGTCTCGGCAGACACAAGCAGTCTCTCCAGTCTCTCTGTAGTGTACAGTTTATGGGTGCATCGATCAGGAGCTCTCCTAGCCGGCAGTCGTTCCCTAACTATCTGACACATTTACCCCCCACTAACTGTCTGTCTTCACCGCCGGAGACACTAATTATCCCGAGCGGCCGTCTAGCGTTTCCCCACAAGTGAGAGCTCCCCGACTCTCTCTCTCGAGCAGCACTCAAAACGTCCTTAAATAATCCTCATCTCCTCCCACATCAGCTGTATACACTCATTTAATTACGCAACACTCATTCATTGCGATGAAGGGGGGCGTGTACATTAATTACCCCTAAATTCCCATCATTTATTTCTATTCATCACATTACCATCTTTTATTTATCGCGGTCTCGTTTGTATTTGGCCAGTTTGGAGAAAGCCTCACCAAACCTTACCAGCCAGCGTTTGCGATCACAAGAGCTTGTGCAAACGCTGATGGGTGACATGAATGCAGATGACTCCAGATCGGCGATGTGGTATTTGCTTTCCCAACAAGATCCATCGCCCAACACTAAATTAATTTGCTGAATGTATAAACTGTATTTTCCCGCGCTCAAATCTGCCAATCTAAAGGAAACGCTGTGTTTGAGGTAACTAATTTGTTAATTACCATAGACTTAGAATTTGCAACTATTACAGTTATTACACTTATATACAAAACTTTGTATTATGTTTGTGACGTCACGTGCACTACTGCCGGTGGCAGTAGACAACCGCGGTAGCAACCGACCACCGCGGTGACGCGGTTGTCACGGCAACCGTCACAGCCCTATGGGTCACAACAGTTTATGTTTGTATGTTCTAACAGATGTCTATTGCTCTCTGTGGAGGAAATATCACTTGCAGACACTAATTTGTATTTTATGTTGTAGAGCAAACATGAACAGAGTGGAGATTTCTGTAATGTTTGAACGTGTTCATTTTCTGGCTGACATTTGAGCAAGTTTCTCAGATACATTTTTTGTTTTGTTTTTACAAATCTTTCTGCAATTTACTGCAGCAACTCTGAACATCCACAACAATGGACTCCATTGAATTCGGAGAGTTATTGTTTTTCCCCGAAGGAAGGCTGCACTTATTTTTGTGTATTATATTATTATTTGTGGAACCGTGTAATTTCAGTTCGTAAGCAGCCCCAAGCAAAAGTGTGTTAGAGAGTGTAAAGGCAAAACTTGAACATGTCCCAAGGAAGCTCTTTTTTTGATGTCTTAATTTTAAAGCAAGGCTGGTTGATGTTGGAATTGTTGGGGGTTTAATAAAGGTCCTTATTGAATTGGATTTCATCTCTTACTTTTTATATAATTTCATCTCTTACTTTTCAGCTATTTTTTCATGTGTTAATATTTAAGTTTGACTGGCCACTTCTCATGTAGATTTTTTGTAGATATTAGTTTGCTTAATTTTTTGAAATCTAGCAATTTCTGCTAGATTCTGCTTTAAACTCAAGTAACTTGGCAATAGAGCATGAGAAAAAAATAATATAATATATAATGTTGCCCTAACTTGATAAAACAAGTTAAACCAACATCTTTTTTTAGTTCTCTCAAGTAAAGTTTCAGTCCACATTACTTGATATAGAAAGTTGAGTCAACAAATCGTGAGTTGTATCAATTATGTATTCCATGTTTAGCCAACTTGATTCACAGTTGTAGGAACTTGATCAAATAAATTCAACCAACATCTCTTCAAGTTATCTCAAATAATATTTTAAAGTCTAACTTACTTGACACAGGAAGTTGAGTAAACAGACGACATGTTACATCAATTCATGTTTTGAAGTGTAATAAACTTGACACTATAAGTTGACTCAAATTAACTCAGTCAAAGCAACAAGATGACTTGACTTAGTTAAGTTGAGTCAACTAATCTTTTTTTACAGTGCATGTGTTTTTTTACGATCCGCAAGTGACGTTGGTCAAAAGCAGAATCGGCCATTCAATCATATTGGCTACCAAAACTTCTCCCAGTTTTCATCAATCCGTGCAGTATTTTTCAAAGTAATCATACAGAACAAAGGTTTAGAATCTCTAGATTACATTATTGGCATGATTTTGTCAAACATATAAATAAATACCATGGATGGTTATGTATTTGTTTAGGAACAACTGTGCTTCTGGCTGCCTGCTAGGTCATTTGACCTGTATCTGGCAAGCTGATTGGCCGAATCTTACAAACATTTCAGCCCATGTGTGCTGTATTATTCTGCACAGAGTTGGTAAAATTGAATTATTTTCACAATTACTTAAATGTCTTTTCTTTTTTTTTCTTCTTTTTTTTTAAATTAAAGCAGCAAAAACAACAAAATGTCTGTAGTACTTGTAGGCTTACAAGTATATATTATATACAAGTGTATATTACTTTTTGAAATATAATATAAATATCATATTATACTTAAAAATAAATAAATATAATATACTTTTGATATAATATGATATCATATTTTTAAAAGGCTGATTATTTTGATTTCATATGGAAATATATGCTTGGATTGATGCTCTTGGTTTTAAATAATAATAATAGAGAAATAATAAATAATAAAGAAATAATAATATTTTTATATATACCTTTTAAAAAGAGGTCCAAGAAATGAGGAAGTTATGATATTTTGAAGTGTTTGATCAAGCGGAAGAGGTCTGAGTTTTTCATTGTTTTACTGTTATAATTAGGTACACAAATGACCCCTAATTTCAGAATTAAAAAAAACTTTCTTAATAATTATCAGATTTTAATCATTTAAAAAAAAAATTTAAAGGTATTTTTATTATCTATCATATGGTTATGATTATATATACATTTTCTAGTATTGATTTTTTTTTGTCACATCCCTACAGTTCTGTCAACTGTCCCAAAATGTGAGCGAAAGTCTTGGATCAGTGTGCAGCAGATTTTTGTACAGACAAGATGCTTATGATGTGTAGCCACTTTTTGAGGGAGTAAAAGAGTAAAGATACGTAGCCTACACATGCACAATCCCCCACCGAAATTCAGGACCTGATTAAGTAAAACTCTATTATACAGAGATTTGTGAAATTAAATTTAATGATTTTTCTACAAATTTTCCAGGCCTGGAAATTGCTGGTTTAAAATTTGATGACTTGTTTGGGTTTTTCATGACCGTACAAACTCTAATAAAAGCAACTTATGTGCTGTTAATCACTTATAGTTGTGATTGCACAAATGCTCTGTTAACTCTCCCTACTCTAATCATATGCTGGATTTGTTACCCGTTTGCTCCGGGACCTCACAATTTACAAATTAAGCACTGAAAAGCACCGAATGCATCATGGGACTCTCCAAAATGGTGGAAGATGGTAATTTTGTGGAGAAGAATTGTTGAATTAATTATGTTATTTTTGTTTTCTTTGCACACAAAAAATATTCTCATAGCATCACAAAATTGAAGTTGAGTCACTGTGTGACTAGTGATTAGTTACTAGTGACTGGGAATATTGCAGTTGTGTTGCTGCCTATGCAGGGTCAGAGAGGACTCAGATTTGTAAAAAAATATCTTAATTTATGTTCTGAAGATGATCGAAGGTCTTACAGGTTTGGAACAACATGAGAGTGAGTAATTAATGACAGAAATTTCATTTTGGGGTGCACTATCCCTTTAAATATAATAATTCTTCTTAAGTGTATTAACGCTTAAAACAGTTATGATATTTTGACCACTGAATTTAAATAACTTTTTATTAAACAATTACAGATCAATAACCTCATGGCACTAAGCCTCAAATTTGTACAGTGCTGAACTGTTAACACCCTTTCTATGATACGTTCAGTGTTTCACTAAGGGGTTTTATTGGTTAGCTATCAGCAGTTAGCCTCTCTTGATGGATACTGTGAATACACTGTTAATTGGGCAAAAAAAGTATATTTCTTGGTTGATGACAATTTAGATATAGTAATGTTTGTCAGATCGTTGTTCGAGGTCCTCCGTGCTTCATGTTCTGTGTTCCACCAGCTCTGCTTCATTGTGTCTTGTTCCAGTTCGGTCGCTCTTGGATTAACCAGTCATCGTCACGGATTCCTCACAACCACCACCTCCACCAGCGCACTCAAACACCTCCTCACCTGTCTGTGCTGCCATTGAGGTCCCTGCGTCACCCACCATCATCTACCAAATATTACTCTGTTCAATAAATATCAATTACTCGCAATTGCTTCCTGTCCTTACTCGCAGCCGTGACAGAATGATCTGACCAACCATGGAAGCAGCGAGTGGACTCCCAGGAAAGGAATCTTAACGACACTGGTCGCGCTGTTCAGGCTTTGGTGGCGCAGGTGTCCGAGCTCACCCAGCAACTACAACTTCTACGAGTTCCCACTGCGCCGCTCACACCGCCCATTCCTCCCACACCACCGGAGACCCCTCCCAGCCGGAACCACGTCTCCCCATTCCAAGCCAAGGTGGCATTTGTGTTGACCCTGCTCACTGGGAGGGCGGCATTATGGGGAACGGCGGTGTGGGAGAATCAAGATCCATGCTGCGCCTCGTTCCAGACACTCTCTGCCGAGATGAGGTGGGTCTTTGATCGGGCCGTCGCCGGGAGAGAGACGTCTAGGATGCTAGCTGAATTGCGTCAGGGTGAAAGATCCGTCTCAGACTTTTCCATCGAGATTCCACACTCTGGCGGTGGAGTGTCAATGAAACGAGGAGGCGCAGTGGGACATGTTCCTGCATGGGCTGGCTGACCGCGTCCAGAAGGAGATCTACGCCCTGGACCTTCCGACTTCACTCAACGGGCTCATCGAGTTGGCACTGAGGGTAGATGCACGTCTGACACGAGTGGATCGACGGAACATACCCAGTTCCACACCTAAGCCCCAGACGGACGTGCGAGTCAGCGGCGGGGACGCGGCCAGCCCCTCCTACGATCACGAGCCCATGCAGGTAGGGCGAGCTCGGCTTTCCCGGGAGGAGGAGAGGCGGAGGTCCCTGGGCCTGTGCCTCTACTGTGGGGGGACTGGTCATCACGACTACATCTGTCCGGTAAAAGGCCAAGCCCGGTAGTAAGTATGAGGCTACTATCCGGTGGGATCTCCGCCGAGAAGACCTCATCATCATCTACTCTCCTCCCGGTAAGACTAAGATGGTCAGCACAGATTCACGACTGTCGAGCACTTCTGGACTCCGGGGCTGAAGGTAATTTCATGGACAATACACTAGCACGCAGATTTCAAATTCCCCTCAGACCCCTCACGCACCACATCACGGTTCACGCTCTCAATGGACAGAGACTACCGGTCATCTCTCACATCACTGAAAACATCACCCTCATCACATCAGGCAACCACTCAGAAACCATCTCCTTCTACATCCTTGACTCTCCTCTTGCACCCATAGTCCTCGGTCACCCCTGGCTCCTCCTGCACAACCCCAAAATAGACTGGCAATTAAATTCCATCCTGGGCTGGAGTAACAAATGTCATGAGTCTTGTCTAGTGTGTGCTTGTCCGTCTGTTTCTATGTCTGTGTTTCAGGAGGAGGCAGTGGATTTGTCTAACGTGCCCGCGGAGTACCTCCACCTGAAGGAAGTGTTCAGTAAGTCTCGTGCTGCTTCTCTCCCTCTGCATCGTCACTATGACTGTGCCATAGATTTACTGTCAGGTAAGTCTCCGCCTAAGGGCAAATTATATTCACTTTCTGTTCCAGAAAGGGAGGCTATGGAGAAATATATTTGATTCTCTAGCTTCGAAGTTCATCCGCCCTTCCTCTTCTCCAGCGGGGGCGGTGGTTCTTTTTTGTGGGGAAGAAAGATGGATCGCTGCGACCTTGTATTGATTACCGGGTACTAAACAACATCACAGTAAAGAATACTTACCCTTTGCCGTTGATGTCTTCAGCCTTTGAGAGGTTGCAGGGAGCGTCGATTTTCACAAAATTGGACTTACGTAATGCTTATCATTTGGTCCGCATCAAGGGGGGGGGTTGAATGGAAGACCGCTTTTAACATCCGCAGGGGGCACTTTGAATACTTGGTCATGCCCTTTGGGCTCTCCAACTCCCCAGCGGTCTTCCAGGCATTCGTCAACGACATGCTGCGAGATATGATTGATCAATTCATATATGTCTACATGGACGACATATTGATTTTTTCCTCTTCTCTCTAGGAACACGTGCAGCACATTCGACGAGTGCTTCAGAGATTGCTACAGAATGGGCTTTTTGTCAAGGCGGAGAAATGTGAGTTTCATGCACGGTCTGTTCCGCTTCTTGGGTATATCGTGTCGACTTAGGGAATACGCATGGATCCCGAGAAGGTTAGGGCTGTGGTAGAGTGGCCAAGTCCAGATTCCCGTAAGGCCCTACAGAGGTTACTGGGGTTCGCCGGTATTCGCAACTTCAGCCAACTAGCCGCACCTCTGACCGCCTTGACCTCCCCCAAAACTACGTTCAGGTGGTCAGACACAGCCGAGGCTGTGTTTGCCAAACTGAAGAGATGCTTCGTTTCAGCCCCTATCCTGATCACCCCTGATCCATCACGTCATTTTGTGGTGGAGGTCTACGCGTCGGAGGTGGGGGTAGGGGCGGTGTTATCTCAACGTTCTCCCTCAGACAACAAGGTGCACCCATGCGCGTTTTTCTCTTATCGATTATCCCCTGCCGAACGCAACTATGATATTGGTAACCGAGAATTGTTGGCAGTCAAGATGGCATTGGAGGAATGGCGCCACTGGTTAGAAGGTTCGGGGGTTCCTTTTATAGTATGGACCAACCACAAGAATTTAGAATATATTAGTACTGCCAAAAGATTGAACTCCAGGCAGGCTCGGTGGGCACTTTTTTTTTTGGACGTTTTGACTTTACTCTCTCGTCCCGCCTGGGTTCCAAAAATATTAAACCCAATTCTTTGTCGCGTATTTTTGACCGTTCCGAACGCCCGTCCACTCCCGAGTATATTTTACCTGAGACATTAGTGGTCTCCACACTCACATGGGAGATCGAATCGAGGGTCAAGACGGCCTTAGAAGGGGTAACGCCTCCGCCCGGGTGCTCACCGAATCGATTATTTGTGCCGGAGGGATTACGGTCCAAAGTCATCCAGTGGGGGCATTGCTCTAATGTGGCTTGTCATCCAGGAGTTAACCATACTAAATTCTTAGTCAAGCAACGATTCTGGTGGCCACTTATGGCTCGCGACATTCACAGTTTTGTTTTGGCTTGCTCGGTTTGTGCCACTGGTAAGACTTCCAATCGACCCCCTGATGGGTTACTTCAACCGCTGCTGGTCCCTTCGAGACCCTGGTCCCACATCGCACTAGATTTTATTACCAACAACTGTCAATGGTGGAGTACGCCCACAATACTTTACCAATATCAGCTACGGGCCTATCTCCGTTTGAGTGTAGTGTAGGCCACCTATTTTTCCCAGTCTGGAATCCGAAGTCGCGGTCCCCTCCGTTCACGCCTTCGTCCAGAGGTGTCACCGCACTTGGACTAGAGCTCGCGAGACTATACTCCACGTGGGGGCGGGCACCAAGGCTAAAGCCGATCGCCACCGGTCTAGGCCTCCCGTATACGTTGTGGGTCAAAAAGTGTGGCTTTCTACTAAGAACATTCCTCTCCGTTCCATCTCTAATTAATTGGCTCCCAAATTTATTGGCCCGTTCACTGTCACCAAGATCATTAGTCCGGTGGCAGTCCGCCTCAAACTTCCTCCAGCGTACAGCAGAATTCATCCCGCCTTTCATGTATCAAAAATAAAGCCTGTATTTCACTCTCCTATTAATCCGCCTACGCCGGTTCCCCCCCCACCGCGACTTGTAGATGGGGAACCAACGTATTCGGTCAATCGTATTCTTGACTCTAGACGGAGGGGACACGGTTTTCAGTACTTGGTGGACTGGGAAGGTTACGGTCCGGAGGAGAGAAGTTGAGTGCCTGCTAGAGACATCCTGGATCACTCTCTTATCGATGATTGCAATCAACAGGTAAAGGAGTCTGGGGACGCCAGGAGGCGTCCTGAGGAGGAGGGGTACTGTCACGGTTCATGAATGCACCGTCTCCTGCTCGTCTCATGTTACGTCATGTTGATTGTTTCATGTGGGTGTTGACGCTGATCATCTTATCAGCGGCAGCTGCAGCTCATTCCACCAGCCTACTTAATGCCCTGTCTTTCGTCTCTTGTTTGTCAGATCGTTGTTCGAGGTCCTCCGTGCTTCATGTTCTGTGTTCCACCAGCTCTGCTTCATTGTGTCTTGTTCCAGTTCGGTCGCTCTTGGATTAACCAGTCATCGTCACGGATTCCTCACCACCACCACCTCCACCAGCGCACTCAAACACCTCCTCACCTGTCTGTGCTGCCATTGAGGTTCCTGCGTCACCCACCATCATCTACCAAATATTACTCTGTTCAATAAATACCAATTACTCGCAATTGCTTCCTGTCCTTACTCGCAGCCATGACAGGGGCCACCTGCAGAATTCTCATTCATCGTATATATAAGAAAATAAATTGTAGCCTAAACATAGGTCACTGCATCACTACAGCTGTTTGTTTTCATTTAGTTGTCCTAATTAAATAAGCCTCTGTCACACTGTAGACTGGTGTTTTCAGTTTCACTAAATAGTCTATTACTTCATCAACTCTTTGAATCACTGACAGAACCTGCAAACTGAAATACCTATCTACTGCCTGGAACAGGTAAGGGTTTTTTTTTTTTTGCATTAATTTGTTATTTTCAGAGATGTATAAAGTACTAGAGACTCAGACTTGAGTAAAAGTACAAGTGCTCTATCAAAAAAATGACTTGAGTAGAAGTTGAAGTGCTCTTTAAGCACCACACTTAAGTAGAAGTACTAAAGTATTCAACATTTTTTGTACTTAAGTATTGCAAGTAGTCTATTTGAAAATTTACTACTCAAGTACTGAAAATAAAAGTACAAGTATTGTGTTATATAGTTATTAAAGAAAGTAGTCAAAAGTTTGAACATATTGTTTTTACTATTTCAAATGATTAACCTAAAGGACAATCACAGTTCCTTTGACTGTAACTTTTTGTAAACAAAAAACAGATTAAAGGGTTAGTTCGCCCAATTTGCAAAATTATGTCATTAATAACTTACCCTCATGTTGTTTCAAAACCGTAAGACCTCCGTTTATTTTTGGAACACAGTTTAAGATATTTTAGATTTAGTCCGAGAGCTCTCAGTCCAACCATTGAAGCTGTGTGTACGGTATACTGTCCATGTCCAGAAAGGTAAGAAAAACATAATCAAAGTAGTCCATGTGACATTGTGAATTTTTTGAAGCATCGAAAATACATTTTGGCCCAAAAATAGCAAAAACTACGACTTTATTCAGCATTGTCTTCTCTTCCATGTCTGTTGTGAGAGAGATCAAAACAAAGCAGTTTGTGATAACCGGTTCACGAACGAATCATTCGATGTAACCGGATCTTTTTGAAACAGTTCACCAAATCGAACTGAATCGTTTTAAACGGTTCGCGTCTCCAATACGCATTAATCCACAAATCACTTAAGCTGTTAACCTGTTTAATGTGGCTGACACTCCCTCTGAGTTAAAACAAACCAATATCCCAGAGTAATTCATTTACTCAAACAGTACACTGACTGAACTGATGTGAAGAGAGAACTGAAGATGAACACCGAGCTGAGCCAGATAACGAATAACAGACTGACTCGTTCACGAGTCAAGAACACTGATCTATATATATAACTTATATTATAGATCAGTGGTCAAGAACCGTTTCTGTCAGACGTGTCCGATTCAAGAACCGAGGAGCTGATGATACTGCGCATGTGTGATTCAGCGTGAAAGCAAACCGACACACAGAGCGTCTGAACCGAACTGATTCTTTTGGTGATTGATTCTGAACTGATTCTGTGCTAATGTTATGAGCCCAGGTAAACCGAAGGCTTGCAGTCAACGCCAATGACGCCATTACGTCGAGCGCAAAAGAACGGGTGAACTGTTTTCTTCAACTGGTTTATTGAATCGAACTGTCAGAAAGAACTACTGGTGATTCGAAAACCGATGCAACCGGTTCTTGACTCGTGAACGAGTCATTATCTGGCTCGGCTCGGTGTTCATCTCTCTCTTCACAGCAGTTCAGTCAGCACGCGCAGTCTTTTTAATCGCTTGATTCGCTCAATTATGTGCCAGCTTAATCAAACCTGCCATCTACAGTTCTGTTTGTAATGGAATGATTCGTAACATATTTATAATTGTAACGAGTAACGATGCAGCACATAAAAAAAATATCGGAGTAAAAGTATTAAACTCATCGAAAATATGTACTGAAGTAAAAGTGGAAGTAGGAGAAAAAAATAATACTCTAGTAAAGTACAGATACCGCCTTTTAGTACTTAAGTACAGTAGTGAAGTAGTTTTACTTCGTTACTATACATCTCTGGTTATTTTTAAATAGTTTTTCTATATATGTATTTTTTAAAAGATGTCTCTAACCATTAAAGGAACACTCCACTTTTTTTGAAAATAGGCTCATTTTCCAAAGAGTTAAACAGTTGAGTTTTACCGTTTTCTGATCCATTCAGCTGATCTCCAGGTCTGGCAGTGGCACTTTTAGCTAAGCTAATATCACTGCATAATATCACTCGTAGTATCAGCGCCTGAAAATTGGCAAAAATGGCAAGTGGGGGAATAATGGTATACATCAGTGTTCCTCAATAAGCGGCCCATGAGAGAAAAATGTTTGGCCCGCGCTAATTTAAAATAAAGGGTAAGACTTTATTTTGATAGTCCACTTTAGACATTCTACTAGCAGTAAGTAACTTTGCAACTACATGTCAACTAGCAGTTAGTAGAGTATTAGTAGACTGTCTGCTTAATATCTTCTAACACTTTCTTTGTCAACTTATTGTCAACTTATACTAAGCCTAAACCTACCCCTAACACTAACCCTAAACCTACCCAGACAGTCTACTCTGAGAGTTAGTAAACATGTAGTTGCAAATTTCTGAGATTTAGTTGATATGTAGTTGACATGTAGTTACAAAGTTACTTATAGTCAGTAGAATGTCTAAAGTGGACTATCGAAATAAAGTGTAACCAAATAAAGTGGCATTAAAATTTTAAATACAACAGAACTTATTATAATTTGTGATGCTGTCTACACTCGATGTGGCGCAGCACGGAATGACAAATTCTCAACAGGAAACTGCTGACTCATTCTATTTATGATGTTCTGACTGACATAATGTTCAAATGATTTGCAATGCTCTGTTGTGTCCAGTGTAGATATACGATGTGACAGCAAAAACATGGTGAGTGTTAAGTAAAGAAAAGTGCATAAAAGTGCTACATGTTTGAACAGCTGATAATAACTGTGGGACACACTACACTATTTATATTTATATACACTACACTTTTTATCCAACACACATACTTAGCGTACACGTAAATCTTTTGCACATAATATACATGTACATACATGGAACACACTATACTACTTATATTTATATTTATATACACATACACTTATTTATCCAAACACACATACTTAGCGTACAGTTACAATTTTTCCACATAATATACATGTACATACATAAATGCTCTTTTTAATATACCTGCCATACATTGTCAATTTGTATATTGTCAATCCTTACCCACCTATTTGTATTTTTTTGTATTTTTTATTCCTTATTGTGTTTTTTGTTCTGTCGCTGTTATGTTGCACTGCGGAGCTCTGTCACGAAAACAAATTCCTCGTATGTGTGAACATACCTGGCAATAAAGCTCATTCTGATTCTGATTCTGATACTGAAAATAGATGATTCAAATGTGAATGGACTGAACAGTTTTGAGTGAGTGAGTGATAAGTTACTAGCTTTGTTATAGATGTTGGTTCACAGTGAGTTCACAGTTTTGAGGTAGCTAAGTTTGCTTTAGCATAATTTATTTTCACTATGGCTAAAAAGATCATACAAAATAATATTTAAACTCATATTAGACACTTTTAACACCAAATAAAGCATATTATTAATTATCTAAGATTATCACTGTCATATTTTGTATGTTGTTCCTGTCACGTCACAGAAAATAAAAAGCATTTCTAAAATAGAATTCCGTGTCACATATTGTCATGTGTTGCTGTCGCGGTATGGACACACAGTGTTACAGTTTGACCCCCCCAAAATCTAAGTATAAAAATATTAATGCTAACAGATCTAATAATTGAATCTGCAATTAGGGAAAGTGGAAAGAAGAGATCCAGTCTGGAGATGAGCAGTAACAGTTGATTTGCATGGCAGACATGGAGATCCAGATTTTTTGTTTGTTCATATATTTGTAATATTCAACAGGCAACGTTCTTCTGTATCTAAATGCAAAAATGTTCATGATTGTTTGAATAAAACAAATCTGAATATTTATCTTGTGATTATTTTTATTTGATTATATAAAATATATCAGTCAGTGGCACTTGGCTTGGTATCATTGACAGAATTCGGCCCCCGGTGAAAACTAATTGAGGAAGACTGGTATACATAATTGTTGATATGCATGATTAATACATTTCCCTGATATATGTGAGAAATTAGATTAGAGAGATAATATTGAATGCTGGTGGTGTCAGGCTACACATTTTGCCAACTCTCTGTGCATTTCACAGTGCCACAATACATACAGTAGATTTGTCTAGATAGCTAGAATTACTAATCTTTTGTGTGGTTTTTAAGTTATGTTTGTTTTTTGTTTTTTAATGCGAGTGTAAAACTGTTTTTCACTGTTGAAGACCACTTTCAAGCACCTTTCATTAAATAACTCTTCGTTCAAAACATTTTACCTATCCTCATTTAAACTTGGCTTTAAAAGAGAAAATAATCCACTGTTCTGGTCTCACAAGCTTAATAGTAAATGTGTTTAATTCATTAGTGTTTGTTTAGACATGCAAATATTAGTGGAAGTAATGATTTTGCAGGCACAAGGTTTAGTGCTGTAGAGAAATTATTTTATTGAAACACTAGTACCAGGAGTCCATGATGCGCCTCATGCTCATGAATCTCATGCCACCCATATTACTGAAGCTCCTGTACTCTCCAGGCCCGAAGTACCACATTCTGCCTTTGTAGTGGGGCTGCTCATAGAAGAGCCAGTGGCCTTCCATCACATGACAGGACTGGCATTGAGACATGCGATAACGGTCCATGATGCTGTCACAATCATCCATCATCTCGTACATCTGACCCATGAAGTTCTCCTTCTCGTAGATCCTCATTCTGTAGGATCCCCTGTACTGTAGTGGAAGAGAAGTCAGTTATTTATAAATTAATTAAGAAGAATAATTATCACGTGTAACCATATCTTCAGCAGCACTCTAGGTCTGTCTCTCACAGATCATCATTCTGAAAATATCTGTTTCTTTTCAAGTTGAAAGATTTCTAAGCAAATGGTTACGAATAAATTTAGGACCTTTTTCTATTGTCAATTAATAAATATGTCAGCAGGTTCATAGAGCTTACCATAGGGATCATACGGCAGGACCTGATGCAGTTGCTCATTCCAAACATAGACATGTAATCAGCATATTCACCCCTCCTAAAGAAATACTGATTGCCCATATAGTGAGGTTGATCATACATCATCCAGCATCCACTGTGCACTCTGCAAGAGTGACAGCGGCTCATGTAGGAGGAGAAATCGGCACAGTCTCCGGTACAGTCATAAGAGCGACCCTGGAAATTTCTTTCCTCATAAAAGGTAACCTGAAAATTCAAAAGTTAATCTCTTAGCTGTAGTAAACACCACAATATGGTAATTTAAGTGAAAATGTATAAAATAGGAGCTTAATTATATGTAATTTACCCTCATTGTTGCGGTGGTTGGTCCTCAGTAGTTCCACAAATGAGAAGCTGAAGCTGATTCTGCTTGTTGACTGACTGCTGTCACCCCTACCTTTATACTAGTCCAAGACTAAAGACTACACAGCCTCTATTGTTAGTCAATTCCTGACTGTGCATGTTAGAATAGAGGCCATTATAGCTGTTGCATAGTCCGTAGATTTTTTGTCCTCACATTTTCAGGAATCTAGAATTTCATAAGTTTCTATTTGCTAAAATGAAGAACTTGAAAAGTGGAATGCTAAAGAAAGATTTAAACAAAGAGTGTTAATGTATTGTCTTGTTTCAGTTTTTTTCTTTCATTCCTTTTTATTTGTACTGAACTTCAGAATTATCCTTATGGGCATCTGTCTTCTGATTGCCCTCCATCAGTTAAATATATATTTTTTTTTTGGTGCTGTAAAATATATTAAATTAATCATCATATATCCTTGTAATATTAAAAATCAAGGAGAACAACAATTTTCTAAGTAAAATGTACATATTTAATTCATGTAATTAATTAACTGCATGAGAAGAGTAACTTTTATTAATATTTGCATGTTTTATAGTCATTGCACATAAATCTAAAAATATTGAGTACATTTTAATCTAAAAGTTCAGCATGCTTGCCTTGAATCCATTCATGCGCATTTGTAAGGCAAGGCAAGTTTATTTATATAGCACATTTCGTACACAATGGTAATTCAAAGTGCTTTACATAAAAGAAAGTAAAATAATAATGAAAAAAAGATAATAACAAGAATAAAACAAACAATTTTAAAACTTTTAAAATTATTAAAAATTGTACTTGTTTAAAATTAATTTAAAACAGTTAGAAAATGATTTTACATAAAATAAAATAAAAAACAGTGAAAATATAGTGCAACCAGTTCGGACATTGCACAGTGCTCATTCAATAAATGCACAGCTAAACAGATGGGTTTTGAGTCTAGATTTAAATGTGACTAGTGTTTTAGCACATCTGATCTCTTCTGGAAGCTGATTCCAACTGCGGGCGGCATAGTAACTAAAGGCGGACTCCCCTTGTTTTGTGTGAACCCTTGGTATTACTAAATGATCCTAATGATCTGAGTGGTCTGTTAGGCTTATATTCAGTGAGCATATCTGAAATATATTTCGGTCCTAGGTCATTTAGTGACTTATATACGAGTAAAAGTACTTTAAAATCAATCCTAAATGTAACTGGAAGCCAGTGTACCAGTAAGGACATGAGGACTGGTGTGATATGCTCAGATTTACTGGTTCTAGTCAGAATCCTGGCAGCAGCGTTCTGGATGAGCTGCAGCTGTCTAATGGTCTTTTTGGGAAGGCCGGTGAGGAGCCCATTACAATAGTCCACCCTGCTGGTGATAAAGGCATGAACAAGTTTCTCCAAGTCTTGGCTGTAGGGCTGGGATAAACGATTATATTTTAAACGATTAATCTAGCGATTATTTTTTTCGATGCATCGATTAATCTAACGATTAATTTTTTCAGGCCGATTCGATTTCAGTTATCTCCCCATTAATTGACTACTAACAATTTATACATGTTGATTTACATATCTGAATGAAAAAAAACATGAATTCCTTAACATTGCAATATATGTTTATTGCTCTTAAAATTACAAAATAAAAGACTGACTAAGAATGCATTACTTTGCACTTGTATAGAGATAGCATTCAATAAAACCTTGAAGCCTTGAAAACACATAGCTTACTGAAACAAGCTTACTGAACACATAGGGCCTAGCTTACTGAAAAAAGTTCTTCTTTCAGATGAAAATAACAACTTGATGTCTAGCATTCAATAAAAAAGTTCACCCAAAATACTTGTTTAGAGCAATTGAAAGAATACAGTAACCAATGTAAACTTGAGGGCTTTAAGCTAATACAGGGAGTGCTTTTACAAAAAAAAAAAAAAAAAAAACAAATTTAACAGTGGGAGCCAGCAGCCTGTCATGGAGAAAAAAAAAATCTCTGAATGCTCCACGTGAAACTTTGGCGTTCCGCCCTTTTTCTATCGTGTCTAATGATTTTGGTTAATATGCACGCGGGAGAGAGAGAGCGAGAGAGAGAGAGAGAGCGAGAGAGAGAGAGCAAGACAGCGCTCGTGAGTTTGAAGACTGTGAGTGCGCGCGCAGCCGGGGCTCTCTCTCGTACGCGCCCTGTCACTGTCACTCACCGATCAAATAAGGCTTTGACAGCCGCCAAAAAAAAAAGATCAATGCAGAAAAACCCCTGGATTGGTTATATAACGTTGGACAGAATGTTGATCCAGCCATCGCGTATATTCAGCGCACATAAGGTAAACGTTTTGCAAACGTTTTTTAGATAAATAAAAACCGGTCGACGAATCGATGCGCATATTTTGCATCGATGACCTCGACGCGTTGTCCCAGCCCTACTTGGCTGGAAACAAAACATCTAATTCTTGCAATGTTTTTTAAATGATAGTATGCTGATTTAGTTACTGCTTTGACATGACTACTGAAACTAAGGTCTGTCTCCAGAATCACACCAAGATTCCTGACTTGATTTTTAGTTGTTTGACCCCTAGAGTTAAGGTATGCATTCACCTTGAACACTTCATCTTTGTTTCCAAATGCAATGACTTCAGTTTTTTCCTTGTTTAACTGAAGAAAGTTCTGGCACATCCAACTATTAATTTCATCAATGCATTGGCAGAATGAGTCAATGGGGCTGTAGTCATTTGGCGATAAGGCTAGGTAAATCTGGGTATCATCAGCATAGCTGTGATAGGCAATTTGGTTCTTTCTCATTATTTGACTTAGTGGGAGCATATACAGGCTAAACAAGAGCGGTGCAAGATTTGACCCTTTTGGGACTCTGCATGTCGTGAATGTCCACTTAGACTTATGCTCTCCTATACTCACATAATAGTCTCTCCCTTCTAAGTATTACCTGAACCATTTGAGTACCATCCCAGAAAGCCCGACCCAGTTTTGCAGTCTCTCTAGTAGTATGTAATGATCGACAGTGTCAAACGCAGCACTGAGATCTAGCAATACCAGCACCGATATTTTGCCAGAGTCACAATTTACATTTACATTTACATTTAATCATTTAGCAGACGCTTTTATCCAAAGCGACTTACAAATGAGAACAATAGAAGCAGTCAGGTCAACAAGAGAACAACAACAGTATACAAGTGCCATGACAAGTCTCAGTTAGTCTAGTATAGAACGCATAGGTAGGTTTTTTTTTTTTTTTTTTTTATAAAAAAAAAAAAAATAAAAAAAAAAAAAAAAAACCTACCTATGCGTTCTATTTAAGCGAATATCATTTATAATCTTAATGAGTGCTGTCTCTGTGTTGTGATGCGGTCGAAAACCAGATTGAAAATAGTCCAGGTATCCATTTGAGTTTAAAAACCTCATAGACAGCACAAAGACGTCCTCGTCCTCAACGCTTTTCAACTTGCACGTGTCAGTGTTTATGAATAGATTAAATGAAATCTTGACAATCTATGTATCATTATAAAGAACTAAGCCTCAAACATCGACGACAGATTGCTTTTTTTCAATGGAAAGCTTATAAAGACTGTATTTGCTACATTTGTGTAAGCAGTACACATACAAACATGAACAATGGAAACGCTGTACATACCAGATCCGTCGTAATAACGAGTCATAAACACATCCACAGCTGTAAATCCCGGTTTAGTTAGAAAGGTAAAGGTCCACTGAACGACATCTCATGGAGCACGTTTAGTCCAACGAAGCAATAACGTTGTAATATGGATAATAATTCCTTTGTTTACGTTTCAGTTCTTCAGCGACAGAACTGTTTTCGTCTGTTATGGAATAACTCATGGTCGGAAACTGCGTCTTTGTAGTAGCGTCACTGCAGCGTACAGTGTCACAAACAGAATGAGGCGATCCACCGGAAAAAAGAATGAATGAAAGATAGGCGAAAGATAGTTTATTTGAATTTGGCGCTCCCTCGTTACGCGCTCTGACGCACCTGTCAGCTAATGGAGGCGGAACTTATAACGATTGCCTTTTTCTTTGTTTTATTTTTCAACAGTTTTTATATATGTGAGAGTGTGTTTGTATGTTGAATGTGAATGTATCTACATGATTACCATCTGTTTGAGTGCAAATCAGCCCAAATCAGCTCGCTATTACTGTATGATCATGGCTATCAAAGTGAACGTGTCTATGTGAATAGAGAGAGTAGATTATTTACTTTGGCACTTTTGTGTTATTACCATCTGTATAAGTGGCCATCAGCACTTATTTGCATTATAATTCATTGTTAATGATGCATTTCTAGCAATCTCATGATTTTCTGTAATTGGCAAACAAAGTTAAATCTTTTTTTATTTTTCTTATTATTCTTGTTTTTCTTACTCCAATTATTCTTATTGTATTTTTCTAGTGCTCAAATAAATCACTTATATGATGTCTAAGTTTCTGTCTAGTGTTTTATAATTGAAAAAAACTATGCAGTGGTATGTTTACTGACTAAATAGTTTGTAGAAGCCTTCAATACTATTGGGAAATATATTTTTGTATATTTGTGGGGTGGGGGGTGTAGACATAGTCTCATAAAAATATTTGCAGGAGTCTCATTTTTCATGATATCTTTTTTAGATTTGAAATAGAAACTCGTGAGACATGTGGCTTTCAACCCATTACTTTTCTAGATTGCTCCAATACTCATTTCATGTATTTTTATATAAAAATATATATATATATATATTTAAGTGGGGTAAAAAAAATTCAAGGCACTTCAGTGTCTATAACTTTTTATATTTTTGAGCATTATCAAATCTGGTTGATAAAAAGTAAAGCCCAAAGGGTCTTCTTTCCAAAGACACCAAAATTATGTTTGTAACACACTGAAGTAGAAAACTATTACAATTATAATGTAGGTAGAGCACTTTCAGCTGTGCGTCCCATAATGGGGGGTGCTGGCTAACAGGTTAAGTATTTGTTCAGCTGATTAAAAACTACCTTTTCTATAATTTTGCCTATAAAAGGAAGATTAGATATTGGTCTAAAATTGCTCAAAATGGTGTTATCAAGATTGCTTTTTTTCAGGTGGGGCTTAACAACTGCAGTTTTTAAGGAG
The DNA here is from genome assembly GCF_963082965.1 of Carassius carassius. NCBI lineage: Eukaryota > Metazoa > Chordata > Actinopteri > Cypriniformes > Cyprinidae > Carassius > Carassius carassius. The sequence continues at coordinate 17,612,039 of NC_081773.1, read as the reverse complement.
TTTGGAAATGTCCCAGAAAGAAGTGAGGCATTCACCACTTCCAAATGATCTGCTTCTAAGCAGTTAAGCACACTTTTGAAAAAAGATAAGGAAAGTGTGTCAAGATAGCAGGCTGACGATTTTAGGTGCTGCACTATGTCTTCCAGAATTTTGCTATCAATTGTTTCAAAAGTAGACATAGTATCTTTTTGATATTGTGGCCTAATCTGTCTGACCTCTGCATTTCTTGAGGACGTGCCCATCGCCTTCCTGATATTGATGATCTTCTCAGAAAAGAAGGATGCAAACTCATTGCATTTGCTGTCTGAGAGCATTTCACTGGGAATCTGACTTGGGGGGTTTGTCAGTCTCTCAACAGTGGCAAAAAGAGTACGAGTGTTATTTAAGTCAGGGGTTTTCAAACTGTGGGTCGCGACCCACTCGTGGGTCACGGAATGGAACAAGGTGGGTCGCACAAAGTCACTTGGCTGCAGCTAATTTTGCGTTTCAATGACACACAGACACTAACACAGTTCAGTCTAGGGCTGCACGAATGTGACGAGTGGGGCGGGGCCTAGTGCCATGGGAACAGAGCTAGGCCGGTGGAGTGATTGGGAAATGAGCAACACTCACCGGTCTCAAGAACCACGGAGGAGATCGGAAAGATACAAAAGAGGAGCGATGACAGTGAAGGACGAGAGAGGACCAGGCCTGGGTTTTATTTTGTGTTTGTTTTTTATTTGTGCACGGCAGTCATCCGAGAGGGGCTGTCGCGCTGTTTTGTGTTTATTTGGTTATTAAAACTTTGTTTGATTGTCCGCCGGTTCCCACCTCTTTCCACGAAGGAGTCATCGAGGCGGTGGGCTGGAGTGAGTTCGCCCCCCCCCCCCCCCGGCAACTCACTCCAGCCCACCACATCGAGCACCCTCGGCGGCAGACTCCTTCGCCCTGCTCGATGGCACTGCGGATTCACCCCAGCGGCGAAGGATCTTCGGCAGCGCGCCCCTCCTTCCTCCCTGGCTTCGGCACCAGTGTAAAACATTAAAATCTTCACAATCACAGGAAGAAGGAGGCGGGAACTGGGAACCCACTCATCACAACGATATAGCCCACCAACATTAATAATGAACTGCAATATCCTTAGTGTGATTTTCAAATTGCAATTAAGTCCGTGTGCGTTGCGTGTTTTGAAGGTCTCAGAGCAATGTCATTAAAAGGTTCAATCGGTCTTTTTTTACCTATTTCACAATTATTTTAATCTCCAAACTGTTTTAGATAGTTCTGCTTTGCTTCTTATGCTTTTCTAAAAAAGTGTTGGATTGTGCTCCGTTCTCGCCGACACACACGGAAGGATCATGAATGCAACAAAACACAGCAGCGCAGATCACACTTCACTGGAGTGAGCCTGCTTCACGTTTTTATGGACACTACATATTTTAACGCCAGTAAACAAAAATTAAAACTTGTAAATTTGTAGTGAAATTTTCAGTTGTACTCTAAAATAAAATGGTTATTTTTCTTAAATACTTAATTTCTGTCATAAAAATTTTAAGTAAGATTAGGTTTAAAGTAATTTCACTCGTTGTTTTTTTTTTTTTTTTAATATTTTGGTGGGTCGTGAAATATATTACACTTGTCTAGGTGGGTCGTGGAATGGAAAAGTTTGGGAACCACTGATTTAAGTTACTGTTTATAAGGTTTGAGAGGAAATTCTGTCTAGCTGTGGCTAGTTTCACATTAAAAGCATGAAGGCTGTCTTTATAGATGCTAAAGTGAATTTCAAGTTTTGTCTTCCGCCACATCCGCTCTGCTTTTCTGCATTGTCTTTTCATAGTCTGAACTGCTGTTGATCTTCTCCAAACTGATTTCTGTCTGTTTGTTTTCTTACTGACTATTATTGGAGCAATATTATCAATAACATTCTTAACTTTTGAGTTAAAGGAATCAAGGAGAATATCAACAGAGCCTGCAGAAATTATTGGTGTTAAAGATATAGCCTCCATAAATAGTACAGTCGTGGCCAAAAGTTTTGAGAATTACATAAATATTGGAAATTGGAAAAGTTGCTGCTTAAGTTTTTATAATAGCAATTTGCATATACTCCAGAATGTTATGAAGAGTGATCAGATGAATTGCATAGTCCTTCTTTGCCATGAAAATTAACTTAATCCCAAAAAAACCTTTCCACTGCATTTCATTGCTGTCATTAAAGGACCTGCTAAGATCATTTCAGTAATCGTCTTGTTAACTCAGGTGAGAATGTTGACGAGCACAAGGCTGGAGATCATTATGTCAGGCTGATTGGGTTAGAATGGCAGACTTGACATGTTAAAAGGAGGGTGATGCTTGAAATCATTGTTCTTCCATTGTTAACCATGGTGACCTGCAAAGAAACGCGTGCAGCCATCATTGCGTTGCATAAAAATGGCTTCACAGGCGAGGATATTGTGGCTACTAAGATTGCACCTAAATCAACAATTTATAGGATCATCAAGAATTTCAAGGAAAGAGGTTCAATTCTTGTAAAGAAGGCTTCAGGGCGTCCAAGAAAGTCCAGCAAGCGCCAGGATCGTCTCCTAAAGAGGATTCAGCTGCGGGATCGGAGTGCCACCAGTGCAGAGCTTGCTCAGGAAAGGCAGCAGGCAGGTGTGAGCGCATCTGCACGCACAGTGAGGCGAAGACTTTTGGAAGATGGCCTGGTGTCAAGAAGGGCAGCAAAGAAGCCACTTCTCTCCAAAAAAAACATCAGGGACAGATTGATCTTCTGCAGAAAGTATAGTGAATGGACTGCTTAGGACTGGGGCAAAGTCATATGGCCTGGAAACTCCCCAGATCTTAATCCCATTGAGAACTTGTGGTCAATCCTTAAGAGGCGGGTGGACAAACAAAAACCCACTAATTCTGACAAACTCCAAGAAGTGATTATGAAAGAATGGGTTGCTATCAGTCTGTATTTGGCCCAGAAGTTGATTGAGAGCATGCTCAGTCGAATTGCAGAGGTCCTGAAAAAGAAGGGCAAACACTGCAAATACTGACTCTTTGCATAAATGTCATGTAATTGTCGATAAAAGCCTTTGAAATGTATGAAGTGCTTGTAATTATATTTCAGTACATCACAGAAACAACTGAAACAAAGATCTAAAAGCAGTTTAGCAGCAAACTTTTTGAAAACTAATATTTATATAATTCTCAAAACTTTTGGCCACGACTGTACACTTGTGTTCTCGTTAATGCATCTCCTTCTGACAGAGACCGATCTAGATTCAGTTGTAGCAGACATCAAAATATAAAAAAAAATACAAAAGTGATCAGATAGTGCTATGTCCTTAATAACAATGGATGAAATGTTTAGACCCCTACTGATGATTAAGTCTAGAGTGTGTCCACCTTTGTGTGTGGGTCCATGCACATGCTGAGTCAAGTCAAAAGTGTTTAGAACCGTTATCATTTCTTTTGTAGTTTTGTTTTCTGCATTATCTATGTGAATATTAAAATCCCCTGCAATAGGAAAACAGTCAAACTCTGAGGAAATCATTGATAATATTTCTGTGACCTCTTCAACAAAGGCTGGAGAGTATTTTGGAGGCCTGTAAATAATAATAAACAGAATGCGTGGAGCACCTTTCAGCACAACCCCTAGATATTCAAAAGACAAGTACTGACCAAATGACACTTGCTTGCATTGATAGACATCTTTAAATAGAGCAGCTACACCTCCACCTCTCCTAACAGTCCTGCAGACACTCATGTAAGTGAAGTTAGGAGGGGCTGCTTCATTAAGGACTGTTGCACTTCAGCTGTCTTCAAGCCATGTTTCATTTAGAAACATAAAATCCAGATTGTTTGTGGTTATAAAGTCATTGATTAGAAATGCATTTATTGTTTAGTGAGCGAATGTTTAAAGATGCTAACTTGATGGCTGTGCTTTGTGTCTTTACATCAATCTTAGTTTCAATCAATCAGCCTGACATAATGATCTCCAGCCTTGTGCTCGTCAACATTCTCACCTGAGTTAACAAGACGATTACTGAAATGATCTCAGCAGGTCCTTTAATGACAGCAATGAAATGCAGTGGAAAGGTTTTTTTGGGATTAAGTTAATTTTCATGGCAAAGAAGGACTATGCAATTCAGGCACACTAGGTTCCCGCTTGTTCTGTAGGCCTTTGTGAATGTTGCTATTATTATAGCGGGGACCCGATACATATCACTGAGAGCTGTTATCAGTTGTTTTTGGTTCACCTTCAGCAGATAGAGTGTTTGGGCCCTGGCGTTGTGGCAGTGGTCGAAGAGCTCTCGCAGGAGCAGGGACCACAGGCTTTGGTGGTTGGGGGGCCCGCCGTTTTTTTGTTGATATCTGAGGGCTTGCAGCAAATGAGTGAGAGAGTTTAGTCCCAGCATACACCAATTCCTCAATTTTCTGTTAGAAGCACAGAAGTGGAGATGCTGGAAAAAGGGATAATGTGTCTGGTGAGATGGGCTGTGTCTCTGGTGTTTCCGGTGGCTGGGATATGTTTTCCTGCCTTCCCTGGCTGTTTTCCAGAAAGTCATCCCTGACTGCTGAATCTTGTAGCTGTTTTGAGACATCACAGTCAGTCTGTGAGGAGCTCTGTGGGCAGGGCTCAGTCGGGATAGTGTCTATCAGCAGTGCTTGTTTTGGCTGCATGGTGTTATCAGTGTCCTTGTGGGATATGTCAACCACATGATGACTCGGACCCGGTGTGTGTGTGCTGAATGGATTGACACACTCTGCTGAAGGATGACGGAGGGAAAAGTAGATATTGTCCTTAAGCACTCTAGCACCAAGTTTGTTTGGGTGGAGGCTATCCAGTTTAAACAATTGTCTATGGCCCCAGAAAAGATTGAAGTTGTCAATGAAATTCACTCCTTTTATATTACAAGATCTTTGTAGCCATGTGTTCAGCCCAAGCAACCGTGAAAACATATTTAACAAGTAGATCCAACAAGAGGCATTTTCTCTCTCTTCTGTTTGAATGTAGGCAGTTGTTATCCCGTCTCCGGAATTTAAGCTGCTGGCAGTGGGAGACAAAGTTTTCTTTTTGTAGTATTGTGATGAGTGGGGCGGGGCCGAGGGATGTGGGAACATGAGCGAGGCCGGTGGAGTGATTGGGAAATCAGCGACACGTGCTACCCACCACCGGTCTTGAGTCCCACAGAGGAGATGGAAGGATATAAAACTGGAGCGACGACAGTGAAGGACGAGAGAGGACCAGGCCTGGGCTTTATTTTATGTTTTGTGTTTATTTTGTAATTAAAGTCTTTATTTGATTGTCCACCGGTTCCCGCCTCCTTCTTGCCGATGATTATGGAGTTTTTATATTGTTACAGTGGTGCCGAAACCCGGGAGAAGGAGGGACGCGCTGCTGAAGATCCCTCGCCGCTGTGAATCCGTGGTGCCATCGAGCAGGCGAGGAGGATGCCGCCATGGACGCTCGAGGCGGTGGACTGGAGTGAGTTGCCGGGACGGGCGAGCTATGTGCAATGTGGAGGGGCGGCTACCGTCCGTGAGGGAGCGGAGGAGTCTGCGCCGTTCGCCAGAGAGCCGGAGCCTACTGCCGTCCGCCTGAACGGGGAGGAGCAGGGAACGGGGGACTCCTGTCGGCTGCCCAAAACTGGAGGAGCCGTCGCCGTCCACCGGGCGGCGGAGGAGTGTCGTGCCGTCCGCCGAGGGCCGTCCAGTGCCACCGCCAGGCACCGCGGAGGAGATCGCCCAGTTGGTGAAGGGCCGAGCAGCAGTGCGTCTGGGAACCGGATTTTTTTTTTTTTATGCTAAGCTAACATACTGCCTAACCCTGAAGCACCTGTTGCCACCAGTGATTATGTTTTATAGGACTGATTTTGAAAAGTGTGAATAGAAAGTGTTAGTAAATGTGTTTTACGCTTCTTTATGATGGTGTTCAACTTAATTATAGTTAATTCCATCCAGTCTTGTCAGTTAAATCTTTCTTTTGCTCAAACAATCTTTCATTTTTTGGTTAAAAAGCAAAGTCTTATGAACACTTTTTTTATTATCAAGAGAAAGGCTTTGGATTCTACGATGGGGTTTTAGTGCCGCGTTACAAAAAAATAATTATGAGGTCAAAATAGGCCTACTACGAGAATAAAGTTGAAATATTACAAGATTAAAGTAAAAATGTTTCGAGAATAAAGTTGAAATATTACGAGATTAATGTCGACATATTTAGAGAATAAAGTCGCAATATTTCGAGATTAAAGTTGAAATGTTTCCAGAATAATGTTGAAATATTACAAGAATAAATGTTCACATATTTGGAATTTTTACCAAAAAAATAGTTTCATTTAATGAATTGTTTCACATAAATACAGTGATCTGATCATTAAAGAGCTTGAAAAACACATAAGACACAATTTGTGTTTCACTATATAACTGATTTTGAAAGCTGATACATTAAAAGTAGGTCTATCAAAAGCACAAATCTTATTGCTATTGGGTGGCTGGCGCACTACAAATAACGAATGCAATGGAAGATATGAAATATTATTTCATAGCCTCGCGAGTATGACACATGGTATGATTTCTGCTTATAATCCCACATATATTTGTAGTGTACTGTATTAAAAAAAAGGGTTAAATAAGAGAGCCACAGCACCCCCCAAAGGAATGTTGATTGGGTGTGTGAGCTGATGTTAAGATAAAAGGTTGTTGCTGTTCAGTCTGTTAATAAATATCATATTCTTGATATTAAGCTGTTTCTGCAAGTCCTTAAATCTGACTCTTCCTCAATATTCAAATCAATCCCGATGGCCTGCAACTTCTCCTTGTGCTCTCAATCAGGGATATTTCCATGTGCAATAAAGGCTATACTCTCAAAATAATATAACTTTATTTTCTACTATTAAAACTCTTGAAACATTTCGACTTTATTCTCGTAGTATTACGACTTTATTCTCATAATATTTTTACTTTATTCTCGAAGTATTACGACTTTATACTTGAAACATTTTGACTCTATTCTCGAAACATTTAGACTTTATTCTTGTAATATTTTGAGTTTATTTTCGAAAAATTTTGACTTTATTCTCATAATATTTCGACTTTATTCTTTATTTTATCCTATGACTTCATTTTAGTGCCATATTGAAAAAAAATAATCTAAGATTACGAGATTAAAGTCGTAATATTTTAAGAATAAAGTCAAAATATTACGACTTTAATATCGTAATCTTAGATTATTTTTTTTTCAATATGGCACTAAAACGCTGTCATAGGATTCACTGCAGAATAACCTGGAGTATGAATTGATGAGCATACAGAATGAGTGATTGGTCTAATTCTCATATTCAGGCAAGTATAAATCTGAGCAAAGATTTGCATGATATAAAATTATTGTTGTTGTTTTTACCTATTATTCACTGCATAATTGTGACGAGTGGGGCGGGGCCGAGGGACATGGGAGCGAGGCCGGGGGAGTGATTGGAGATGAACTGCACCTGTTCGACCCACCGGTCTCGAGGCCCATGGAGGAGATGGAAGGATATAAAACTGGAGCGACGACAGTGAAGGACGAGAGAGGACCAGGCCTGGGCTTTTAGTTGTGTTTTGGTTTTTATTTTATGCGCACCAGTCGTCCGTGAGGGGCTGGTGCGCTGTTTTGTGTTTATTTTGTTATTAAAATGTTTTTGATTGTCCGCCGGTTCCCGCCTCCTTCTTCCGGATGAATATGAAGGTTTTATCGTTACAGTGGTACCGAAACCCGGGAGAAGGAGGGACGCGCTGCTGAAGATCCCTCGCCGCTGTGGTGAATCCGCGGGGCCAACGAGCTGGCGAGGAGTGTGCCGCCATGGACGCTCGAGGCGGTGGGCTGGAGCGAGTTGCCGGGGACGGGCGAGCTCGCTACCGGCCGCCCACGATGTGGAGAGACGGCTGCCGTCCGTGAGGGAGCGGAGGAGTCGGCGCCGTTCGCCAGGTGGCCGGAGCCTGCTGCCATCCGCCGGAACGGGGAGGAGCAGGGAACGGGGGACTCCTGCCGGCTGCCCAAAACCGGAGGAGCCGTCGCCGTCCACCGGGCGGCGGAGGAGTGTCGTGCCGTCCGCCGAGGGCCGTCCAGTGCCACCGCCAGGCACCGCGGAGGAGATCGCCCAGCCGGTGGAGGGCCGAGCAGCGGTGCGTCTGGGAACCGGAATTTTTTTTTTTTCCTCTCTCCCCTCTCTCGTCTCTGTCGCTCCTCCTTCCATCTCCTTTTCTCTCGCCTCGTCTGTCCTACCCCCAGGTTCCCGCAGGTCCCCGTGAGCGGCCCCCCCGAGGGAGGGGGGGGGGGAGTAGAGCGCAGTCTCGGGAGTACCCCCCGGCCTGCGAGGGGCGATGGGGGTATGTGACGAGTGGGGCGGGGCCGAGGGACATGGGAGCGAGGCCGGGGGAGTGATTGGAGATGAACTGCACCTGTTCGACCCACCGGTCTCGAGGCCCATGGAGGAGATGGAAGGATATAAAACTGGAGCGACGACAGTGAAGGACGAGAGAGGACCAGGCCTGGGCTTTTAGTTGTGTTTTGGTTTTTATTTTATGCGCACCAGTCGTCCGTGAGGGGCTGGTGCGCTGTTTTGTGTTTATTTTGTTATTAAAATGTTTTTGATTGTCCGCCGGTTCCCGCCTCCTTCTTCCGGATGAATATGAAGGTTGATATCGTTACAATAATATAAAATTGTGGTTAAATGGTTTAGATCATTGTTTAAATATCACAAATTCTGTCTGTTCATTTACAGGGTGACCTAACTCTTATGACTAGCCCCAGTCTGTGTAGTCTGTGTTGGTTGGTTCTGAACGTTGTTGTGCTATTTGTTTCCTCCTGTGGATTATTAAAGTCTGTTCTGAGTGAAATCCCTCGTTTCCTTGTTCCTTGCTCTGAACAGTAGGCAAGTGTGACTGAAGAACTGACCAACAAACCATTTATTGTGTGTTTCCCCTCCATTTTGTTTCCGTTTTCCGGTCAGTGTTTTTTGTTTCCCCCTCGCCCACCCTGTATGCATCCTCCTCCTGCTGGGGCAGAAGCAAAAATTGCTTGAGGGTCATACCAGACTGTATCTGGCTATTGCCCACCTCACCACCTCCCCAGACGACGTGCTCTGTGCGTTCTATGATGCCAGCCTCAACCCCACATGCAGAGTGTTGTTATCTAAAGATGACCCTCGAGCTGAATTCGCTGCCTTCATGGAGTGGACTCTGGCGAGAAATTGATCGCAATCCTGCCCAGTGTATGATCCCATAATGTCCACTCCCGACCCAGAGCTCAGCCCACCATCACCCTGCTACATGGAGCATCAGCCTGAGCCCACCGCTGACGGAGAGCCAGAGTCCACCATGACCGACGAGCCATCACCAGAGAGAGTGATAGAGTTGATACAGTCCAGGTGCGAGAGCCAGCTACAGAGCCCACCACGAGGGAAAGAGCAATGGATGGTGTGAGGGCAGAGAGGGGCTGAGGGTGAGCTGAGTATGGCATAGCCAAAGTGCCTAAACAAAGAGGTGCCCTCCAGTGCCCGCTCCTAGAAAGTGCCCTCCAGTGTCTGCTCCTCCAGAGCACAATCCTGTTCCCACATTCAGCCAGGGGGCCCTTGATCCAGAGTTTAGCCCTGAATGCCTGGAGTCTCATGAATGACCGCCCTCCCACCAGCTTCTCCTCCTCTGTCATCTGGCAGCCCCTCTGCTCACCTTCAGCCCACCATCCTCTGTCGTTCCGGCTCCACCACAGCCTCGCAGATCCACGCCTTTGAGTCAGTTCCCAGTGCCATCAGCTCCACCTAGGACCTCCGGATCCTCCCCATCGCCCTGGCTAATCAAGTCTCTGTCTTCGCCTCGGGCTCCTCCACCACCTGCTAAGCCACCATTGGTCGGCCCCCTGGAGTTGGCAGCCATTCCTCCTCTATGGTTCCGCCTCTATGGTTCCTCCCTTCGTTGGCTCCGTGGGCCGTCATTATGGCTGTGGCATTATGTGGAAAATTTGATTTGTTTTTTTTTACTTTAAACCGCATAAATGAATTGCATTACACCAAATACACAAAATAATGTTATTTTTAGCAACGTTATATGACCCCTTTAAAATGTGTTTGTGCAATTTGTTACAATGATTTCTTTTTACTAAAAAGGATGATTGACCATGATTGATCATTTTTTGTCCAACTTTAATTTCATTGGAGACCTTTTTATTTAATTTGAGACCCAATTTATTATGTTATGTCCCTTTTGAATTTGTACTTGTACTTACGGTATACACATTTTAAGTTCTTGATATGTGACCCTGGACCACTAAACCAGTCGCTGGGGTATATTTGTAGCAATAGCCAAAAATACATTTTATAGGTCAAAATTACAGATTTTTATTTTATGCCAAAAAGATATTTTGTAAATTTCCTACTTTAAATATAGTAAAAGTTAATTTTTGATAAGACATATGCATTGCTAAAAACTTAATTTAACTTAATAAACTTTAAATGTGATTTTCTCAATATTTAAATTTTTTCCACCCTCAGATTCCTGATTTTCAGATTTGTATCTCAGCCAAAAATGGTCATATCCTAACAAACCATAGATCAATGGAAAGCTTAATTTATTCAGCTTTTAGATTATGTATAAATCAAAATTTTGACAAATTTACCATTATTACCATACACTCACCAGCTACTTTATTAGGTACACCTTTTCAATTGATTGGTAACTCAAATTGCTAATCAGCCAATCACATGGCAGCAACTCAGTGCATTCAGGCATCTAGTTATGGTGGAGACGACTTGCTGAAGTTCAAACTGAGCATCAGAATGGGGAAGAAAGGGAATTTAAGTGACTATGCACATGGAATGGTTGTACTCTGCGTATTTCAAAAACTGCTGATCTACTGTGATTTTCACCCACAACCATCTCTAGGGTTTACAGAGAATGGTGAGGAAAAGAGAAAATATCCAGTGAGAGGCAGTTGTGTGGATGAAAAGCCTTGTTGATGTCAGAGGTCAGAGGAGGATGGGCAGACTGGTTAGAGATGATAGAAAGGCAACAGTAACTCAAATAACCACTCATTACAACAAAGGTATGCAGAATACAATCTCTGAATGCACAACACGCCGAACCCTGAAGCAGATGGGCTACAGCAGCAGAAGACCACACCGGGTGCCGCTCCTGTCAGCTAAGAACAGGAAATGGAGGCTACAATTCACACCGGCTCACCAAAATTGGACAATAGAAGATTGGAAAAATGTTGCCTGGTCTAACGAGTCATGATATCTGCTGCAACATTCAGATGGCAGGGTCAGAATTTGGTGTAAAGAACATGAAAGCATTGATCCATCCTGCTTTTGACTCAACGGTACAGGCTTGCTGTGGTGGTGTAATGGTGTGGGGGATATTTTCTTGACAAACTTTGGGCCCCTTAGTACCCCTTGAGCATCCTTTAAATGCCACAGACAACTGGAGTATTGTTGCTGACCACGTCCATCCCTTTATGACTACAGTGTACCCATCTTCTGATGGCTACTTCCAGCTGGATTATGCACCATGTCACAAAGCTCAAATCATCTCTGACTGGTTTCTTGAACATGACAATGAGTACACTTTACTCAAATGGCCTCCACAGTCACCAGATCTCAATCCAATAGAGCACCTTTGGGATGTGGTGGTTCCCTTTCAATCAGTCACGTTCAATGTTACGTCAATGACTTACGAATTGGGATCTCACTAGAGAGACGAAAGGCCTTCGAGTCTTCATATGAGACCGCTTCAGTGTTGGCTTCACAATCGAGTCCCGAGATGGGCATGGCAACACGGCACGCACCGGGTCTTAGTGACCCCGTTCTGCTGCCAAACCTTCAGCCCCTGGTCGGACCTTGCTTTTCTGCATACAGGGGTCCCCCTATTTCAAGTGTCCAGGCATGTTGTTTTCTCAAGAGATGCCTCTGCTATCGGCTGGGGTGCCATGTGCAACAGGCATACAGCATCAGGCACTTGGACCTGGCCTCACCTGCAGTATGGCAGTATGGCTTGCTCTGTGTTGCTTCAGATCGAGGCTACGCGACAAGCACATAGTGATCCGCAAGGACAACACTGTGACCGTTGAGTACATCAATCACCAGGGGGGTCTACCCTTCCGTCGCATGTCGCAACTCGACCGCCATCTCCTTCTTTTAGAGTCAGAAGCATCTAAGGTCACTGCCAACGAGCTCTCACGACAGCCCGCCCTTCTGGGAGAATGGCGACTCCACCCCGAGACAGTCCAGCTGATCTGGAGACGCTTCAGGGATGCTCAGGTAGACCTGTTTGCCTCCGGATACGTCCCACTGCCAGCTGTTCTACCTCAGCACGGTTGCGATGGCACACAGCTGGCATCGGGGTCTCAGCAAGTATCCGTTTCCCTCAGTCAGCCTTCTCACACAGACGCTGTGCAAGGTCAGGGAGAACGAGGAGCAGGTCCTCTTAGTAGCACCATACTGGCCCAGTCGGACTTGGTTCCCAGAAATAATGCTCCTTGCGACAGCGCCTCCTTGGTATATTCTTCTGAGGAAGGATCTCCTTTCTCAGAAAGGGGGCACACTCTGGCACCCGTGCCCAGACCTGTGGATTCTCCACATATGGTCTCTGCTCGGTGTCTATCACGCTTGCTGCGCTATTCCCCTCTGTGGACATCACGCCAGGTCCAGCACTTGTGTGTATGCACAAGGTCAGCCCTTGTGCTGGGCTAGGTGCCCGTGCAGTGATTTCCCCCTTCGGGTGATCCCACATGTGTATTATTCCATGGTACGGCTTCCCTCACGGTAAGCTTGTGTCTTTCCCTGGCAGAGATTTCTCTGCCATCTCTGCTGCATAGTGATCTCACCCAAGGCGGGCTGAGTCTACAACAGGGACTTCCATATGTAGAACTGCCCTATGGCCAGTCCATATGTGTAATTTCCACGTTACCTCCTATGCGCAGGATGTGGTTCCGTAGCATTCCCCTCCTTAAGTAAGCTTTCCCAGTTTTATTCAATTCCCACTGTAGAGAACAGCAGTGCCATGTTCCTTTGCCTAAGCCCTGTCCTATCTTCTGCCCCAACTGGTATGGGGGGACTTGCCGGCTCACATGGAGTGTATACTCTTTGTGTCTGTTGCAAGTTCACATCCTAATATTTCCTTTTTTTGTTATTTGTTCTTATGTGTAACCCACATTTCCATCATCTGTGTGTAGCGTTGTTGGGTGTACCTGCATCATTTTGTTAATGGTTTGACTACGGCTGAAAAAGAATCATATTTTAACTATCACAATTTCTGAATCTCTTGATTTTTTTTTTAAGGATAGCCTTCTACAGTATTTGCCCTCTGGTTATTTATCCTGAAACAAGCTTTTCTTTTCTTAAATCAATAGGTGTTTTGGTCAGTGGTTTACTTAATCTTGCCAAAACTAGAAACCATGTACACACGCTCCCTCTTTATATCACGAACTCAGAGTAAGAGCTCATGCCCTGAAAACACAGACAAACATGTATTTTAGAGTTTAGCAATCTTTATTGAGATACATTTTGTTCAAATTAAAGTGTAATACAGCAAGTCTATAATGAAGCTTCTTCAATTAACTATTCCTCAAGACACTTTTTGTCACGTACGGTGATACAAGAAACAAGGGAGAGATCCAAATGCAGGTACGAGTTTTATTGAGGGGCAATCCAAAAGAGGTAAACAGTCCAGGCAAGGTCAAAACCAGAATATCCAATAACATAACACGAACATACAGTCCACGATGACTAGCCTTGTCTCTGGAGAGTCCATGGTACCTAGCCCTGGCTCTGGAAGGTCATCGGTGTCTGGCCCTGACTCTGGACGGTCCTCGGTGACTGGCCCTGACTCTGGACGGTCAGCGGTGACTGGCCCTGACGCTGGACGGTCAGCGGTGACTGGCCCTGACGCTGGAGGGTCAGCGGTGACTGGCCCTGACGCTGGAGGGTCAGCGGTGACTGGCCCTGACGCTGGAGGGTCAGCGGTGACTGGCCCTGACGCTGGAGGGTCAGCGGTGACTGGCCCTGACTCTGGAGGGTCCACAAGCACCTGACTAGCCTCTGGAAGGTCAACCGGAACCTCACTCGACTCTGAAAATTCAACAATCACCTGACTCGACTCTGGAGAGTCCACTGGGACCTGACTCGACTCTGGAGGGTCCACTGGGACCTGACTCGACTCTGGAGGGTCCACTGGGACCTGACTCGACTCTGGAGGGTCCACTGGGACCTGACTCGACTCTGGAGGGTCCACTGGGACCTGACTCGACTCTGGAGGGTCCACTGGGACCTGAGTGGACCTGACTCGACTCTGGAGGGTCCACTGGGACCTGACTCGACTCTGGAGGGTCCACTGGGACCTGACTCGACTCTGGAGGGTCCACTGGGACCTGACTCGACTCTGGAGGGTCCACTGGAACTAGCCCTGACTTTGGATGGTCGACGGTGACTAACCCTGACTCATGGAGGGTCCATGAACACCTGACTCGAATTAGGACTGCCTGTGGAGACGTGAGATGCCTCGGCTTCGGACACCGCATCGGGAACGGCAACGGACACCGCCTCGGCATCGGGCACCGCCTCGGCCTCCGGAACAGCATCGGGCACCGATGTGATAGATCTGTAAAGCACTATATTGTGAGAGGGCCATGTGTTATAAAAATAATAAACCATAAAGTTAACAAAACGATGCACTCCACTGTGCTGAGCAAGAGCACTTTTCTGCTGTCTTCACATGCTATGGGAAACTGCCTATTTCCCACTTATGAAGTCATGATTACGAGCATGTTGCATTTTTTTGTTGTTGTTAAAATAACAGTGAATAACAATGAACAGTGGTTTGTGAATGTTGATGCATAGCCTAAATTATTAGAAAATACGGGATTAGTTTCCACTGTTATGCTGATGACACTCAACTATATATCTTAACTAGATCAGATGGAACTTCAAAATTATCTAAGCTAACAGAATGTGTTAAAAATGAAAAAGATTGGATGACCAATAATTGTATCTTATTAAATTCAGATAGGACAGAGATATTACTTATTGGACCAAAAACAGTACACATAATCTAGTAGATTACAATTTGCAGCTAGACAGATGTACTGTTACAGTCAAAAACCTGGGTGTTATATTAGACAGGAACTTGTCTTTGGAAAACCATATTTCCCATATTACAAAAGCAGCATTCTTCCATCTTAGAAACATTGCCAAGCTATGAAACATGTTACCTGTTTATGATGCAGAAAAGCTAGTTCATGCATTCATGACCTCTAGACTGGACTATTGTAACACACTTCTAGGTGGTTGTCTTGCATCCTTAATAAACAAGCTACAGGTAGTCCAAAATGCAGCAAACAGAGTCCTTACCAGGTCAATAATATATGATCATATTGTCCCAATTCTAAAGTCTCTGCACTGGCTACCTATTAAGTTCTGTATCAGTTACAAAATATTATTACTTACCTATAAGACTCTAAATCAGCGGTCCCCAACCCTTTTAGCGCCAAGGACCGGTTTAATATCAGACAATATTTTCACGGACCGGGCTTTAAGGTGTGACGGATAAATACACCAAAATAAAATGATACAACTGGCATAAAAACTGTGGTATATTGTAAATATAATAATAAGCAT
Source organism: Carassius carassius (assembly GCF_963082965.1). Classification (NCBI taxonomy): domain Eukaryota; kingdom Metazoa; phylum Chordata; class Actinopteri; order Cypriniformes; family Cyprinidae; genus Carassius; species Carassius carassius. The sequence goes on along the minus strand of NC_081773.1, from coordinate 17,596,434 downwards.
GAATCCACTGTGTATTCGTATGCAACTTTATTAGCAGCGTCCTCGTAACATCGCGCCAACAACATAACATGAAAAATATATAATGAGCGAGTACACTTAATGAATCCATTTTCCAAACCGTGTTTTTCTCTTATCCTGAATCACTATGGTACACCTATAGTAAGTGTTTATATTTGGACAATTTTAGTCTGGTTGGTGTCAGCAACGCTGCAGAATAGCACATTACCCGCGTGACTCGCCATACATGTAAACAGAGAGAAGTACTGTAGCTACGGCTACAATGTTCTTCCACCAGACGCGAGCGCCAAAAGTTACCGACTGCAGCTTTAATGTAAGTTATTTATTCTTTCTTGTGCAGCCCAGTACCAAATGACGCACGGACTGGTACTGGTCCACGGCCCGGGGGTTGGGGATTGCTACTCTAAATGATTTAGCTCTTGCATTCCTAACTAGCCTTCTACCATGCTACAGTCCATCACGCTCCCTAAGGTCACAAAACGCTGACTTTTGGTAATACCTAGGATAACAAAGTCCACTAAAGGAGGTAAAGCTTTTTCCCATATGGCTCCCAAACTCTGGAATAGAGAGAAGTTCACACACACTCTCTCTGTTTAAATCTAGATTAAAGACTCATCTATTAGGCCAAACATTCAAATAATGCATCTCATAATTTTGGACTGCAGTTATATCTGATCAAATTAGCATTATTGTTCTTTAGCTTGGGTTAAACTAATTAATTTTATTTGGTTGGAACAGCAGCTATGCTAATTATGTCTCTATTTGTTTCTCTGTTTTGCCGTAACTAGGATTTACACAAGCTTCAGTCTTGATCCAGAACACCTGAGAAGAGATGATGCTGACCCTCAGAGGACCCCAGATGATGCTAACCCTATATATGCAGCAATATACAGTAAATAAATAAATAAATCCACTGCACTCTTATTTCCTTTTAGGCTGAGACTCTAAATAGACGGGCCCAGACTTTTACATGCCCCTACGGCCAGGCTGTGATGTACATAAAAATAAAAAAAGGAAAAATTGTAAAACTACAGGCATGTTCCTATTTATACAGTTACAGTTTGACAGGAATACAATATAATGCAAACCTTTCATTCAGAAAGGTTCCTGTCAGGTTTTCTCTCAGGACAGAACACAAAATGACAGTTAACAAATGTATCATGTTTTAACTGGTTTGGCACAGTTTACCCAACTTTGGGTTACACTAACCCAGCGCTGGGTAGGTGTGTGAAAGTGTTCATCCTTTTTACTGACAGTGAAAATGATCAAGCAGCAGAGTTACAGAAAAACTAACCAGCACCTGGATAAAAATATTAAAGATAACCAAATTGCAACAGGCTGAACCCAGAATTTGAATTAAAAAATAAACCAGCATTTTTTTATTTCTTTTTTCTTTCTTTTTGAGTGTAGTCTTATAAGCCTAATGTTTAATCCGTAAGTAATTATGTTTTGTGATTGATTAGACATGCAAATATTAGTGGCAGTAATGATTTTACAGGCACATAGTATTGTAGAGAAATTATTTTATTAACAATTTAGGAAATGCTAGAAAACTAGTACCAGGAGTCCATGATACGCCTCATGCTCATGAATCTCATGCCACCCATATTGCTGAAGCTCCTGTACTCTCCAGGCCTGAAGTACCACATCCTGCCTCTGTAGTGGGGCTGCTCATAGAAGAGCCAGCGGCCATCCATCACATGACAGGACTGGCATTGAGACATGCGATAACGGTCCATGATGCTGTCACAATCATCCGTCATCTCGTACATCTGAACCATGTAGTTCTCCCTCTCATAGATTCTCATTCTGTAGGATCCCCTGTACTGTAGTAGAAGAGAAGTGCATTATTTTCAAGTTTATCAAGCAGAACCAACAAAAAAATTAAAAATAAATAATATAAATAAATAATAAATAAACAATATATTGATAATTGAGCTCACCATAGGGATCATACGACAGGACCTGATGCAGTTGTTAATTCCAAACATAGACATGTAATCAGCATAGTCTCCTCTTCTAAAGAAATACTGATTTCCCATGTAGTTGGGATGATCATACATCATCCAGCATCCACTCTACACTCTGCAAGAGTGACAGCGGCTCATGTAGGAGGAGAAGTCACCACAGTCACCCATACACTCATAAGAGCGACCCTGGAAGTTCCTGTCCTCGTAGAAGATCACCTAAAATATTGGTTAATATTTTAGAAATTTAAAGTGAAATATCAATTAATTTGGACATGCTAGAATGAAACTTACCTTGCCCATCATGGTTGCACTGGCTGATTCACAGTAGTTCCACAAAAGAGAATCTGAGTAATATTTAATATTAGTATTTTAATAATAGTATTTAAGAGATTGAGCTGAAAATTAATACTGTATCAGATGCAAGTAATCACACTCAATCTCTCTCATAAAACAACATAATACAATAAGCTTTTAACTTCCATGAAGCAACTCATCATTTCTGTGATGGAAGGGAGTAGTTCCCAATGCCAGATAGTAAATAATAAGTTGTTGTTTCTTATTTATTTACATACTTGTCCTGTTCAAATGTTGGATAAATGCAATATTATACAAATAGTGCGAATATAGAGCCACAACAATCCTACTAATTTGATATTACTAATGTGCCATTCTCCTCTTTCCAATTGTAGGTATATTATGGAGTGATTCAGCCTTTCATGTTTTTGTTATTTCAATGACTTAGAAAACTCTTTTTCTGTGAGGTTTTTTAATTTTGATCGAGACATGATTTTCCTCAATGTTTGCTAACATTATGAATAGGTTTGTGTGTCTGGTACAATGGTCTCATTCTCGCAGCAATTAGATTAAATCAAGTAAATATTTGTGAATATAGGAGTATCTCTTTTATTTAGAAAAATAAAGTTTAACATTTAATCTTCTTAGGTTGGTGAGTTGCGCTGGAGTATTGTTTTATTTTTTCATGATAACGGCGAAAATTATGTAAATTCTCCATAATTTTTTGATTGTACAGATAAGAGTAACAATTAATTAGAAACTTTAAAGTTTCTACTTTTATTTTACAGTAACAACAAAAAGCGATTTTGTAAAATTAAGAAAACCGTCAGGGTTCGCTTTCTGCCATCTCGGTACTTTCTGAAATGTGTCACAAAAATTCAGCAAAACTCTGTGATTACTTGCCACACAGACATGAGAAATATGTCTGTGGAAAGCTTGCAGTGTCTTTGAAGCAAGACATAGAGAACAAATTTCTTAAAGTAATCCATGTGAAACCAGCAAGAGTTTTTTCAGTCTGAGCTCATTATCTGTAATTTGGCCACACACACAGCACAAGCTATTTATACGGTAATCATCTGAGCCATGCATGTAACATGTAAACCTATAAATGCCCCCTTCACCATGATAAATATATATATATATATATATATATATATATATATATATATATATATATATATATATATATATATATATATATATATTTTATTTTTTATTTTTTTTTTTATTTTTTTAGGGTTTTGCTGACGTTTAATGTTAACTGTCTTTTAATCAAAACATAAAACATTATTTACCATGTTTGTATCTGCAAAGATCCTAGCACATTTTCCCTGTGAATTTCTGACTTGACTCTTGGTAATGTATTTTGCCACCGCCCCCAAACAAATAATCAGACTATCAGTTGACTATCAGCTATATTGGAATGTTTAAAAAAATCTACAGGATCACCTTTTTTCTTTTTTTTTCTTTTTTAGTGTTAGAGGTCTTTACATATACACACACACACACGCACAATTACATAATAAATTAAAAGAAAATAGAATACAAAAAGATTAGAAAAGTAGTTAGATTTTTTTTTTTTTAAAGAATAGAATTAGAATAGTGAGTGTTAAAGTTAGAGGGTCAAATAAAGATGGAGGGGATGGGTTTTAAGCCGATTCTTGAAGATGGCTAAGGTCTCAGCTGCTCGGATTGAGTTGGGGAGGTCATTCCACCAGGAGGGAACATTTAATTTAAAAGTCTGTAAAAGTGACTTTGTATTTCTTTGGGATGGCACAATCAAGCAACGTTCACTTGCAGAACGCAAGCTTCTAGAGGGCACATAAGTCTGAAGTAACAAATTTAGGTAAATGGGTGCAGAGCCAGTGGTAGTTTTGTAGGCAAACATCAATGCCTTGAATTTTATGCGAGCAGCTATTGGAAGCCAGTGCAAATTGATAAACAGAGGTGTGGCATGTATTCTTTTTGGCTTATTAAAAATTTATCTTGTTGCCGCGTACTGGATTAATTGTAAAGGTTTGATAGAACTGAATGGGAGACCTGCTAAGAGGGCATTGCAATAGTCCAGCCTGGACAGAACAAGAGCTTGAACAAGGAGTTGTGCAGCATATTCTGAAAAAAAAAAAGGCTTGATCTTCTTGATGTTGAATAAAGCAAATATGCAGGATCGGACAGTTTTAGCAAAGTGGTCTGAGAAAGTCAGCTGATCATCCATCATAACTCCAAGGCTTCTAGTTTTTTTTGAAGGAGTTATGGTTGATGTGCCTAACTTGATGGTGAAATTGTGATGAAACGATGGGTTTGCTGGAATCACAAGCAGTTCTGTCTTGGCAAGGTTGAGTTGAAGGTGATGGTCCATCATCCAGCAAGAAATGTCTGTTATACAAGCTGAGATTCGAGTAGCTACCGTCGGATCATCAGGATGGAATGAGAGGTAGAGTCGAGCGTCATCAGCATAGCAGTGGTATGAAAAGCCATGTTTCTGAATGACAGAACCTAATGATGCCATGTAGACAGAGAAGAGAAGTGGTCCAAGAACTGAGCCCTGAGGCACCCCAGTAGTTAGAGATGTTGTGACTTGGACACCTCACCTCTCCAAGATACTTTAAAGGACTTATCTGATAGGCAAGACTCAAACCATTGAAGTGTGGTTCCTGAGATGCCTTTTGCCAGTAGGGTTGATAGGAGGATCTGGTGGTTAACCGTGTCAAAAGCAGTGGACAGATCAAGCAGAATAAGTACTGAAGATTTGGATTCCGCTCTTGCCAGTCTTAGAGCTTCAACAACTGAGAGCAAGGCAGTCTCAGTTGAATGTCCACTTCTGAAGCCAGATTGGTTGCGGTCAAGGAGGCTGTTGTGTGTGAGAAATGTAGAGACTTGGTTGAACACAGCTCGTTGAAGTGTTTTTGCAATGAAAGGAAGAAGGGAAACTGGTCTGTAGTTCTCTAAAAGAGATGGGTTGAGGGTGGGTTTCTTAAGCCAGTCTAAATGATGAGGGGAAAACACCAGTGTGGAGGGATGTGTTGATGATGTGAGTGAGTGCAGGTACAACTGCAGGAGAAATTACTTGAAGGAGATGAGATGGAATAGGATCAAGCGGGCAAGTAGTAGGTTGATTAGAAAGGATGAATTTTGAGACTTCTGCCTCAGAGAGTGAAGAGAAGGATGTAAATGAGTGTATGTTTGCTGGTGATATGAGCTTGACTGATTGTGGTGTGGAAAATTGTGCACTGATGTGTTTAATTTTATTAATGAAAACATGGCAAAGTCGTCAGCTATTAGAGATGAAGCAGGAGGGGGAGGAGGAGGACATAGAAGTGAGGAAATTTTTTTAAAAAGCATGCATGAGTTAGACAAATTGTTAATTTTGTTATTAGTATGTCATTTGTCATTTTAGCAGTGGAGACATTAGCAGAGAAGGAAGATAGGAGTGACTGATACACATTAAGGTCAGTAGTATTTTTGGATTTGCGCCACACCCTTTCAGCAGCTCTAAGCTTAGAACGTTGTTCGTGTAGAACATCAGATAACCAAGGGGCCGAAGGGGTGTTACGGGCTGGCCTGAAAGATAAGGGGCAAGATGTAAGAGTGGAGCAGAAAGTATCAGTAGCACTGATACACCACCCAGACTTATTTACCTCATGAGGTGAGGTTTTTTTGGACTACTAATGGAATTATTAGTGGCATTTAATGATTTTTCAAGACACTGTGTTGAAGAAGAATTATTTTATTAACAATTTAAGAAATGCTACAAATAAATACTAGAACTCTAGTACCAAGAGTCCATGATACGCCTCATGCTCATGAATCTCATGCCACCCATATTGCTGAAGCTCCTGTACTCTCCAGGCCTGAAGTACCACATCCTGCCTCTGTAGTGGGGCTGCTCATAGAAGAGCCAGTGGCCGTCCATCACATGACAGGACTGGCAGTGAGACATGCGGTAACGGTCCATGATGCTGTCACAATCATCCATCATCTCGTACATCTGACCCATGAAGTTTTCCCTCTCGTAGATCTTCATTCTGTAGGATCCCCTGTACTGTAGTGGAAGAGAAGTCAATTATTTTCACTGTCTAGTCCTGCATCATAAATAGCTATTCTGAAAGTAACCATTTTATTTCCTTACTGTCCCAAAATTCAGCTTAATGTTTCCAAATCAATGTAAATTGAATGTTTCATCACAATAACTTCTTTGAATTCATTACAAATAAGAATATTAGTGGTGCTCACCATGGGGATCATACGGCAGGACCTGATGCAGTTGTTCATTCCAAACATAGACATGTAATCAGAATATTCGCCCCTCCTAAAGAAATACTGATTTCCCATGTAGTTGGGATGATCATACATCATCCAGCATCCACTTTCCACTCTGCAAGAGTGACAGCGGCTCATGTAGGAGGAGAAGTCACCACAGTCGCCCATACACTCATAAGAGCGACCCTGGAAGTTCCTGTCCTCATAGAAGATGACCTGAAAAAAATGAAAGTTAATTTTTAAGTCATTTCAAATATGAATGAGTTAAATTGTGTAGATATTTATGTTAGAATGAAATGTACCTTGCCCATCATGGTTGTGCTGACTGGTCCTCAGTAGTTCCACAAAGGAGAAGCTGAAGCTGATTCTGCTTGTTGACTGACTGTCACCTGTGCTTTTATACAAGACCAAGACTAAAGACTACAGGGCCTCCATTATTAGTCAGTTCCTGACTGTGCAAGTTAGAAAAGAGGCCACTTTAGCTGAAGCATAGTATTTAGGTCCCGCTACTCACCTTTGTCCTAGAACTTTAATTTGTAATTATGAAGCACTAAACACATGAAGGAGATATAAAATACTTTATTAATTGTGCTTCTTTCATTAACAGAGAATAAAATGTAGGGGGAAAATTTGACATTTATTTTCTAGGATATAGAAATTCTGTTTAGATATTTTTTTATTCTTAACGTCTGAGCAAATGTTTTAGCATCTCCTCACTTGTAATTTTAGGTATCTTTGTGGACTGATGAAGAAGTAACCATGCGTGTGTGTTTACTCACAATCCTTACCTCAGTATAATAAAATGGAGATTTTCTTATGTTTTACAAAAATATATAATTTCAGTCTTTTTATTTTCTACTAATTTCACATTTAATTTAATGTTGCCTGCTGTTTCATCATAATTGTTTTGGAGTTTACTAGCAAATCCGACACTAAATATTTTTCAGTGTAGGATGTTGTTGTCTTTTTCCCCTAAGATGCAAAGCAGGGCTCTTTATATGTATAAAATGTAAAATTTGTTATGTAATTAAATTAATTTTTTAAAGAAATTAATTGGCTAGAAATTAGAAATTAATTGGCTAGATGTTAGCACATTGTGCGTTTGGTTTAAGATATATTGTCTAGTGTTTTCTAGAACTTTAGGACATTGAGAAATGTAGCGATTGAATGTGTTACTTGACTTTTTTTGTGAACAGTGTTAGTTTAATTAAATAATTGTTTTTTGTTTATTTGTTGTTTTATAGGTTAAGTACAAATAAAGGTATACTACGGAGGATGTGTACAGTGTTTTATAATCTAGAGATCAGTGTTGGTGTTAACGCATTACAAGTAACGCGAGTTACGTAATCAGATTACTTTTTTCAAGTAACTAGTAAAGTAACGCATTACTTTTTAATTTACAAGAAAATATCTGAGTTACTTTTTCAAAAAAGTAAAAACAAAAGTTTTTTTCAGTGTATTAACTGACAAGTCTCCTGTCCCCATACTGGGAGAAATCAGAAGTGCAGAGGCATTGTGTGTGCTGTGTGAACATGATGTAGTTCTAGACTAAATGTGAATGTGCATTAATTCATCCCACTCGCAAAAAAATAAAAAAAACGATAGTATTCATCAAAATAAATTAAGACAGTGAAATGCAAACTCTGACGCAAACCTGCAATAATTAAATGTGTTAAATAACACAAATGTATCTAATACCATTTTATTAACTAATGTCTTTTCTGCTGACCTTTGATGATCCAGTTCAGACATATTAATAAACAAAAATTACTTAAGATAAACAAACAATTGGGCATCATTGTTTTTTTTTTTTATTGCTGAAGAGTGTTGAACCTTCTTTTCCTGTAAAAGTCATTATAATCAGTAATAATGTCCCCACTGGATGCAACAAATGCCTCCTTTGTAATGGGTTTTTATTGGTTTTGTGTCATTGCGCTGAGACATGGCATCACAGAATGTTAAGGGGCATAACATTTCCGTCACACACTTGAGGTATTCGGCCAATAACAATGCACTGGATAGCAGGCCAATCAGAGCGCACCTTGCTTATCAGAATGATGAGCTTTGCAAAAATCGACGCATTTCAGAAAGGCGGAGCATAGAGGAGCAGCAATAATGTACAGTATGTGGAAAATAAAAGCCTTAAACTGCATAAACACATCGCATTACATCAAAAATACACAGAATAATGTCCTTTTTAGCAACATCATATGACCCCTTTAAAGGAAATTAAAATACTTGCTGTTAGTCTACCATCCAGCCACATGGTGGTGAAATAGTTCTTGGCAAAGGCAGCTATAGGCATTGGTAAATTACAGGAATGCAGACTGTCAGAAATAGATGGAAAAATTTATACTTGCGTTGTCTAACATTGTCTAGCAATTATTTAATATATATTTGTTTTAAATAATAAAAAAGTGTTAAATGTCCAAAACAAATAATTGAAAATTTGCATAGCTTAAAAGAATTAGTTTTCTCGGGTCCATTCACTAAAAGCACATTTATTTTAAATTACCTAAGTCTGTTAATAGCAATCCTAACCTATGTCTAAGGGACTTATCAAAGTTTTGGACCCAAACCCAGTCAGGTCTCAGTCGGACCTTGGGTTTTTGGATCCAGGAGGAAAAGTGAAGACCTCTAATTCAATGACATCAAATTTGAATTGGCAGCAAATTTCAGACTGTGAAAAACAGTAAAGGTGACGTGACATGATGGTGACATGACCAAGTATGGTAACTCATAATAAGAATTTGTGCTCTTCATTTGACCCATGCAAGGGCACACACACACACACACACACACACACACACACACACACACACACACACACCCAGAGCAGTTGGCAGCCATTTTTTGCTGCAGTGCCGGGAAGTGTCTTGCTCAAGGGCACTTCAGTCGTGGTTACTGAAGATGCAAGAGAGCATTGGTCATTTCCTACAATTCCTGCTAGTACTGAGAATTATATAACTATGTTAAATAATTAAACTTTATATGTTTGTCTACTGAACAGCAGATATGGAATTTTTTGTAAGCATATATGAATTTTTTAAATTATTATTATGTCTTAATATGGCTTTTTCTTAATATTGGTGCTTTTTGCTTGTAGCTAGCTGCAACCCTCACAAACAACTTGAAGAGGAACCACAGATGTTCATAGCGAGTTCTGTTTCTTTAAATGTAGACTTTTTTACTTTTACATTTTTATCTAGATACTTGGACCCAAAAACATTAAACTTGACTGAATTTCATTGTATGGATATATATATATCAAAATATCATTAAAATATACCACATAAGAAAGTTTATTTATTTATTTATTTATCTTAATTTAGCCATATGGACTTTTGATGCATTTATTTCTGATAAATTCTAATAAAATAGAAGCACTTGTAATTTAACCAAAGGCTGTGAGGAACCAGCTTTTTTTGATGCAATTTGTGTCTAGGTAGTTTGGGTTTCTTGTCTGGCTGGACCTTGTCATTTGAAAGCATGTATCCCTCATGTTTACAGTACATAAGTTAGATTGCTATCTTAAAATAATATAACATAATTCAGAAATTTCTTGCAGTTCTGTTTAATTTATGAGGTGTTATTTGACTACTCATGTAAAAATGACTGATATCAATGATTTTCAAGACAGAATGTTTATTGTTGTAGAATAATTATTTTATTAATATAAACCCTAGTACCAGGAGTCCATGATACGCCTCATGCTCATGAATCTCATGCCACCCATATTACTGAAGCTCCTGTACTCTCCAGGCCTGAAGTACCACATTCTGCCTTTGTAGTGGGGCTGCTCATAGAAGAGCCAGTGGCCTTCCATCACATGACAGGACTGGCATTGAGACATGCGATAACGGTCCATGATGCTGTCACAATCATCCATCATCTCGTACATCTGACCCATGAAGTTCTCCCTCTCGTAGATCCTCATTCTGTAGGATCCCCTGTACTGTAGTGGAAGAGAAGTACATTGTTTTAAATTTGTCATGTAGAAAGAACATGTAATGTAAACAAATACAATTACTGTATTGTTCTGCCTCATAAATACACATTCTGAAAGGATCCTCTCTGCTTTGGCATTTTTGCCTCTATATCAGCTTTTTGCTTCATGATTCCAGATAAATATAAATTGAATATTTAATCAGAAATGGTATTAATAAAAGCGTGTGGATTTGAGTGGATACAGGCAATTCATTTCTGGAACTCACCATAGGGATCATACGGCAGGACCTGATGCAGTTGTTCATTCCAAACATAGACATGTAATCAGCATATTCGCCCCTCCTAAAGAAATACTGATTTCCCATGTAGTTGGGTTGATCATACATCATCCAACATCCACTGTGCACTCTGCAAGAGTGACAGCGGCTCATGTAAGAGGAGAAGTCACCACAGTCGCTCATACACTCATAAGAGCGACCCTGGAAGTTCCTGTCTTCATAGAAGGTGACCTGAAAATTTTAAATTGATATTTTAACCGATTTAAAATTAAAGTTAACAAATGGAATCATTTTGGAGTAAAACTGTGTGGAAATTGGTGTTGGAAAAAGGTTTACCTTCATGGTTGCACTGGCTGATCCTAAGTAGTTCCACAAGGGAGAAGCTGAAGCTGTTTCTGCTTGTTGACTGACTGTCACCTGTGCTTTTATACTAGACCAAGACTAAAGACTGCACAGCCTCTATTGTTAGGCAATTCCTGACTGTGCAATTTGGTACATAGGCTATTCTAGTTAAAGCTTGGTATGTAGATTTTAGTGTTTACATTGTTTGAACTGTAGAATTTCTAAAGTATATGTTGCTAAAATTAATAAATAAATGCTAAAGAGTAATAGTAATAATAATAATTATTATTTTTCATTCTGACAAATAGTTTTGTTCCAGATTTCCTAATTCTGACTGTGCAGATTTTTTTGTTATTTTAATTTTTTGGGTTGGGGTGGGGGGGTGTCAATGATACTTGGTGTTTCCTTATGATTACATATCTTTGTGAAGCCTGGCTGTATTATACTGGCCTGATTGTGTGATAAATTGTTAATTTCAAATAATATAACTGAAAATCACTTACTTGATTTGACAAGCTCTCATCTGAACAGATTATTAAATATAGTGTCTGTGAGTGAGTGAACTGTATCTTTTTAATATAGATTTTTTTTAATCATTTTCTGATTTATACGATATATACATATTTTTCTTTTTGCTGTACCCTCACCCCCCCCCCCCCCCCCCCCCCCACTCCCCACATCACTTAAGTTTCAGTTATGAGTATCAGTGGACCAAATCCCTCATCGCTTAGTTCAGAGCACCAGTCAAGGAATGTTAGCTTGGCAATAATAATTAACACAAACTGGAGGTAGATTGTCAACTGATTTATCTAAAGGATTGGTGGGATTTCAGATAACAAGTAGAGCCTTGGATCATCAACACAAGGAAGTCACAGTTGTAATAAGATTAATTAGATTTATTAACAATAGATATGCAAGAGTAAATACTACAATTACTAGGCTAATGATACCAATAAATGAATATGCATTGCTAATAAATAATATGTGACGAAACAAGTAGGAAGATATTTAATTAAATTGTAGAGATAAATAATGGAAGTGATTACAGAATGGATAAACGCAATGCTGTTGAGCTTAATGTAGCAATAAAAAATAACTTTATGGTAATGCTTCTTACAGGAAACCACATAATTGTTCTGGTAGAATTGATGATAAATAACTGCTTCTTTGTCTTTAAGCAAATAATATAGCTATTATTTGTAATGCTGACCCCAGGTAAATGTTATCTAACCAGATTAGGAAAACATAGGCTTTAGGTATAAATTAAGGCCAAGGTCTCTAGAAAGAGGTTTGGCAAGTTTATAGTAAATCATCATTTATTTATATAGTACATTTAAAACAACACCAGTTGACCACAGTGCTTTCATGCCTAAAAATTACTTAAACAGACAGAATACACAACAATATCCACCACTGATCAATGTCCCAAAAGCTAGGGGCAACAGAGTAAAGGTCTGTTTTCAACATTGATTTAAAACAGAATAATCTAAAACAGTAAAAACACATTATCTAATGTGCAATAGGAGACTATTCCAAAGATGTGGAGCTGCCACAGAAAAGGCTTGATCACCTTTGGTTTTCAACTGTGATCTGGGAACATGTAAAAGCAAACTCTGTGATGATCTTAGAGGCTTTGCAACACAGAGCTGCTGTAAACAGACATGAAATATACTCTGGCCACGCAAACCTTTAAAAGCCATTATCAAAACTTTATATTGAGTTGCAATAATCCAATCTGGATTAAATATAAGCATCACAGTTTCCATATCCTCAAAAGACATAATTCTCTTCAATTTGAATCAGAATCATAATGAGCTTTATTGCCAGGTATGTTTACACATACAAGGAATTTTTTTTCGTGACAGAAGCTTCCACAGTGCAACAAAATGACAGTGACAGAACAAAAAACACATAATAAAAGAAAAAAAATACAAATAAGTAGGTAAGGAATAACAATATACAAACTGAAAATTGTATGTGCAGTAGAGCTATAATCGGGCCTTAAAAGTTAGGACCGACAGGACCCGAGCCCGACAGGTTTCGGCCCGACAGGTTTCGGCCCGAGCCCGACAAGTAAATTTTGATTGACAACTTTTTAAAAGCCCGAACCCGTTTACAGCCCGACATTATTCAAATGTGCATGCACACACAGCTCTTTTGCCTTTTGTCAAGTATGAGTCATTTATACATGTTTTAACATAATTTATTCATAACTAACATAGACTAGACCACTTGGAAGTTGGAAAAGGAAATAAAATAAGTCCTCTGTAACATCGTAACATCTCAGCACTCTAAATAGGCCTAGACTCATTTAGCCTATAAAATAGATCAACGCACCAATAAAAACGAGTCTTTTTTAACAAATTAAATTAAGATACATTTTTTATTAAGATGGGTAGTTGGCAATAACGAAATTAAGATAAAGGCACCGGCGGATTTGCTTCGCCACTATCAGCCAGTGTTTGGAATAACGCCGTTTAAAAGAATGGCGTTAGGTAACGACGTTATTTTTTCAGTAACGGGGTAATCTAACTAATTACTTTTCCCGTCGTTACAACGCCGTTAACATTACTGGACGTTAAATGCGGTGCGTTACTATGCATTGATTGAATAAACTGTATAATCCGAATCCGAACGCACCCCTGGCTCAAACAGCGAGTGAGGAGGTTGGTTAATAACGAGATAAGCGATTTTGATTGGCTAAGGCAGAGTCATGTGTTTCATGCCAGCCAATCAAAGCCAGTATTTTTACACACATGCCAGCACACATGCCAGCGGCACCACACACACACACACACACACACACACACACACACACACACACACAAGCAACAGCTTCGCAGCAGCAGCAGAGATGGCCAGTCAGGAGCAATCCAATGAAAAGTTGGCATTTTCAAAGGTGGAGATATTAGCACTACTTCAAATTCATTGTGGTCAAAGGCAAGAACGTACATGTAATGTGTACATTATGTCCAGAAGCGAAGACTTTGTCGACATCCGTTGTAAGCAACTCTAATTTAATGAAGCATCTCACAACAACACACGCATCTACAAAGCTAGTGGCCAAAAACAATTTTCTTACAAAGATAATATTTGAAGTGCAGAATAAAACTCTTGCTGTCTGTTGACGTGCAATAACTATTGAAAGTTATGTACGAACACCTGTCTGTTCTACTCATTTCAACTGACTTGTTAAAACTGCTAAAAAAATACAAATTCTTTGACATATAGCAACTTTTTTTTTTAAACAGTAACGCAAATAGTTACTTTCCCTGGTAACGAGTTACTTTTATTATAGAGTAATTCAGTTACTAACTCTTTGGAACAAGAAGTGAGTAACTATAACTAATTACTTTTTTAAAGTAACGTTCCCAACAGTGCTATCAGCTGACATTTAATAAAATAATAATGCCAACATTAGCGTATATACTCTGTCCACATTATGCATTTAAGACTCATTGAATATTTAGTTATCATTTGAAAAACCTTTACTCACAGAGATTAGGCTAAACCTACATGTTTTTTTGGAGGAAAATGATTGAATCCACTGTAGATTGCTTCAGCGCGTTCCTACGCTCACTGATGGTGCATCATTATTCACTCAGTATTCTCATTATAAACACGGTCAAAACTTTTCCACACTTCAGACTTTGCTTTATTGTGCATTCACACCGCCGGCGTCGAGAGCATCAAAGTGTCCAGAAGTCATTCATTTTTAATGTAAGCCGGCGTCGAGCAGCGGCGAGGAGCGGCGTGGCGCGACTTGGCCGTTGAGAGCGTCAAGGAGAGTTGAAATCAAGGTAACTTTATGGTAATGAGCTATGATGCGGTTGGGCAGCAACCAATCGGAACGTAGAAGTCCACCGCTTGAGAGGATTCCAGGCAGAACCTGATTTTACCAAGTGAGACATGTTCCTGGGACAACATCTTTGTTGTCCCTGGAACAACATTGTGATCAACCAATCAGATTTGAAGAACCAGTTTATAGATTTTGTGAAGTTTACGCTTACAATCACTTTTAGGTGCTTGTACATCAGTGTCATTCATCTATCATTTCCTCTGATTTTAAGGATCACTCATGGTTAAGGTTAGGTTTAGGTGTGGGGATATGGTCAAGAATATATTTTTGGAGTAAAATGTTGTTCCAGGGTCAACAAAATATGTTGACCTAGGAACACATCTAACTCAGCAAAATCAAGACGTGCAGGATTCCAGAGAACGCAGCTCCGACCACATTAGTTCCCAAGCACAATGGAGGACAGGTTGATTATTGCGGTTTCGCGTTTGCAATAATCTATAATGTGTCCCTGTTTGCGTAAAAGTGATACGTGGACCAAGGTGTCTGAGATTGTTCATTTTCCTGGTGAGTTGCTGATGTGCAATTACGTTATAGGAATAATGATATAATAAATAATAGTACTGTAGTCCCAGTTTACTTTTAAACAAATTTCTCTGATTATACTTACATCAAGTAATGTTTATACTTGTTTATATTTACTTAAGTAGCATTTTCAATGCAAGACTTTTACTTGCATCAGAGTATACAGTACAGTGCTTTATACATTATTAGGTAAAGGATCTTAATACTTCGTCCACAACAATATTTAATGAGGTTAACTTATAACGTTACCCTCCTTGTGGTTAGTCTGCACGAGATCAACAAGCTTGTTTGCTTTGCAGCCATTTTAAATACAAAATAAGCATTCGGTCAACGTCAGAGCGACTGAGTGCTCACAAATCTTTCTGAAGTGTCGTGAGCAGAGTGGCAAGAGCGATTTTGACGCTCTCGACGCCGGCGGTGTGAATGCACAGTTAGTTGCTGGTGCAACCCAAACGTAATCGCCAGAGGCAAGCCTCCGTTTCACCTACTCAGCATTTTCGCATCTTTCTCGCGCTAATCGAAACACATTTCAGTCCGCTCTTTACCTAGCAAACCGGAGCGCAAGCCCGAGCCCGGCCCGAGCCCGCGCAAGATGATAAAAATTAAGCCCGAACCCGTCGGGTCCCATCGGGTCCCGTTGGGTTCAGGCAGAGATCTTCAGCTCTAATGTGCAGGTATATTACATTAGGCAGTTTTATATGTATAGGTATATTATGTGCAAATTTGAAGTGCAGACTAAGTATGTGTGTTAGATAAATAAGTGTATGAGTGTATAAATAGTGTTGTGTTTTCCACAGTTATTATCAAATGTTCATTAGATGGATTGCCTGGGGGAAGAAACTGTTCCTGTGTCTGGTAGTTCTGGTGCTCAGAGCTCTGTAGAGTCGACCAGATGGCAACAGTTCAAAAAGGAAATGTGCTGGATGTGAGGGGTCCAGAGTGATTTTGCCAGCCCTTTTGCTCACTCTGAATAAGTACAATTCTTGAATAGAAGGGAGGGTTATACCAATGATTCGCTCAGCAGTCCGGACTACCCTCTGTAGTCTTCTGAGGTCAGATTTGGTAGCTGAGCTGAACCAGACAATTATTGAAGTGCAGAGGATGGATTCAGTTAATGTGGAGTAGAACTGTTTTAGCAGCTCTTGTGGTAGGTTAAATTTCCTGGCGAAAGAAGTACAACCTCTGCTGGGCCTTTTTCACAATGGAGTCAATGTGAATGTCCCACTTCAGGTCTTGAGAGATTGTTGTTCCCAGGAACCTGAATGACTCCACTACAGTCACAGTGCTGTTCATGATGGTAAATGGGGGGAGTGCAGTGGGGGGTTTCTCCTGAAGTCCACTATCATCTCCAGTGTTTTGAGCGTGTTGAGCTCCAGGAAACCAGGCAGGCAGTTCTTTAACCTTCCGTCTGTAAGTAGACTCGTCACAGTCCTGAATGAGGCCAATGAGTGTGGTGTCATCAGCAAAGGTGCTTGACAGAGGGGTCATTAGATGTGCAGTTATGGGTGTACAGGGAGAAGAGCAGTGGGGAGAGAACGCAGCCCTGAAGAGTTTCAGTGCAGGTTATACGGGTGTTGTATGTGTACTTTACCAGCCTCACTAGCTACTACCTGTATGTCAGGAAGCTGTTGATACAATGACAGACGGAGGTGGGCATGGAGAGTTGAGTTTGGAATTATAGAGTTAAAGACCGAGCTGAAGTCCACAAACAGTATCCTCACATAAGTCCCTGGTCTGTCTATATGTTGCATAACATAATGCAGTCCAATGTTTACTGCATTGTCCACAGACCTTTTTGCTCTGTAGGCAAACTGAAGAGGTAAGGGTCCGGTAATGTCCTTCAGGTGGGCCAGCACCAGTTTTTCAAATGACTTCATGACCACAGACGTTAGAGCCACAGGCCTGTAGTCATTTAGTCCTGTAATTTTGGATTTTTTTGGAATGGGGATGGTGATGGAATGGGGATGGTGGAGCGTTTGAAGAATGAAGGGTCTTCGCACAGCTCCAGTGATTTGTTGAAGATCTGTGTGAAGATGGGGGCCAGCTGGTCAGCACAGGATTTCAGACAGACTGATGTAACACAATCTGGTCCTGGTGCTTTTTCCTTTTCCGGAAGACCTGGCACACCTCCTCTTCACTGATCTGAATTGCAGGTGTGGGGGAGAGGGGGGCTGCAGGGGTGTGAGCGGTGGTTTGGAGAGGTGTTCAGGGCGGGTTGCAAGAGGTGTAAATCGTGTGAACATTTCTGTGGAGAGGTGTTCAGTGCAGGTGATGGGTGGTCTTTCAAACCTGCAGTAAAACTCGTTCAGATTGTCTGCCAGTTGTTGATTCTCCACAGAGCTGGGGGATGGTGTCTTATAATTGGTGATCTCCTTCAGACTTTTCCACACTGATGCTGAGTCACTGGAAGTGAACTGAGTCCTTATTTTTTGCTGAATAATTCCTCTTTGCCACTCTGATCTCCTTTTCCAGTGTGTATTTAGCCTGTTTATACAAGACATTCCCCCCCTTCTTGTAAGCATCTTCTTTGGCCTGATAGAGCTTTCTGAGTTTTGCAGTGAACCACGGTTCGTCATTGTTGTAAGTTAGATAAGTCCTGGTAGGAATACAGATATCCTCACAGAAACTGCTTTAAGATGTTACAGTCTCTGTGAGCTTGTCCTGATCGGTGACAGCAGCTCCAAAAACACTCCAATCAGTGAGGTCAAAGCAAGATTGTAAGTCCTGCTCTGCTTCATTAGTCCATCTTTTTACAGTCCTTAATACAGGTTTAGCTGATTATAGTTTCTGCCTGTAGGTCGGTATACGATGAACCAAACAGTGATCAGAGTACCCCAAAGCTGCTTGTGGAACAGAGTGTTATGCATCCTTTATTGTGGTGTAACAGTGATCCAATATATTACTGTCTCTGGTGGGGCATGTGATGTCTGTATTTTGCCATTTCACGGGAGAGATTTGCTTTATTAAAGTCCCCGAGAATTATGTTGTTGTTCTGTCTCTGTGATCTGATCGGCGAGTTTCTGTAAAGCCAGGCTCACGTGCGCTTGCGGAGGGATGTAAACACTCACCAGAATGACCGAGTGAAACTCCCGCGGCGAATAGAACAGCTTGCAGTTAATGAAGAGTGTTTCTAGATCTAAACAAAAACATCTTCTTTAACCCTCTGGAGTCGATTAACACGGATACGCGTTATGAGTCATTTTCTCCTGATAACCCCGAAAAGAACTTAAATTACACTTTCAGTTTTAATCGTACAGATAAGAGCAATACATCAATCGAATCTGTAAAGGGTCTACTTTTTTTGGATAAAGACATAATAACAACCAAACTTTGTGCACTTATAAAATAAAGATAACAAACAAGGTGTGCTGTCTGCAGCCTTTGTCTGTGCTGATCTTCATTTACAAACACGTCATTAAAATGAACTGTAACTCCGTGAATACTCAACGAAGAGACATGAGAGAGATATCTATAGAAAGCTTGACATGTCTACTTTTAAACTAAACAAGTGCTGCCGAAAACAGATATTCTGTGATACAGTAATCCATATGAAAACAACGCGATGTCCGCTTTTCACGTCTCCCTTCATTATATCTAATGTGACCACGCCCCCGCGCTGAACGCGCTATTCAGATTCAAACTGAAGCGAGCGGCTTGAATACACCCACACAGAAGAAAAAACAATGAGACTGTTCTTCAAGTTTTTTTATTTTACTGTTTGCTTCGCGATGAGAGGAACAAGACATAAATCACCCCAAAAAGATGTGATGTGGTTGAGGATTTGAGAAATGGATTTCCTCAGAAATCCAATTCCTCAGCTCTTTTCAACATTAATAATAATAATAATAACAATAATGATAATAATAACAATAAATGTTTTTTGTAGAAAATAAGATTGTTAAAAGGATTTCTGAAGGATTGTGTGACTGGAGTAATGATGCCAAAAAAATTTGTTTGGAAGTCAGCTTTGATTGTTCTGATAAACTGTTTAACTGCTCCCCCAAGTGGATATTAAATTATGTTGTGGGATAATTAAATATATTCTTTATAAACTACAAACATAAAATTATATAGATTTATTTTGTCCTCATATTCTTTCTTGTAACTCCTCCCTCACAGTGGCACAGCTGACTGAAAGGCTCATTATGCAGCTCATTATGCAGGCCTTTGGTGTAAATCACAATGATATTCATGATAGTTGACGGCTACTCGCATATGACTTTTACCAACAAAAAGTGTCTTAGAAAATTTAAATCAATATATTGTTTTCTGTGAGCGAGTAAACAAGATCATTTTTACATAATTGAGAAAGAAAAATTCCAGGCTACAAGCTCCAGTTCTCAAAAGTCCCGGGAACCAATGTTCTGTATGTGTTTTATTGCCTTATTCAGGTGATTTGAGAACATTTTTAGTTTTTCACTAACCACGCATAACATTTTTTTTCTCAAAAATACAATCATGTACATTAGGGGTGTAACGGTACGCAAAAATCTGCTGCCTGCTGCCGTCCGCCTGAACGGGGAGGAGCAGGGAACGGGGGACTCCTGCCGGCTGCCAAAAACCGGAGGAGCCATCGTCGTCCACCGGGCGGCGTAGGAGTGTCTGTCCGTCCGCCGAGGGTCGTCCAGTGCCACCGCCAGGCACTGCGGAGGAGATCACCCAACTGGTGGAGGGCCGAGCGGCAGTGCATCAGGGAACCGGAATTTTTTTTTTTCTCCTCTCTCCCCTCTCGTCTCTGTTGCTCTTCATTCTTCCGTCACCTTTTCTCTAGCCTCGTCTGTCCTACCCCCAGGTTCCCGCAGGTCACCGTGAGCGCCCCCGAGAGAGTGCAGTCTCGAGTTATGTGATGAGTGGGGTGGGGCCAAGAGCTGTGGGAACAGGGCGAGGCCGGTGGAGTGATTGAGAAATGAGCGACACCTGCTCGACCTACCGATCTCGAGTCCCACGGAGGAGATGGAAGGATATAAAACAGGAGTGACGACAGTGAAGGACCGAGAGAGGACCAGGCTTGGATTTTAGTTTGTGTTTTTATTTTTTTTTGTGCGCGGCAGTCGGCCGTGAGGGGCTGCTGCGCTGTTTTGTGTTTATTTTGTAATTAAAGTTTCAGTTTGATTGTCCGCCGGTTCCCGCCTCCTTCTTCCCGATTATTATGACGTTTTAATGCATTACAGAATCATATATAAAGAGAACAGCACAGGACCAAGACATGAACCCTGAGGAACACCGAGGAAATAAACTATGAAGAAGAAATAGAGCTTCCTAGCTCCACCACAAAGGATCTTTCATGTAGATAGGAAGAGAACCACTATTAAGCAAACCTCTTAATGCCCCCCCCCCAACTCCTGCAAACAGTCAAGAAGAATCCTATGATCTACAGTGTCAAACACTGTGCTAAGATTCAGAAACACCAAAATAGCACAATTTCCAGTGTCTACAGACAGCAACAAATAATTTGACACTTTGAGAAGGACAGTTTCAGTGCCGTGTTGAGACCTGAAACTGGACTGAAACATTTTGTTTTCATTTAAACATTTAGAAAGTTGATTCAGAACCACCTTCTCCAATAACTTAGCAAAGAAAAGCAGTTGTAGTCCAGAGTGGGCTTTTTCAAAAGAGGCTGCACCAAGGCATGTTTAGAATATGTTGGAACTACACCCTTTGAAAGACTCTTATTCATTATGGACAGGATCATAGAACCCACCACATCCCAGATCTGTGTTAATAAATGAGGTGGGATAAAATCAAGTGAACAATAAGATGGCTTAAGATGTTGAATAACTACTAGCAACTCAAGAGAGAGAAACTGGCTCTAACATAGACAACTGAGCAGAAGTTCAGGAGTCAGATTGAGCAAGGAGACAGATAGGATTTGAAGCAGAGATTGAGATATTAGCTCTAGTTGTACTGATCTTATCCACACAAAAAAATTGTGAGAAACTTTTGCAGGCTTTCTCAGAATTATCAAAAACAGCTGAGCCTCCAGTATTCAGGACTGTAATTATTGTACGAAATAGCACTCTCAGACCAAGATGATTCTGTGAGCTTGGAGCTGAAAAATAATGTGCTTTAAGAGATTTAACAAACTGTTTGTAGGCATGCATCTCTGAGAATCTCATAGGGTTTTGGAGCTTATCTCTTTTCAATTTCCTCTCTGTCTGTCTACATTTTTGCCTAATTAATTGGTTCTCTGCATTAAGCCAGGGTTGAGAAACAGTTTTAGATTTCACCTTTTTAAAATGGGCTATGGAATCCAGAAATCGATTACACTCTGAGTTAAAACTATCGACCAACATATTTGAATCTGGGCATGATGGGGACAATTCTGTGGCACACAAATGCATATGGGACTTATTTATGTGCCTCTGAAAACTCTGTAAAATTATTAATGGGCCTTACATGATGACCTGCTGACTCACTGCCTCAAGTAATTATAGAGAAAACCATATTAAAAGTAATAAAATAATGATCTGAGAGCCTGATGTTTTCTATAGCCAGTTCACACACCAAAATACCCCAAGACAAAACCAAGTCCAGTGTATGACCATGTGCGTGAGTAGAGCCCACTACTGACTGAGTAAGGTTGAAGGGGCCTATCCAGACAACAGAGATTAATATTAAATTTGCCTAGGATGACAAGGCTATCACAACAAGTTATCATAGAAGATAAAAATTCAGAGAATTCCCAAATAAAATCGTTTTTATATTTGGGAGGTCTGTATAAAAGCTCAAAAATCAAAGGCCTAGTCAAATCCACTTTAAAAACTTAAAACAGCTCCTAAAAATATTAGCAACATCCCCACCCCGACCCCCAATCCTTGAAGAGTTCAAGGAAGAAAAGTCACAAGAGAGACCCAATCGCCCTCATTAAGCCTTCTCAGTCATAAAAAAAGTCCAGGCCATGTGAAGAAATCAGTTAAAAATGTTTTATTAGTAATAAACCTGATATTTATCAAGGCCATCTTCACAGACAAATCAACAGAAGCCTTATTTGGTAAGTTGGAGGCGCATATTCCATAGAACGAAGGTTATAAGAATTAACCCCCCTCTGCTTAGAATGGCAAAGAATAATTTTGAATCTTGATGACACTTCCCGACATGGGAACAAGTGCAACCAGCTCACAGTACCTTATATCCCAGAGCCAATGTGAGAGATACTGGACTGCGAAGTTGAGGTCATCCACCACTGAGCTTGCATGTCCGGCCAGACCAGCAGTGAAGGCACACGCACGTGCAGTAGTCAGTCTCACCAACATGCCTCCTTGCTTGCCCCGTCTCCTGCTGCATTTCCTTCGGTATCGGCAACAATCCATGAGCCCAAACCAGTCCTACAAAGCACACGCCATGTCCGGGGGATCGCATGTCTAATGGCCACCCGAGTGCCAACTAAAAGCCACAACATCTGACTTTCTAAGACTTAGCAGGAGCTCACGCTCATACACGTGAAGCCAGTTGACTTGGTACACAAGCAATAATGAAAACAGCAAAAGAACAGGTAACACATAGAACACACACAAAAGACGGCATGCCAAATTACACACAGGTGCCATCTTAATTAAATATTTGCATTCCACATGGTCGGATGATCAGTCTGGTTTTAGAGCTGTTTCCACTGGTGATGCAGATTGTGTGCAGTGGGGAGGGCACAAAGTTGCTTTCTGATAAATCAATATGCTGGCTCCTTAGAGTGGACCAGCTCCTGAGAGAATCCTTAGAGTGTCGACCAGGCAGCAGGGTCAGATGGGTCTTCACAGGGTCCTTTGCAGTCAGACTGCATGGGTGATGAGCCATGTGGTTCAGGTACTGTCTGCTTATACTTTTGCGGACTGGGCTACACTGATTTCAGACTTGCGAGAGTCAGATGAGGTCCATCAATGCTGGGTCCTTTGCAAATGAAGTGCAACTGAATGTGATATAAAAGTTTTACTTGCAAGAGCTGAACCTTGACTGTCTTGAAGTCTCTTTCCTTGTCATTGTGATGTGTCTGTTAAAGTCTGTGTGACCCAGTGGTTGCTGCCAACTTTATTTCAGTATGGTGGAGTCTTTCCAACTGAAACAGAATATTGAGTTGAGGGCGGGGGTTTATATTTGCACTCCTCCTCTCATCTCTCACTCACATTAATATAGGTGGTGCACGCAGATCTTAAAATATATATTTAGCAAAATATATAGGCATGTAAACACCTTAATCACAATATTTTTGCTGCTCTGACTAAAGTGCGCATTGGCTTGTGATGTACATGAATGACGTGATATGCACCTGTAGTAATACAGCTGCTCTGCCCGTGTTCATCTTCAGTTCTCTTTTCACAGCAGTTCAGTCAGTGTACTGATGGAGTAGTGAACAGGTGAAGTGAATACATTGCAGTTTACTGGTCCCTGGAATGCTACTGTGCCATTGTTAAATTATTCTTCATTCACACCAGTCTGTTATTATGATACAGTGGGAATAGGATGGTCTATTTATTATTATAATATGCATTCTTTATATTATGAGAGGATGGCCTGTTATCTTACTGTAGTACAACAGAACTTACAGTAATAATTGTTCATTACTTTTTAAATTCTTAACACTTAACACTAGGATTTGAAAATTAAAATCTTTATTTGCATTTTTCACTCTGCTGGTGAGCCAGAGAGAACAGTTGTAGGCCTATTATCTATGTATAGAACCACATAGTATATTTAATTTTTATTTTACAAACGTTCAAAAAGTGCTACAGAAAAAAACACAGATCCTAAAATCATGGAAATTACTTATTTGAAAAAACATTTTGACATTTCTAACAAAGACTGTATTATATGACTACTGTATAAACTTCAGTCCAACTAGAGACCTTCTACAATTTTTCAAATACTTAAGCACTCTCAGATACAGAAAACATTTTTTGATTGTTCTTGTAATGTGTTACTTTGTTCTTTAATACTGCATATTTGCGTGTATGTTGTTTAAACATGCAAAATTTTGTTACAGCAGTTATTCATTCTTAACAAACCATTGTTTTGATTTATTATTATTTGTAAAATTAAAGTACTTACATGAGTAATTTAACAAAATTGAACATACAAATTTGATATTCAAAGTCTGTAAAAAATAATAGTAAAAAAATTGCTTTAGAATTGGATTGTAATTTCTAGAATCAGCATTAGATCCTAAAATTCCACCCCATAGTAACTGTATTTCTTTCATTTCAGGACAGCAAGTGGGTTAGAAATATATTTGTTCTAAAATCATAGATATTTCCTTATCTAGAGAAAATATGGAAGTAGTTTTGGGAAGTTTGGGAAATAAAGATAAAATTACATTTTTATTTGTGTTTTGTGGATTTTCTTTTTGTGATTAGTGGAATTAATGATTTTCAAGACATTGTTTATTGTTGTAGAGAAATTATTTTATTTATATAAACACTAGTACCAGGAGTCCATGATACGCATCATGCTCATGAATCTCATGCCACCCATATTGCTGAAGCTCCTGTACTCTCCAGGCCTGAAGTACCACATCCTGCCTCTGTAGTGGGGCTGCTCATAGAAGAGCCAGTGGCCTTCCATCACATGACAGGACTGGCATTGAGACATGCGATAACGGTCCATGATGCTGTCACAATCATCCATCATCTCGTACATCTGACCCCATGAAGTTCTCTATAGAAGCAAATTAGTCTCAAATATAATTCACGCAAAAAACACGATTTACACATGCGTAGACAATTTCACATGCATGAAACCTAATTTACGTACACACAAAAAAAATTCACGTGCATGAAAAAAAAATATATATTCACAAAAAGCAATTCACAAGCGCAAAAAAAAATTATATATTTATAAAATACATTTCACAAATGCAAAAAACAATTTGTAGATATACAACTGTGCACAAAAACCTTTGAATGTTTAAAATGTACGAGTGTCTGAATGTACAAATCGTCATTTACTACGAATCCACTCGGATTTGTGTGTGTGTGTGTTTTTGAGACTTTCCTGGCAGAGCTCTCTTCCCACGTGGGTCTGTCGTACTCTTTAGCTAATCAGATGCGAGCTTACCATTCAACCAATCATATCATAAGCCACTGAGAGTGCATTCAAGGAGCACGATTCTGCGCACCTTTTGCGCAATATGGATTAATTAGAACGGAAATTAAGCCTTCACATCAGTAATCCAGCATGGCGAATGAAGAACGGGAAGCATGGGTAAGAGTTTAGTTTATTTCATAAAAGTCTGAGTTTACACATTTTATCGTTAACACATTCAATCAAGACAGTTTTTCTAGTTAGAAAACTAGTTAGAAAAAAATACAGTTGTAACAGGACAGTTACAGTAATTATAAATTAAACTGCAATCAGGATAGTAAAAAGAAAGACCTGTAAAGACAAAAGTAACATTTTGAGAGTTGTGAAATTATAATTCTAAATAATCTTGTTTTATAAATTGATGTCTGTTAGGTCAGTGTGTACTTTCTTACAGTAATACATTTTAAAACATGTAGCCTAGTCATTGTTAACCACTACGTTGAAGCAATGTAGTTCAATAAAGATAAACAACATCAGATATTTAGAAACGTTGTTTAATTTGTAAATATATTGTCTGTACATTGAAATGCATCTTTCTCTTCTTATAATTTAGGAATATCTAAAGCAGTATATTCTTCAGCGACTTCATGATCGTTTAGTTCAGGGATTCCCAAAGTGTGGTGCGCGCACCAGGGGGTGCACGAGAGGAAAAATGTAATGGCGGTCTGTTTTTTTTAAATGGGATTTTTCCATACAATTAAAAAAAAATGAACAGTAAACATTTCCTTTGTAATCGCTTTTATTTTAAATTAAAAAAACTATAATTTATTAGTTTTCGATGGAAAAGACAGATGCTGTCTTCAACTCACTGTTCTTTTATGTACTGCAGGCTAATATGCGTGCCAACTCGTTTCATTCATTCCATAATATATATTATAAATATGCTTAACTGGCTGAAATCAGAGAAACTGTCAAGTCGGACATCTTATGATAAAGTTTTTAGTCAGGAGGAGAGGGGCCAAGAGAGAGTGAGGATATAAATTACATCAAAATATTCTTGGAACTCACCATAGGGATCATACGGCAGTTGTTCATTCCAAACATAGACATGTAATCGGCATAGTCTCCTCTCCTAAAGAAATACTGATTTCCCATGTAGTTGGGTTGATCATACATCATCCAACATCCACTCTCCACTCTGCAAGAGTTACAGCAGCTCATGTAGGAGGAGAAGTCACCACAGTCGCCCATACACTCATAAGAGCGACCCTGGAAATTTCTTTCTTCATAGAATATTACCTGAAAAATCACATTTTAACATTTAGTTGTTTGATTGATTTTTTTTATTGTACATTGCACATTGAAAATGTTAGCTGGTATGAAGTTTACCTTGCCCATCATGTTTGCACTGACTGATCCTCAGTAGTTCCACGAAGGAGAAGCTGAAGCTGATTCTGCTTGTTGACTGACTGTCACCTGCAAGGACGTGCAGAGACCTTTGGAGGGGCAGGTGCTCAAAGTATAAAAGGGGCACGTGGAACAAGGCTTTAAATGGCACTGTTCAAAATATCAATACAGCAATATATTGTGATGCATTCCTTGCTGATTCGCGTATCGATATGGATGATTATGTATTGATACGGCAGCAAATACACTCTTACATTCAGAGTCAGTTACCATGGTAACTTACACTATGAACCTAACCTGGTTGGGAGCAGGTTTCCTTCGATAAACCCAGAGTTTATTTCACTCTACTCCCCCTTTTTAAAAAGTGGTTTTTTTTCTTCTTTTTTTGCCCAAGTACAAATATTAAAAAAAAAATTTAAATAAAGATTTTCTATATAAGAAAATGATATAAGAAATTTTGTCTTGTTTCCTGGGGGGGATCTAAATTAAGTGCATTTTACTTAAGCAAAATTATATGCTAGTGTGGTAATAAAAATAATCTTAATGCAAATGGTAAACCTTATTCTGAGTTTCTATTACTAAGTCCAAATCTACTTTAGCTCCGCCCTCCATCGACACATAAGGTTAAATATGACACATGTGAATAATGGCTTCATTGGTGTAGGCACTAGGCAGTAATGTTTTTGGCACGGAAACTAGCTTGTAACGCTATTGATTGGGTTAGAGTCAGGCTTTTGCCGAGCTCATTCTTCTCACTTTTCCCATCACATGTCACATTTGTCACAAACACGCCAGGTTCCTCCTCCACACAATCACGACGCACACCCTCACCTGAGTACTAATCACCACCACCTGATCCGCATCACCTTCATCCACCTCAGCACCACAAAAGCCACACACACGCACTCAGTCATTGTCCGGTCACGTTCGCGACAAGATCATTCCTGCGCTAACTATTAGGACTAACTCCTCTTTACCTTCTCTCCAAGGATTACCTCCAAGATCCTCCCAAAGACCCCACGGTGCGTGTGTGTGGTACCCTCCTTCCCGGCACGGATCCCAGCACCCATCCACTCCTTACTTCCCGCTCCTCTGCTTGTGTCCATTTAATAAACTACATCTTTCATCTGTTACTCCTCTGTCTCCGAGTGATCCGTAACAGATGACCGGACCAGCACCGAGAGACACAAGCATGAGCCTCACGGATCCCTTCCAGGAATTAGTAGATGCACTCCGCCGTACACTTATGTCAGCACCTGCATCACCACCACCAGCGAGCACTTCCGCGGATCCTATCATCCCTCCTTCACCTGCCGTGCACGCCAGTCCCATGGCACGGCCAGCGCCCTACTCTGGTTCGGCGGAGGAATGCAGCGGATTCTTGCTTCAGTGTTCACTGGTCCTGGAGATGCAACCGTTCTCGTACCCTACGGATCGAGCCAAGGTAGCTTTCATTATCTCCCAGTTACAAGGCAAGGCTTTACAATGGGCAGACTCTCTCTGGACCCAGAATAATCCTGTAACCCAGTCATATTCTAGCTTCATCGAACACTTCCGGGAAGTTTTCGGCAAACCTGCCTGGGACTCCTCTATAGGTGAGAGATTATACAACTTGAAACAAGGGAATATGTCTGTCAATGATTATGCCTTGCAGTTCAGGACTCTGGCGGTCTCTAGTGGATGGAACGAACAGGCCCTTCTCACTACCTATCGCCAAGGATTGGAGCCCAGAGTGCGGTTGCATCTCGCTGCATACGAGGATACCATCGGCCTCGAGCGATTCATCCAGCTGTTCATCCGCTTCGCCACTCGTATGCAGTCGTGCTTAGAAGAGCACCAGGGCCAGGCGCATTCCTCCTCTCCACTCTGCCGGCCAGAGAACGTCAGCTCCCCAGAACCAGCCAGCGAGCCCATGGTCGTGGACTCCTACCGCCTCACTATGGCGGAGCGTCAAAGACGGCTGGCCCAGAATCTTTGTCTGTACTGTGCAGCTCCGGGGCATACCATAGCTGGGTGCCCCGTCCGACCTCCTCGTCCCATGGTGCCATCCTTCCTTCACGATATTCTATGAAACCACTCACCACTGTTGTGACACTTACTGCGGCTGATGTGTCTCTTCCAGTTTCCGCACTCCTCGATTCTGGGTCAGCCGGCAACTTCATCTCCGGCGCCCTCTGCCGTCAACTCAGTCTCCCAACCTCGTCCACGGCGGCTGCTTACCAAATCCACACCATCACCGGCAGGCCGTTAAGCAAGAAGTATGTACGCCACTGCGTGGGTCCAATCTCTCTCCAAACTGGACTCCTTCACCATGAGAACATTCATCTGCTGGTTCTGGAGGATTCCACCGCTGACGTCATCCTAGGGCGCCCGTGGTTGGAGCAGCATAACCCGGTAATCTCCTGGAAGACCGGAGAAATCCTGAAGTGGGGCGAAGCCTGCTTTCAATCCTGTATCTCCGGCTGTCCAGTTCCCGTGGAATGTCCCCCCGAATCACTACCAGTCTACACCACCTCTATTGAAAGCCCTGTCGTCAACCAATCCATCTCCATACCCCAGTGCTACGCCCCCTTCAGTGATGTTTTCTGCCCGAAGCGGGCCTCCAAGCTGCCTCCACACCGGCCATGGGACTGTGCCATAGATCTGCTGCCGGGTGAACCAGTGCCTAGGGGACGGATCTATCCCCTATCCGTTCCCGAGGAGTAGGCCATGGAGGATTACTTCAGGGAAGCTGGCATAAGGATACATCCGCCCATTTACCTCCCCTGCTGCTTCGAGTTTCTTCTTCGTGGCCAAGAAGGATGGAGGTTTGCGGCCATGTATCGACTACAGAGCCCTGAATAAAATTACTCAGAAGTTTCGCTATCCTCTTCCCCTCGTCCCAGCGGCCCTAGAACATCTCCGTGGTGCCACTGTATTCTCCAAGTTGGACCTCCGCAGCGCGTATAACCTCATCCGGATACGCGAGGGGGACGAGTGGAAGACCGCCTTCATCACCCCTACTGGCCACTACGAGTACTGCGTGATGCCGTATAGGCTAGTAAACGCCCCCTCCGTATTCCAGGATTTCATGCATGAGGTGCTCCGGGATTTCCTCCATCAATTCGTCCTAGTGTATATCGATGACATCCTGATATATTCCGGGAGCCAGGCCGAACATCGACGCCACGTTGCGGAAGTCCTGCAACGTCTGAGGGACTTTCAGCTTTACCTAAAAGCAGAGAAGTGCTCATTCCATCAGCCCTCAGTGCAGTTCCTTGGCTATACCATCGACCGCAGTGGCATCCGGATGGACGAGGGGAAGGTAAGCGCCGTCCGGGATTGGCCCGTTCCTACCACCATCAAGGAAGTACAGCGATTCCTGGGCTTCGCAAACTTCTACAGACGATTCATTCAGAACTTTAGTACCATCACCAGTCCTCTAACCAACCTCCTTCGTCAGAAGCCCAAGTCCCTGTCTTGGACTCCAGCCGCCACCGAAGCCTTCCAGGCCCTGAAGCTGGCCTTTACGACTGCCCCACTCCTCGTGCATCCTAACCCAGATTTACCATTCGTCGTGGAGGTGGACGCCTCTACCACCGGAGTGGGTGTGGTCCTGTCTCAGCAGCAGGGGACGCCCAGCCGCCTCCATCCATGTGCCTTCTTCTCCAGGAAGCTCAAACTACGACATTGGCAACAGGGAGCTACTTGCCATCAAGCTTGCCCTGGAGGAGTGGAGACATTGGCTGGAGGGAGCCAAACACCCCTTTCAAGTTCTCAC
Organism: Carassius carassius; assembly: GCF_963082965.1. Lineage (NCBI taxonomy): Eukaryota > Metazoa > Chordata > Actinopteri > Cypriniformes > Cyprinidae > Carassius > Carassius carassius. Next base: position 17,565,768 of record NC_081773.1, on the reverse strand, counting down.
TGACCATAAAAACCTGGAATACCTTAGGGCAGCCAAGAGACTCAACCCCAGGCAAGCCCGCTGGGCGCTATTCTTCACCCGCTTCCAGTTCTCCATCACGTACCGCCCTGGGGCAAAGAATGTCAAGGCCGATGCTCTGTCCAGATGTTACTCACCCGAAGAGAGGTCTGAGAACCCCGAACCCATCCTCCCAGACAAAGTTATTGTTGCCCCTATCACTTGGTCTGCCGAAACCCTACCTCCAGCCGAAACTCCTGCCAACGCTCCGCCGGGTTGCCCACCAGGGCACCAGTACATCCCCAGGACACATCGCACTCCTCTCATCCACGCCACCCATACATCACTTGGCACTGGTCACCTGGGGGTCAATGAAACCCTCTCGTTGCTACGGGAACGCTTCTGGTGGCCCAACATGGCCTCGGATGTCAGAAGGTACGTGAGGGGATGTAACAGCTGCACCATGTCCAAGAGTCCTCGCCATCTACCATCTGGCAAACTCCATCCTCTGCCCGTCCCCTACCGCCCGTGGTCACACCTGGGAGTGGATTTCATGACCGACCTTCCTCCCTCTGACAATAACACATGTATTCTGATTGTTGTGGATAGATTTTCTAAAGCATGTCGTCTTCTTCCTCTGAAGGGTCTCCCCACTGCCATGGAAACGGCAGAATTGATGTTTAACCATGTCTTCAGGTACTTCGGCATCCCAGAGGACATAGTGTCGGATCGGGGCCCCCAATTCATCTCCCGGGTATGGAAAGCATTTCACTCCCTCCTAGGTGTGGCCATCAGCCTGTCCTCCGGCTACCACCCGCAGTCCAACGGGCAGACGGAAAGGAAGGTTCAGGAGATCGGACGCTTCCTCCGTACCTTCTGTCACGGCCACCAGAACTCCTGGAACCAATTCCTGGGGTGGGCCGAGTACGCACAGAACTCCCTCCGTCAACCCACCACCGGACTCACACCCTTCCAGTGCGTACTCGGCTACCAGCCACCCCTGTTTCCTATTGGTTCCAGGAGAGCGAGAGGGTCTGGGACGCGGCCCATCACCAACTTCCACGGCCGCTCCGTAGACGCAGGACGGCAGCCGACCTTCGCCGTTCCGAGGCCCCCCAGTACCAACCCGGTCAGAAGGTCTGGCTGTCTACCCGGGACATCCGCCTGTGTCTACCCTGCCGCAAGCTTAGTCCCAGATTCATTGGCCCGTTCACTATCACTCAGCAGACCAATCCGGTCACCTACAAACTGCAACTTCCTCCCGAGTACCGGATTCACCCCACATTCCATGTCTCACTCCTGAAACCTCACCATCCTTCTGTTCTTCCCTCCACAGAACCTGGCGAGACGGAAGCCCCCCCTCCTCTCCTCCTAGATGACGGCGCAGCCTACTCGGTCAAGGACATCCTGGACTCCCGGCGGCGTGGTGGGCAGCTTGAGTATCTAGTGGACTGGGAAGGCTACGGTCCAGAGGAACGCTCCTGGGTCCCACGCAACGACATCTTGGACCCCTCCTTGCTGGATACCTTCCACTCAAGACACCCCAACCGACCAGCTCCCAGGGGTAGAGGACGCCCACCACGACGTCGGGGTCCCCGGCCCTCAGGAGCGGGCCCTGGGGAGGGGGGTACTGTCACAAACACGCCAGGTTCCTCCTCCACACAATCACGATGCACACCCTCACCTGAGTACTAATCACCACCACCTGATCCGCATCACCTTCATCCACCTCAGCACCACAAAAGCCACACACACGCACTCAGTCATTGTCCGGTCACGTTCGCGACAAGATCATTCCTGCACTAACTATTAGGACTAACTCCTCTTTACCTTCTCTCCAAGGATAACCTCCGAAGTCTCTTCTTCCGTCTTCTCTCCAAGGATTACCTCCAAGATCCTCCCAAAGACCCCACGGTGTGTGTGTGTGGTACCCTCCTTCCCGGCACGGATCCCAGCACCCATCCACTCCTTACTTCCCGCTCCTCTGCTTGTGTCCATTTAATAAACTACATCTTTCATCTGTTACTCCTCTGTCTCCGAGTGATCCGTAACAACATTAGAATTTATTTTCAATAAAAATGAACAAAATGTTCTAAAAGTGGAAGTAAAGTGCCTAACGAGTGTTTAATAATGATACAACTATTTATAATTGTAATAAATATAATCATTTACAATGTTATTATTGCATCCTGTTAATGTATCACAATACTCAGGTGCAAATGTATTTGCCAGTATAAAGAATAACTAGCATCTAATTATTATTTACACTTAGCCTGTAGCAAAGAACTGCTACTTTTACATGGTAAATAGAACATATCACAATTTTCACTGTACATTTTTTTCTGTAAATAGTATCTTGAGCTACTTGCATTTAGCATACTGTAAATAGGATCCATCGCTAAGAAAGTATGTCAATTCCACTTAGTGTAAATAGCCACTCCCGTATTTTTCTTACTCTATTGGCAGATCATTTGTAAAATAAGAAAAATACACTTAAAATATTATTATTAATATGATTATCTTTGCCCATGAGATACCATAAAATGATTAGCTATTAATTCATTAATCTAATGTTTCTGCCAGTTTTCACCTGTGATATTATAACACTGAGAAGAATTACATTTGTATCGAGTCTGAAGTATGCAGACGGCTTTTTGGCGGGAGCTGTTGCCATGGTGAATCGTAATATCGGCGCTCCATTGATAATGGCTTTTTATAGTTGTGGTGCACGCGCTTAACTCAGAGTCAATTTAGAGTTGATTAAACCAACTAATTTCAGCTTTTCTGTAACCGAAAACTCAGAGTTTCCCATCTCAGGGTAAGTCAACTCAGAGTTCAAGTTTAAACTCAGAGTTGGTTGAACTTCCTTTGTGAAACGGGCCCCAGCTCTATTATTTTAAACTCTCTGTCCATTTAGAAACAAGGCATAATTTACTATTTCAGCATTAATCTATTATTTTAACCATCACTACTGTCTACTCTTGCACCTAATCAATAAGTCCACCTTAAATATTGATACAAAACATTAAACAACTGATACACTGGAGTATAGTGATTAATATTATTATTACTGTTGCAGTTGTTGTTGTTTAAAATTGAACACCTTTGCAATGTAAACAAATGACAGGCTACAAGTGTTATTCATCCATCTCCTTCACACTGCACTTTGATGTCCGCGATATATATATATATATATATATATATATATATATATATATATATATATATATATATATATATATATATATATATATATATATATATTTGTGTCACATTTAAATATAATTATATTTTAATTCATTTCTTAATTGTTTTTATTTTTATAATGATAATTCAGAGAATGAGAAAATCTGAATAAACATTACCAGTGTTGTGATAATTATTTTTAAGGCACTCTATGTTTTAAAAAATAAATAAATACTGTAATATAATACTAGTTTAGTCAAATAACATAAAAAATACCATACCCCTCGATGCCTTTGAAACTTTTCTCCCTTAAACAGCACGCTAACGTTACTCTATGCACTACAGACTACACACAGCAAAATAAACAACATATCTGCATGTTCTCACATCACATCGTTCTTGTAAAATAATAATAAGTAAATAAACATCAAAATCACTTCGCTGAGAATGAAACACCACTTACCAGCTGCCGCGGTGTTAATAATATCCTCTAGCAATTAAAAAATGCGCGTGCAGCTTGAGAGGAATCGTCCCGCTCGGAGGAGGTCGTCGTCGTCAGGTGAAAGGTCATCATGTTGGCCTTTTTGTATTTACGACTAAATTATTGTTAATAAATTTTACTAATATTTAGATTGGGCATGGGCAGGCATTCACAAAAGGGCATGTTATTACAAAAAATTTGAGGAAAATTTGCTTTGACAAAAGGGCACTTTGTGCACCAAGGGGCAAAGGGGCTGGTGCTCAAGCAGAGGTTGTTTGTGAAACATGTAATAAATATCTTAATAAAAATAAAGAACATTACATATTTATCTTAAACCCTTTTAAGGTTAGATCTAAAGCGAAACAGGAAAAGTTGCATACATACACATTTGATATTATTAAAGCAAATCATTCTTTTTATATATAAATTGGTTAATGTGGCAGGGGCGGCGTGGTTTAGCAAACCCTGCAGCGGGAGAAAGCGTCAGGAAACGCGCGGTGAGTGAGTGGGTTAAGCACAAATAATGAACACCTGTCTCTGCTTGCAGTAATTGGCGTGGAGAGTATAAAACACCAGGAGAAACAGGAGCGGGGGAGAGAGAGAAGGACTGCTGGCTGCTACACTCCTGGACCACGGAATCAGTGTTGGGGTAGTTACTCAAAAAATGTAATTAGTTACTAGTTACTAGTTACTTCTGTAAATTGTAATGAGATTACTTTACTAGTTACTGCATTTGAAAAGTAACTTCACTACTTATTACTACACTTTTTATTTTTCTCAACTCCTTTTTAATGGTTACATTTAATTGTATTCATCAAAAAGTATGTCTAATTCATTTAATTCATAACACATACATTTTCACAGCAATTTATTAAAAGTTTAACAAAAATTTAATGTTCAGGGCCCTATGAAATGTTTTATTTCTTCACCATATGTTTTATTTTTTTTAGCATGTGTAATTATTTAAATGCATAAAAACAACTTCATTTATTATTTTTTTCTTAAAATAGCCTTATGAAATGTTTTTTCCCCTCAGAAATTCTGTTGTGTATTTACATTTTTCTGGTTATCAAATGAAGGCATAAAACAAAACAAATTTAGATTTTATTTTAAAGATAAATTGCATTTCTTTTTTCTTCTTCTGAGAAATATATTTTCAATCTGAGTATGAACAATAAACACAAACTATGCAGCATATAGTAAAAACAATTGCACAAATTGTCTTCAACAATACAGTGCAATAACAGTGCAAATGATTCACAAACTACACACAAAATGAGTGAGAAATATTCAGAGTGCAACAGAATAAAATAGTGCAACTATCTTTATGAACTGTATAAGGATATAATGATTTACTTAGTATACAAAATATACATATTATAAATGATCGATTCGTTGGCTGTAATCTGTGTCAGAATCGATTTTACTGGGACATCGACTAACGACCCAAGACATAAATCCCAGTGCTTTATCAGATATGTGTTTCATCCTTGTTTTTGTTTTGTTTTATGTCAAAGTACTCTGTCGAGTGTTTTTTCTGTTTTTTCTGAGAGTTTTCTCATGCAAATGTTATTGTGTGTTTGTATTCATGCACTCATGACAGACTTTACTTTCACTTTGTTTTCGTTCATTTTCCAAAGCAATAGGCTATGTTAAGTAGTTCAAAAAATATGGGAGAGTTTGAACCAATCTGCGCACGGGGGTGGGACTAAGCGTCAACAATCATTTCTGTTTGGCTCAGAGGAACGAAAGCATTGGTTTCTTCTGACGAATCAATGTTGTCAAAATGCGATGACGTGATCACATACACAACGGCACCTCTGAATATCCATAATGAGTCTTTGAGGGTTAAGCGCTAAGATCAATCGTTATCGGGAAACCCCAGCCAGAACTTTACACACAGGCAAACACGGCATGTGTAACGCAGGAAAGCGCGTTCCTATAGTCTAGTAAAGTAGTGTAGTATCCAATATTATTAGTGTAATGCGTTACTTTACTTCGTTACCCCAAAAAGTAATATAGTTACTGTAATCCGTTACTTTGTAACTCTTTACCCCCAACACTGCACGGAATTTATGTTGTTGTTATTTTTCCGTGCCCTTTTGTTTTGTAATTTTTTTGATTGAAATAAAGCAGTCAGTAGTAACAGCCGACCCTGTCGTCTTCCTTCCTACACAACGAACATTGTTACACTGGTAAGGGCCTGTGCCCTCCGCTGCACCATTTGCGGAGCTGATTACATCTCTCGCGGTCATGCAACACGAGCAACACCAGGCCCTGCTGGACATACATCACGATCAGGAGAGGCGGTTTCAAGCCATCCTCCAAACCCAGCAGGAAGACCGCGAGAGGTTCCGGAGCTGGATGTGCCCGCCCACCTCCCTCTGCACAAAATGGGGCCTGAGGACGACCCGGAGACATTTCTGGATTTATTCGAAAAGTCAGCCGAGGTACAGGATTGGCCACGGGACCAGTGGCCGATGCGCCTGAACCCGCTGCTCTCCGGGGAGTTCCAGGTAGCGGCACAGCAGCTTCTGGTGCAGAACCTCCTGGTTTTTGACGGCCTGAAGAGGGCCATCATCCAGCGGGTGTGCAGGATTGGCCACGGGACCAGTGGCCGATGCACCTGATCCCGCTGCTCTCCGGGGAGTTCCAGGTAGCGGCACAGCAGCTTCTGGTGCAGAACCTCCTGGTTTTTGACGACCTGAAGAAAGCCATCATCCAGCGGGTCGGCCGGAGCCCGGAACAGCATCGCCAACGCTTCCATTCCCTGGAGCTAGGCGAGTCCGGACGACCCTTCGTGATCGCCCAACTGCTCCGGGACTCTTGCCGCAAATGGTTGCTGGCCGACGGAAGCGACGTGGAGAAGATAATCGATCGTGTGGTGCTGGAGCAGTTCGTCACTCGGCTGCCAAGAAAAACTGCCAAGTGGGTCCAGTGCCACCGCCCCAGGTCCCTGGAGTCGGCTATTGATCTCGCGGAGGACCATATGGTGGTGTGCCCCGGGGTCGGCGAATCTCTTCCATCAGCTTTTCTCTCTCCTTTTTTTTCTTCTCCTTCTCTCTCTCGACCTGTCCCTTTACCCAGGTCCCGTCCGCCCGGCCCTCCTCTTGTCCCGCCCCGGGGGCGGGGCGGGAATGGCCAAAATCACTATTCGGCTCCCCGAGTCCCGCCCAGGGGCATCGGCCAGGTTGGACCACACCCCTGTTTCCCCGCTCTCTCCACGCCAACTGCTTAACCCACTCCCTGCCACTGGAGCGGCGGGGAGGTCTGGGCCGGACTGCTGGCGTTGCGGGGATCCGGACCATTTTGTGGACAGGTGTCCCGTTATGGAGGTGAGGATGATGATTTGGGTCCCGGACGTCCCGCAGGCTGCCCCCGGTCAGGCTGGGTGGTACCAAATACCTGTGAGTATCAAGGGGGGTACGTATCAGGCATTTGTGGATTCAGGATGTAACCAAACCTCAATCCATCAAAGTTTGATACAATCCAGGGCATTGGATACGAGCCGCATGGTTAAAGTATGGTGTGTACACGGGATGTGGTTGAGTATCCTATTTTGCCAGTCGTTATCAAATTTAGGGGACAAAACCACAGTGTTGAGGTGGCAGTTAATCCGCACCTCCGGCATCCGTTAATTTTGGGGACGAATTGGCCAGCGTTTAAAGAATTATTGGGGGCTTTATGCACGGATGCCTCTTGGGGAAAGAATGCACCGGAGGGGGATGCGAGTGTGCAGGAGGGAGAGACTGAATCGGGACCACTGAGTACTGCCTCAGGGGAACAGAGCGAAATCGAGAGAATTATTCTCTCGGAGCGCGATGATTTTCCCCTGGAGCAGTCTCAGGATGAGACGCTGAAACGCGCGTTTGAACAGGTCAGGACCATCGACAGTCAGCCTCTCCATCCTGGACAGCCGCTTACCTATCCATATTTTGCAATAATTAAAGATAGGTTGTATCGAGTGGCCCAAGACTCTCAGACAAAAGAAGATACAACACAGTTATTAGTTCCTAGGAGCCGCCGGGAAATGCTTTTTCAGGCGGCTCATTCTAATCCAATGGCTGGTCATTTAGGACAAGGAACGACACTAAATCATGACCCTTTTTTTTGGCCGGACATTCACGAAAATGGGCGCAGGTGGTGCGCGGCTTGTCGTGAATGTCAGTTGGTAAACCCACCGGCCACCCCAAAAGCGCCTTTGCGCCCCCTCCCATTAATGCAGGTCCCCTTCAAGAGAATTGGCACGGACCTCATCGGGCCATTAGAGCGATCAGCACGAGGACATCGTTTTGCATTAGTCATTGTGGATTATGCAACACGATATCCAGAAGCAGTGCCTCTCCGCAGCATTTCCACTGAGAGTGTTGCTGACGCACTGTTTTCTTTAATCTCCCGAGTGGGGATTCCTAAGGAAATCCTCACTGATCAGGGCATAGCATTTATGTCACGGACATTATGCGAACTTTACGAATTATTGGGTATTAAATCGTTTCGAACCAGCGTCTTTCACCCACAAACGGATGGGCTGGTCGAACGTTTTAATCGCACGCTTAAGACAATGATTCGTAAATTCGTTCAGGAAGACGCCAAAAATTGGGACAGATGGTTGGAACCCCTGTTGTTCGCTGTGCGAGAGGTCCCACAAGCCTCCATGGGGTTTTCCCCCTTCGAGTTGCTCTATGGTCACCAGCCCAGGGGGTGCTGGACGTCATAAGAGAGACTTGGGAGGACGGACCTTCTCAATCTAAAAACGAAATTCAGTTTGTGAAGGACCTGAGAACAAAACTCCACACTTTGGGGCGACTGTCCATGGAGAATTTGTTACAGGCCCAAGACAAACAGAGCCAGCTGCATAACAGGGGAACCAATTTGCGTAAATTTGCACCGGGAGATAAAGTGCTTGTATTACTCCCAACGTCAAGTTCAAAATTACTTGCAAAGTGGCAAGGACCGTTTGAGGTCACACGGCAAGTTGGAGAGCTCTATTATGAGGTAATACGTTCAGTTAGGAGAGGAGTGCATCAAATATATCACCTCAATCTCCTAAAAAAATGGAATGAGGGAGAATCAGTGATGCTGGCGACGGTGATTAGTGGAGAGGATGATCTTGGACCAGAAGCGAATATAAAAAAACAATCTCTCGCTCTGGCCCCAGGGGGAGATCATCTCTCGGCCTCCCAGTTCATTGATTTGACTACATTACAGGCAGAGTTTGCTGACATGTTTTCTCCCCTACCTGGCTGTACAAATCTCATTCAGCACCATATCGAGACAGAGCCGGGCGTGGTGGTTTGCAGCCGGCCATATCGCTTGCCTGAAAAAAAGAAAAAAATAGTTCAGGAAGAATTAGGTGCGATGCTTGAAATGGGGGTAATAGAAGAATCCAACAGTAACTGGGCGAGCCCGATAGTTTTGGTTCCTAAGACGGACGGCTCAGTGCGGTTCTGTGTGGATTTTCGTAAGGTGAATGCTGTGTCGAAATTCGATGCATATCCAATGCCATGAGTTGACGAATTGCTTGACTGGCTCGGTACCGCTCGGTACGGCTCGTTTTTTTTCGACATTGGATTTAACAAAAGGTTATTGGCAGATCCCCTTGTCTCCATTATCCAGAGAAAAAAATGCTTTCACAACGCCGTTTGGATTACACCAATTTGTTACACTCCCGTTCGGGCTGTTCGGCGCGCCAGCTACGTTTCAGCGACTGATGGACAGGGTGTTGCGGCCCCATGGTGCATATGCTGCTGCCTATCTAGATGATATCATTATATTTAGTAATGACTGGCAGCGGCATATGCAGCATGTGAGGGCGGTACTGAGGTCGCTGAGAGGGGCTGGGCTCACGGCCAACCCAAAGAAGTGTGCGATTGGGCGCGTGGAGGTAAAGTATCTGGGTTTTCACTTGGGACATGGGCAGGTGCATCCCCAAATTGATAAAACTGCAGCAGTTGCGACCTGTCCGCGTCCCAAGACCAAAAAGGAGGTGAGACAGTTCTTGGGGCTGGTGGGATATTATAGAAGGTTTGTGCTTAATTATTCGGACTTCACCAGCCCCTTGACTGATCTCACTAAAAAGGAAGCACCAGATACGGTTCAGTGGACGGAGCCGTGCCAGCAGGCGTTTACCCAGGTGAAGGCTGCTCTATGTGGCGGGCCGTTGCTTCACTCTCCTGATTTCTCTCTCCCTTTTTTGTTGCAGACAGACGCGTCGGACAGGGGGCTGGGTGCTGTCCTGGCCCAGGAGATAGAGGGGAAGAACGGCCGGTGCTGTACATTAGTCGCAAGCTCTCTAAGAGAGAGACTAAGTACAGCACCGTGGAGAAGGAGTGTCTGGCCATCAGGTGGGCCGTCCTCAACCTCCGCTATTATCTCCTGGGATGGGAATTCACCCTCTGTTCGGACCACGCTCCCCTGCAGTGGCTCCACCGAATGAAGGATACCAACGGGCGGATCACTCATTGTTATCTAGCTTTACAGCCTTTTAAGTTCAAGGTGGTCCACAGGCCGGGTGTTCAGATGGCTGTGGCCAATTTCCTCTCCAGGAATGGAGGGGGGGGGGGGCTGCAGGCCGGATGGCTACCCGGCCTGAGTCGGGCGGTGGGGGTATGTGGCAGGGGCGGCGTGGTTTAGCGGATCCTGCAGTGGGAGAGAGCGTGTCTGCTGTCTACTGAACTCTCCTAAACTTTCATCCAGTGGGAGAATGTTAGCTGGACCGTTCACAGTCTGGGGTAATTCTGTTTCATGAGGTAGTTCTGGTTCCTGAGGTAAGTCAGATCCCTGAGGTAAGTCTTTTTCTTTCCCATCAGCCGCATTTGACTTCGCGGTGTCATATGCATAGATAATCTTTGTTTTTCCAACAGGAATTCTACTGAATATGCAAATTTCCTCCTCAGAATCTGATTGTTCCTCATTTAACAGTTCTCTCTTTCTTTGGCTTCGTGTCTTAGGCTTGGAGATGCTTACTGGGTTGGGAACACTCTCCTCAGAAGATGCAAGGAAACCACAAGGTAATAATAGATCCCTGTGCAACACTCGTAGAGGAACATCCTTATCTTGTGGACGAACTTTATAAACTGGCAGGTCTCCTACTCGTTCCACTACTATATGGATAGTAGATTCCCACTTGTCTGCGAGTTTATGTTTTCCCCTGATTCGGACGTTCCTCACTAGGACTTTATCTCCCACTTCAAGAGTTGACTCTTTCACTCGTTTGTCGAATCTGTCCTTATTCCTTCTTGCAGACTTTGAAGTGTTTTGAGTGGCGATTCGGTAACTCTCCTCAAGTCTGGCTTTGAGACTTTGAACATATTTGGAATGCGACTCATGGACAGGTTTTTCTACGGGTAACCCAAAGGCTAAATCGACCGGTAGTCTGGGTCGCCTCACAAATATGAGCTCATAAGGCGTGAATCCAGTTGTCTCGTTTTTTGTGCAATTGTAGGCGTGCACTAATGGTTTCACAAAGTCGTGCCAATGTGACTTATCCTGTTCCTTCAAGGTACCCAACATGTTTAGGAGTGTCCTATTGAAGCGCTCAATGGGATTACCGCGAGGATGATAGGGAGTTGTCCGTACCTTGTGAATTTTTGCCATCTCGCAAAGCTCTTTGATGAGTTTGGATTCAAAGTCGGCTCCTTGATCGCTTAGTATCCTCTCCGGGAAACCATAGTGGACAATGAATCCATCCCAAAGGCATTTAGCCACAGTCCTGGCTTTCTGGTTGTTGGTGGGTATGGCAACCGCATACTTGGTGTAATGGTCCGTCATGACAAGTACATTCTGGACATTACTTCGGTCTGGTTCGATGGAAAGAAAGTCTATACAGAGCAAGTCAAGGGCCCGTGTAACCTGGATGTTGACTAAGGGGGCAGATTTCTCTGGCAAAGCTTTCCGCATCACGCACCGTTCGCAGGTCTTAACCTTCCTCTCAACATCAGCACTCATCTTTGGCCAATAGAAGCGAGAACGGACAAGGTCGAGGGTGCGATCTACTCCCATGTGGCCCATCTGATCATGCAGGCTCTCCAGCACCATAGCACGGAACTTAACAGGTAACACCAATTGGTAAGTTGTTTGATCATCCCACTGCCGTCGTCTGTACAGAATTCCATCTTTCAGTTCCAAGCGGTTCCACTCCCTCAGCAACAAGGAAATGTCTGGACATTCATACCTCACTGCCCGGCACGGCATTTGACCTTCTTCCAGGTGACTGATGACTTGGTTCAGAATCACATCTTCCCTTTGTTCACGTTTCAGGTCTATGTCAGTTAAACCGGGTACTGCAGACTCATCTTCAGTCGGGTCTTGAGTAAAGCAACCAGGAATCGCATCCTGCTCCATTGCCAGGGACTCCACTAGAGCATGAGGAGTTTCACATCCTTTCTGAACCAGATGCTTGTCCCACACAGCTTGTACAACAGCACAGTCCATGACAAAACCTTCATCTTTACCCAGATGCTTGGCGGTGAATTGCTGTATCCGTTCAAGTTCCTTTTGTGATACCATGTCATTGATCAACTCGCCATGGGGACGTCTTGATAACCCATCCGCATCTTGGTTTTGCTTCCCTGATCTGTAGGTCAGATCAAAGGAGAAAGTAGCTAACGCTGACAGCCAACGATAACTTATGGCATCAAGCTTTGCGGAAGTTAGGATGCAAGTAAGAGGATTACTGTCAGTTATGACAGAGAAGTGATTTCCATACAAGTAGTCAGAGAATTTCTCGGTCACTGCCCACTTTAAAGCAAGAAACTCCAACTTATGGGCGGGATATCGAGACTCACTTCTGGAAAGACCTCTACTGGCGAAAGCTATGGCTTTTTTTTCTCCATCTTGCTCCTGATATAATGCAGCGCCAAGACCTATGGTGCTCGCGTCTGTGTGGAGGATGTAAGGTAAGGTCGGGTCTGCAAAACCAAGCACAGTTGCACTAGTAAGTTTGGAGATAATTGTGCTGAATGCTTCATCACAAGCAGTTGTCCATCGGCTCCCAAATGACTCTTTTGGGTTAAAATAGCTTCCTTTCAACTCACTGTTCATGGTCTTACAATTCAGTGGGGCATAACCAGCAGTTAATTCATTTAGGGGTTTCACTATCTTGGAATAATCGCGGATGAACCGTCGATAGTATCCCGAAAATCCCAAGAATGATCTTAGCTCCTTTAGGTTCTTTGGTTTTGGCCAGGTCTTAAGAGCACTGATCTTTTCAGGATCTGTCTGGACTCCTGTCTCCGAAATTATGTGGCCAAGGTACCGGACTGAAGTTTGGAAGAACTTGCATTTTTCTGGGGATAACTTCAACCCATACTCTCTTAGTCTTCTCAGTACCTTTAGAAGCCGTTCTTCATGCTCCTCAGGGGTCTGGGAAAACACTATTAAGTCATCAAGGAACACCAAGACCTCTGTGAGATGTAGATCTTCCATACACTTTTCCATTAATCGTTGGAATGTACTTGGTGCATTGGTAATTCCTTGAGGCATCCGATTAAATTCCCAAAATCCCAAGGGACAAGAGAAAGCGTTTTTGTACTTATCAGACTCCTCCATTTCTATCTGGTAGTAACCAGACTTTAAGTCCAGGACAGAGAACCATTGAGAACCTGTCAAGGCTGAAAAAGACTCCTCAAGGTTCGGCAAAGCGTAGGAATCCTTCACAGTTTGTGAATTAAGCTTCCTGTAATCCACACATAGTCTTACGTCGCCATTCTTCTTACGTACGACTACGATTGGGGATGCAAAAGGAGACTCAGATTCCCGGATGACTCCTGACTCTTTTAACTCTTGCAAATGGCGTCTGACAGCAGCCAGGTCATGAGGATGGATAGGGCGTGCCCTTTGCTTACAGGGAGTTTCGTCAAACAGCTTGATGTGATGCTTTACTTTGGATGTTCGTCCAAAATCAAGGTCATGTTGCGCAAAGACATCAGACATATCACTGAACTTCTTACTGATCCTATCCCTCCACTCTTTGGGCAACGGTGAGTCGCCAAAGTCAAAAGTAATCACTGCTTCGGAACAGCTCTGACCAGCAGGTACAGATTTAACCTCCCGTTCTTGAGGGATGATACTCTCGATGGCATGCATTTCAGCAACCACAGCATTTGGCTGCAGGACTACATCCCGATGAGACTCATTCCATAGCTGGACATTCAGCTTTTGCGTTGGAAACGATGGCACTTGAACTACACCTCTTTGGAATAGAACACCTCCAGGAAGGGAAGAGTTTGATGGGGGCTCTAGAAGAACACATTCGTTAGTGGTTAAGCACTCCACATTTGCTTTTCCACAGAGAGCAACTGTCTGCTGTGCTGGAATGACGACGGGCTCCTTGCTCTGTAGTCTCACCAGTCCAAGGCATCCATTGGCATTCTGTTTATGCCGTAATTCCAGAGTTTTAAGCACAGCACAGTACCCGTATCATGGAGAATGGTTTTCAAGGATATTCAAGTCAGAACATTCAGTATACAGAGAATCAAGCGTATTCATTCCAATTAAGACTTGAGATTGTTTTTCAGATTTGAAGTCAGGAACGACTAGTGCCAGTGTGGAAATTTCAACCTCAGATCCGACCATGTCTTCTGGAAAAGTTATTGGAATTTCTACATATCCTTTGTATGGAACTGGCTGACCATTTGCTCCAGTGACCTCAAGCAGAAGATTCAGGGGCTTGATGGGATGATTAATCAAACAAGCTTGGTAGAAGGACCAAGGAACTGTGGTCACCTGCGACCCTGTGTGAAGTAAGCAGTGACATTTCAGTACCTGAAATGTTGACTTGCGCTGTACACTTGGATCCGACCAGACGATGAATACGGAATTGGTGGTGTGGAGTAGATTTGTGGTGTGGGCCTGAGTTTATTCTGGGGGGACTACTTTTAGGTTCACTAGTTCCAGTTTGTCCCACAACTGGAACTGTTAGGCGTTTAAAGAAGCTGCACCGACATGACTGTTCTCTTGATCCCACTCTTGTTGCTTCAACCGCAATTCGTTCCTTTTCTTTTCAACTAGCCTGGGGTTTGGAGAACTTTCACACGTAACAGATATGTGGCCATCTTCACCACATCTGAAACAGTAACCAGGGCGTGGTCTGGATTTCGTGACAGGATCACCGGTTAATTTGAACGCTTGTTTGGCAAACTCAGGAGTGGTGAAAGAGGGTGATGTCTTATGCTTGGGTTTGACAGTCTTTCTGGGCTTTGGAAGAGTCAATGAAGTTAACTGTTCTTTTAACTCAGCTATTTGCTGCTTCAACTCAGCAGTCTCAAACAACAACTTTGACTCGTGAGGGGATATGCTTGCAACGGCAGTATCTTGGCTATAAGCATGAGCAGATCTAGGTAATGTTTGTGGTTTCTGCTTAGAAGCACTGATGTGGTTTTTCATGCGCACCCATTTCTGTGCACTCTTGTCTTCTCTGGTTCTAAGGGAACGTAGTAAGTCTTGGAACTCGATAGGGTCGTCTCTACGAGTTTCGAGACGAAGCTCAGCAATAAGGATGTCATCCCAACAGCCTCTGAAAAACTGTCGCATAAGATGATGGTTGGCCTCAGATGATTTAATCCCACCTCCTCTGACTGCCTTGCTCAGAGCAACTTGAAGCCTTTGGAGATAGCTAGATGCTTTCTCTCCCTCATTCTGAAATGTGTTCATGAATTTTGAGAACAACTCATCACCATCATCGATTGCACCATAAGCTGCATCAAGCACATTAAGGTAAGCTCTGGGAGAAGCACGGAGCCCTAAAGACTTGACAATATCAGTGGCAGGAGGTAAGAGACTCTCCATAATTCTCCTTACTCTTTGTAAGTCAGACACAGAAGGGTCATCAAAGAGTAATTCAACATTACAACGCCAAGTGTCATAATCAGATTCATTATTGGGCTGTGGAACTCTCCCTGAGAATGGACACACTAACTACAGCAGTGGATGGAATGGCTGCAGCGACTTCACTCTTAACTATATGCTCCACAACAACTTTCTGCACCTCAGCAGGATTGAGCTGAATGTGACTCATAGTACCTGACAACCGTTTTTCAGACCTTGGCAAGTCATCTTGATCAAGTGTTGGATCATTAAGAATGGAACGAGGACTCTGGACATTCCTCTTGGAGGCATTCTGCTCTTTAGTGGAATTTAACTCATCAAGCGCAGACTCATCTGCATCCACCTCATCTGGAATTAAGGAGCTTGAGATCTGAGAGAGTTCTTCTCGTAGCAGAGCATTGAAGGATTTTCCACTTTGCTTAGCAATGGTTCTCAGGGTGGATAAGTAAGAGGTTGTGGCACCAAAACTCTCCTCACAAGAGTAGACACTGCTCAGGGCTCTTATCTGGTAAGTTAAGCTTGGGTCGCCTTTATCTGTGTAGCTAAGGGGTAGCAAGGGACTTACTGATTCAATAGCTGATCCAGAGTTGTACTCTACAATGGAGTGGTCATGGTACTTGGACTCAGGATCGTTAATGGGAAGGACCCTTGCGATGGAACCATGACGTTTTAGAAGATCAAGGACCTCTTCATCCTCAAGAGTGTTAATTGGTCCACTTAATAGAAGAGCATTTGGAATTTTTATACTTTCCTTCTGTACTATTTCCATGTTCTCAGGGTCAATTTACTTGCCACACTAATAAACTGATTTGAATGTCTCTTTCGTCTATTTTTGCTTTTTGGATGTTAAGTAGGAGTAAAGCTATTAATTACACCTCCTGGCTGCTCGCCACTAATTATGTAGCACACGTGTCAAATAATATTGAACTTGTTACTAATATTCACTATAGGCCAATAGGTTCGACTATGGAGGTGTAATAACGACAACACTGGTTAAATAATAAAGTAAATCTTTGTATTTAAATGAATGATTGGAAGTAATGGTTGATATTAAAAAAAAATAAATAAATTGAAATAAATTAAATAAACAATTTGTGACAGTCTTTTGATCAATATCAAACCACAGTTATATGGATTAAATTCACAATCAATGAACAATTTCACTGGACTCGGTTTGTTCAATTAGTTGGATGTACCCTCTAGGCTATAAGAATATCCTAAATTACTACACCTTCAAAATCAATATCAAATACAACCCTATAAACCTTTACAAATGGTCACAATTGTAAATGTTGACAACTCACTGAATCACATTCAACAATAAACTCAACCGAATTGAACAAAATACAAACAAACAGTTCAGTAGACAGCAGTTCAATGAATCAGTTCAAAAGGTTGTTTGAAAAGTTCAGTTCAAGTTCGTTTAGAGGCTCAGATTCAAAAATTCGTTTCGAAAGATTCAATCCAAAAGATTCGATTCAAAAGATTCAGTTCGGAGAATCCAAAGTTCCTTAGAATCGTAAAATGATTCTTTAGTTTCAAAGAAAAATCTGTTGTGCAGAAAAATAAAATCCTCTGAGCAGTCTTTCAAAAACAAAGTTCAGTCCTGTTTAGGAAAAAACTATCAGGCAATCAGAACTTTCCTACCCGAATCCACAGGTGTTGATTTGAACTCAAATCTGATATCATTCAATGTTCATCTCACTGGGAAGGCTCGCCATCTTAGATCGTTGCGCCGAAATGAACGCAGTTCCAGCAGGACAAAAAAACCCGACCAAATCCAAAGAAAATAGATCATATAAATGTCTCTTTCTCAATCCTCTCTGTCGATCTGAACTTTTACAAAAAGTTATGCTGCTGCTCGTCTCGCAGTAACGCAGAGAATGTAAAATGGCTTCCCCCATACAGAACTAACGTGGTGGGGCGGGACATCAACAATAAATCTCACGTAATTGGACAATCATTAAGATGTCAATCATCACACTGAAATGCGTTTCTTTTTGATTTTATCATTTTTCTTGCACTCTTTAATAATTTCTGGTTAGTTTTAACAACTCTGTTTAATTCCTTTTTATAATTAATTTGTTTAATTATAAAGGGTTACAATTGCAATAGTCCAGCCTGGACAGAACAAGAACTTGAACAAAAAGTTGTGCAGCATGTTCCGAAAGAAAGGGCCTGATCTTCTGGATGTTGAATAAAGCAAATCTGCAGGATCGGACAGTTTTAGCAATGTGGTCTTAGAAAGTCAGCTGATCATCAATCATAACTCCAAGGCTTCTGGCTGTTTTTGAAGGAGTTATTGTTGATGTGCCTAACTTGATGGTGAAATTGTGATGAGATGATGGGTTTGCTGGAATCACAAGCGGTTCTGGATACAAAAACACAACCCTTAGGAAAATTAATATAGCCTATGGTATGGCACTAACCGTGGTTTAATTATGGAATTTGTAGTAAAAATAAATACAAGTGGTAATTCATTTGCCAAAAAAACAAAATTGCACTTACAAAACATGGTAAAAGTAAAATAAAAAATCTTCAGTATTAAAGTCATGAGAGAGATGGATGGATAATGGAAGTGAAGGTGCAGTTCAGGAGAGAACTCTTAATTACGTTGCAAGTCCCCCAACCTAAGGATTCAAATCTTTTTCATGTCAGGTCCAAAAAAAAAAATAGGGTTGTTTCAGAATGGGTTGTGGGTGTATGAGTGTGAGATTTCCCAGCCTATTTTTTTTCCCAGTCCGCCCCTCATGGAAATTAATCTCTAGAACAGTCACTTCATGAGCATTTTTTACTTATTTTGAGAAACTATCATCATATCATATACAAAGAGACAGCAGTGTTTCAAAAAGACACCAATGTTTCAGGAGTTTAGTACACAAAATAGGACACATGCTTATTAGATAACCGTATTTGAGTTGATGTATATGCTTTTATTTTTTTATTAACTATTTTGGTAACACTTTACTTGAAGGGGTGTGCATAAGACTAACATGACACCTTCATAATCATGCTATGACACATGTCATGAATATGAAGGAGTTTTTATGCATGTTTATGACAACTGTCACTAAGTGTCATTCACTCAATTATGACATTTTTAATGCAAAGATGACATTGTTTGAAATGTCTTTGTTATGACACCTTGACATAAACCAATACATCATAACGTGTCAGTGTCTTTGTCATGACATCTTGACATTACCAAGACAACACAACTTGTCAGTGTCCTGGTAATGACAACTTGACATTACCAAGAAAACATAACCTGTCATAAATCTGTTATAAAGTATGACATAGCAGATTAATTATCAAATTTAGGAAACTACTTAGCTTTATGGGTTAACAGTACATTAAACTGTCATGTGGTTGGTTTTGACTGTCATGAGGCCGGGATTATAATTGTGTCATGAATTTATGACCAGTTTTTTTTTCTTCAGTGGTACAAATTGAATTTGTCATTAAAATGTCATTAAGTGTTAATAATCTGTCAAATAGTTTTATAACGGTGTCATGAATATATTTACACGGTGTCATTAATAAATTTCTTGACCTCAAGTAAAGTGGTACACATTTAATTTGTCATTAAAATGTCATTAAGTGTTAATAATCTGTCAAATAGTTTTATAACGGTGTCATGAATATATTTACACGGTGTCATGAATAAATTTCTTGACCTCAAGTAAAGTGGTACACATTTAATTTGTCATTAAAATGTCATTAAGTGTTAATAATCTGTCAAATAGTTTTATAACGGTGTCATGAATATATTTACACGGTGTCATGAATACATTTCTTGACCTCAAGTAAAGTGGTACACATTTAATTTGTCATTAAAATGTCATTAAGTGTTAATAATCTGTCAAATAGCTTTATAACAGCGTCATGAATATTTTTCATTTCATGTTTATTTTTTAGATAATAGACAATTTCAGATGTCTTAAAGAAGATGAATAGGTGTTAGAGAAATGAAATCAATCATCCAATAATAATAATTAAAATTGATAAAATTATATTTTATTGCATTTGGAGAACGATTCACCCAAAATTGAATTAAAACAGTGCAATGGTGGGGGTTAAGCAATGCAGCATTTGGTCCATATCACTGCAAAAACAGTTAATTACAGCATCCCACACATTTATATTGTCTTGACATGTTTTTTTACATCATGAATAAGTCTACCTAAGACACCATCATAATGGCGTACACCTAACCAGTGGTGCCACTCTATCATTTTGAGGTGAGTTTTCAGGGACTCAGGAGTACGATTTCCTCTACGACGCCATATTTCCAACTTGTAATTCTGCCATGCACGCTCAATATGCTGAGTATGAGCACCAGTCCCTGGATCAACAAAGTGTCTTTTATGGCAGACAGAATACTGACGATATCCGTACTGGGAAAGCTGTCTGTTGTAGGCACGCCATTCATCCGTAAGGATAGATGTTCTAGGTCTGATATGTCGTTGAATTTGGCTTATAAGTGTTTGCCTTGAGCGGTCCTTGACGAGTCTCAGAATGGGTCTTCTTGAAAGGCCATCAACCTCTAGCATCCCGAAGACCCACTGGCGTTTACGCCGCCAAGTGTTGCCACATCGGCCACGATGGTACTAAAAAAAGAAATAAAACAAGATAAATTCTTTAATAAGGGTTGTGCTGTATTTTTTTTTTCAATCATTGGAATCCAGTCCTTTTGGACAGTTAATAGACTGATCCTTCTTACCTGGCTTGATAACAAATAATTGCCCAACAGGTGCAAATGCATTTTTATTTCTTAAATGTTTCCATTTTCATAATTTCATTTCCTTAAAACAAAATATTGTTTCACTTCCATATTTTTCTGTACAAAAGCTTTCATATAGTACAACATAAAAAATATTTTGGATTGTATTTCTTTTTAATGGAACATACTGTAGATTAGCGGAATGCCATCCTAACCTGATTTCAATATATTTTGTATACGGACTTATTGTCTGATTTTAAATGAAGGGTATATTTATTTCTTACTATATTGTATGTTTTCAAACTAAATAAGATATACACATTTTTGCATTGCAATCTCAACACAGAAGACTGATGAGTTTTGTCTTATAAGGACATACACAGCAGCCATAGACTGTAAACATACAGTATCAGCCTTGGCGCCTGTTTCCAGGCATTAGCGTTCTCTAACGTCTCTCCAGCGCTACAAAACTTTTCTAATATTAACGCAGGTTTTATTACTTGTCTGATCGTAACACTTCATTTTCTAGTTATTTTCCTCCGACCTTTTTGTCTTTTGTACACTGTAAAAAATTAACTGTAGAACTTACAGCAACTTACTGGCAATTTTGGTTGTCTGTAAATTTATCAAGAGTAATGTAAATCATAAACTACAATTATACTGTAAAATTATACAGCACACCTGTAAAAGCTACAAAACAAGAGCGGCTGTGAATTTACAGTTCTTTACTGTAATCTTTACAGTATGTTACTGTTATTAATAATGTACTGAATAAAAACCTGATAACTCATTTCATTTGAGGAAATTGATTGGTCAATTGCCATTAAATATTTATAATGTGAGATTATTTCATTTGAATCCACTAAGAAAAAGACTATGAGTTAACTAGAAACATCAATTTAACTAAATCCTACTAGTGATCATCATCACACATGAACAAGTTGAAAAACTTAAAAACATCATCAATGCATCAGCAACTACACAGTCACTGTCTTTAAATAAAGCAACATGCAGCATAACATCAGTGTTTTTCTGCTCATCCTGGACTGAAGCACAGGCTCTACTCTTCAACACAATGGTGACACACAAAACTTAACAGAAACCCTTTAAATCCCAACAGAACATTAAACACTAACAACATATCTCCACTATAGCATTATGTGCAAAAACACCTATAATCACACAAAGCAAAGCACAGAATTGTACTTTTTTGTTCAGTAAATTTTACAGTGAGATTTTACTGTAAACAACTGACTTAAGCCACAGCTTTAGATGAAATCAACTGAAGAGAAAAGAATACTTACTTTATTTCTGTCATAATCAGACTTAATGAGAAATAACGGGCGTTTAGATGTTGATGATGTATTGACATTTCATTTGAAGTTACCATGATCGTGATTAGTGCTTTCTTTAGTTGGGCTCTCGACTCTATTTCTTTAACATGTCTTTGTACATGCTTGTTATGGCAATAAAAGCCAAGAAACAATATACTCTGGTATAGACTAGAGTCTGTTCTCTGAATATGAAGAATTGGTTGTAATAGTAGTATGATACTAGGATGTGATGTCATGAGATCAGATCATTTGTGTTTTACATATTTACGAATTACAAAACTTTTAAATTTACAGGAACACACACACATATATCAAGAGTCAGCATATGAACCTCAACAATGGTGACAAACAAAATATTCTGATAAACAGATAAACTCTAAACATCACAAATCAAGCTACTAAAAAGTCACATCAAAAAACAACAAAAATAAAAGCACATGGTAAAAATAAAAGAAAATAATACAATTCAGCTACATAATTTCTGCATGCAGCAATGCATTCTGGGAATTATGTACTATGGTGGTACCCAGCATACATTGCAACATGAAGCTTTTCATTTGAATGTCACCATTGTTGAGATTCATACGCCGATTGTTAATGTCTGTGTGTGAGAAAATAACTTAGCATTTTTAAAACTTTCTATGCATTATATATTATTAAACTGTTCAAATTATAACAAAGCTTTTTGATATCATATGTGTATGATTAATAGTCAATCATATGAAATGACCCACATGATTGCTTGAGAACAGATTAACATGTGAATAAAATAAGGTACAGCCTTGTAAGCTCAATTGATGACATCATCAATACAATGCCATAAATGCCAGATCACTTTTCTCTCAGCAGTTTTTGCTATAGCTGTTGTGCCTTATAAACACACACGTAAAGCAGCCAGAATAAAACTAATGTTCAAATGTCAAGGGCAAGAGCACAGCAAAAGCCAACACTCATCACCATCATGGTAAGTACACAATAAACAAACCATCAACATCTAAACCTCCGTTAATTCTCAAAAAGACCCTCTGATTATGACAGAAATAAAGTCAGTGTGGCTAGTAATAAGTGAAGCTGGTAATGGTGTTTGTGGAGTTGTTTAATCCTCCTCTGCTGAGATCTTCAGAGATTTAATGTCTTCTTTTCTCTTCAGTTGATTTTATCTAAAGCGGCTTAAGTCAGTTGTTTACAGTAAAATCTCCCGTCATCTCTCTTTACATAATCCCAGACTGGCACTGCACTAACATGACAAAACTGATACATGTCAAGTAAAGTTTAAGTAGGGCTTCATACAAATAAACAGCCTACCTTTCGTTTGTGAGCAAATTTGCTCTCGTCAATAACAACAAATCGATGTTGACCACCAATTCTCATTCCTCTGATCCTCAGTCTCTTGAGGGGGGCAATGCACACCTTCAAATATAGAAATAACACATCACAAGTTGACTGTTACAATGTCTTGGTATGGAAGTTGAGTGCATCAAATAAGTATGTAGCAATGCTGAATCCAGTTGTCTACAGTGGGTTTGGACACTGAAATAAAATTTTTCACATTTTACTTTTTTTTTACAACTAATAAGTAATGCAACAACCTTTCTGAGTACTTTTGTCATTCTTGTCAGTGTCTTTGAGCTTCCTGCTATACCGTCATTGATCATGGCAAGCTGCTTCAACTGCAAACCTTGTGCAAACCTGTAGGGAAGGAACAAATATTAAAACACCTAATTAGAGTCACTTAAAATTGTACTGTTTTTGCATTGATGGCCTGGCCTGCATAATTTCCTGTCACTGAACTGGGTAAAAGCAAACAACCCTTTGCGAAACAAAACTAGCCCCCTCTTTTTTGGATTCAAATAGTATAATATGACATTGGTGTAAAAACTTTTCTACCACTGTTTGACACATCAACAACATTTTTTCTGGTGAATTCTGAAAATGGAGTCTGTGTATTGCAATATGCAGGGCTGAGTTGATGTTGATAAATACACAAGTATAATTCACACACTACAAATCTTTAATGTATTTGTATTTAAGCCGTAAAAACTGTAATATTTTAAATTTTAAATGTTCCATTTTAAGTTTATAATAAGCTTAGGTTTTACATGGTTTATATATATATATATATATATTTAAAAAAAAATGGTGTCATTATCTCCAAGGATTACAGATGAAAAATATTTGTGTGGGCTAATTCTGACACATGTACAGTATTTATTATTTTTGTGCACTTTACTTGTCAAATAAATAAATACTGTACCTGTACATAAACTCAAGCCATTTCACCAAAGGGGTGTGAGAATTGGTGAATATTGAGCCATTGCGCACAGAGAGTGGTGAACTTTTGTGATGCTTACAGACCCTACAGAAAAAGAAGGCAAAATGCAAAAAAGTATAACACATGAAAATATCAAATATCATACGGATAAAACATATTGTAAACATTTCACATAATAATGCTAATTTCAGACTTCCGGGCCATTAATACAATACAGGTGGACTTCATCCAGACAGGTCCACTTCAATTGTGCAAAATATAATAATAATAATAATAATATATACTGTATATATATATATATATATATATATATATATATATATATATATAACTTGTACACAGCTGTTTTCAACATTGATAATAATAATGTCTAGTTTCAAATAAGATAGCAATTTCACTTCATTAAATTCTTTATGTATTTACAGACAGACAGACTGGCTTACCATCGTAACCCATCGCTGCGATCGCATTTTTCCAGGCGCATGCTTCGATTGCATTTTGGACACTGCATCCTACTTTTCAGGATACCCCATTTCTGCATCCATCTAACTATTCTTCTTTTTTTCGTGTTATCATAACTTCTAATATTTTTTAGGAGTTCTTGCAATAACCGCGTCATCTGTAACTGCTTTCTAAGCCAACAACCCAACCAGCCTCTGTCCTGTTCCACATTCAAATGTCGTGCCACATCAAATTTTGGCGCCTACTGGATGCGCGCGACGTGCGTAACGTTACCTGACTGTCCCGCGCGTTTATAATTGTCGTAAAACATACCACACGGACAACATACAGGAGCGTCAAAGAAACGAAGTACCCACGAAGTTCTCTATTTGAGGTAAGCTAAACATGAAACATTTGTATTTATTTAGGAACATTGACATCATAAGTCTTTACTGTTCTAGCCAACGTTGTACAGAACTGGTAGTTTACGAATGTAGCTGACATGACATGGTGTTTGTGTTCTTTGCTTTGCGCAACTTTATTTAGATGAAAACTCGTTTCAGCAAAAGAGCACATGGTGGAGTGATGGAGGCCAAGGAAGGTAAAGAAGAAGTACAAGTTGTGGATGATGCGATTGCGAATGAGGGCCTACAACAAGATGTGGATGATGTCCCTGTTGGCCCAAAGAGAAAGAAGACAGTCAAACATTCCCCGAGGAAATTATGTAAGTCATTTTTGTGTTAATACTTTAACAATCAGTGCTTAATTAAAACCTGTAGCTTAGTGTTCTAGCCACTTTGTCAGCAGATTGCCAGCATTTTTTCAATCTGTATTTGGCTGATTGTGGCACATTATATTTCCTATTTTTATTATTTTGTTTATATTGTATTTTTTGGTAATTGTAGCATAATAGTGTTGTCCCAATAGTAAAATTGCAACCAGTCCAAATACAAGTAATTTAACAAAGTTCTCCATACCAAAATAAACATGTTTATTTTTTTTATTTTTTTTTTTACAAAATTCTGTCTAATAATAATAATACATATTATTTATGTTTTTTTTTTGTTATTGCATCATGGATTATATATATATATATATATATATATATATATATATATATATATATATATATATATATATATATATATATAGCCAAGTACTTGGCTTTTATTTTGCAACATGCATTTAAATTGATGCACTCTGTTTTAAGAACACGAGGACATATGCTTTTAAAGGAAAAACCTAAAAAATTAAATTTGCTGATAAATGACTCCAGGCAATCCAATGTGTTGGTGACTTGCTTTCTTCAGTGCAATACAATTGGAGAAATTTAGTTTTCGTTGAAAAGTAAGCAGCAACAAAAATAATCCTCACAATTTTAGCTGATACACTGAGGTCTTATTAAGTGGAAGAATCGTTCTGTTTAAAAATTACATGTTATTTACAACTTAATAATTGACAACATTGCTAGGCTCCGAGCAAGGAACATTCTTGGGATGGGAGAATATATATACAAAAACATTTGTTTATTTAAAAAAAATGTGCAGTGTCACCAACAGGAATGTTGGAGTTGGCCAAACTAAAAGAACAGACCAAGATGGATCGACAGAAGATTGAACACCTCGAGGACCGCATTAAATACCTGGAAGAGGCCAACAGTGAGCTAAAAAACGACAAGGATTTCCTGCTTTCACAAATTAAGGGAGCCCCCAGTGCACCTGCATCTACTGGAAAGTCAGGTATATTAGGAACACAATTACCATTATTCATGGAGTTTTAAATGTTTGTGAAAGGACAGAGACACTGTGATAGAACCATTATCAACTTTCGTCACAGCAAACAGAACGAAAGTGTAGCTGTTTACTGCTCACTGAAGGGCCATGCAGCAGTAGTCATGTTTATTAAATGCAGTATATAAATTATTAATCACATTATTACATAAGGATCAAAACCATTGTAATTGTAATGTAAATGTAAAGCATTAATACTATATTATAGACATTTTCATAGGCACGTTGTGACTTTTGTAAAGCTGCTTTAAAACGATTTGTATTATGAAAAGTTCTATACAAATAAATTTGATTTGATTATATCCAATGACAAGCACTTACAATAGCTCTTTGCTCTGGTTTCAAAAACAAGACTTTACAGAAAGTTCCTTTAATCATAAACATGTTATGTGTGTTCTTCTGTGATACAGTTCTCTGCTTTCAGATGGAACCCAAAATTGGGCCTATTGAGAAATGTAACTTTTTAGATTTTGGGGCTTTGTTTATTTATACATTATTCTGCTTGTCCACCTGCCCCATTCCCCTTTTTCCCTACAGGTTTCAGAAAGACTGCTCACATTCCTTCTTCATCTTCACCTTCAATGTCTCCATCCCCCTCCTCTTCATCCTCAGACTTCAGCTCCTCATCATCCTCAGAAGAGGAGCAGCAGAAGAAGAAAAAGAAGAAGAAGAAGGAGAAGAAAAAGTAAAAAAAATACACTGACTCACACAGCCGTTCAAGAAGTAAGCACAGGCTTTGATTCATAATGAGATGGTTTCTTACATTAAAGTTGCCCATTACTGAAGTTTAAGCCAACATTTATATTCTGTCATAATTTTCTCTCATTCATGATGTTCTAAACCTGTGTGACTTTCTTTTTTTCTGGATATAAGATATTTTGAGAAATGTTTGTAAACAAAGAGTTTTGGCTGCCATTAACTTCCATATGGACTAAAAACAAAAACAACACTGAAACATTTCTCAAAATATCTTCTTTTGTGTTTCACAGAAAAAAGAAATTCATACAGATTTTGCATGAAATGAGGATGGGTAAATGAAAACAAAATGTTTCATAATAAATAATCCTATATTTAGCCTTTAAAGCAGACTAGAACAGATAGTAATTTCCACGCTGATTCAGTGTGCATCCTCCATCCAGGCTGGTTATGTTTGATTTAGGCTGTCAGATATGAAAAGACACAGCTTACTGTGCTGGTTCTTGTAAATTGAAAGGAGAATGCACAGTGAACCAGCAGGTTAAGTATAATTCTTTCATATCTACTGTTGCCTGAAAAGAAGCTGACACGATTAATCGCATTTGCTATTACATATCTGTAACAATGACAGACAATTGCCAGGAATTCCCAAAACTCACATTTCCGCTTCGCCACCTCAAACATCTCCCAGAAGACACGTGTTACTCACCATTTTACAGAAGCTTCTCAGGCATACCATTTGTCCCAGAACCTCCCGCATTTCGATAGCGTTTCCCGGATGCTGAGAAATCGCAGAGTGGGATGTCTGGCATCTTAAAGAACATTAGCTGAGATTAAACCTACTTCTAATACTGCAAGGATGACTGCAAGTGTCTCTTTTATATTTGTATTAATTAGGACTGTCTGTTTTTTGTTCAGTGACCACAACGGATGGAATCATCCGCCGCTACAAGAATGCCCTTAAGAGATTCACCAAGTTTGGATCCATGAAAAAGGCCTTTGCCAAAATTAATGTTGACCGCAACACAATTGCAAGAACAGCTATAATTGCTGAGCTAGCAATCACATATCCTGATACATTTCAGGAGCTGCTCCCTACAGATGAAGTCAATGAGAAGATCTCAGAATTTGCAGAGCGCTGCAAGAGGGCTATGACAAAAGAGATGGCTGAAACGATCACAGCAAAGAAAAAAAGTGGACAACTCCTCCCAATAATGTACAAGTACACCTAATTTTTTTTCTTCTCCTAAACAAGTGATCCTGTTGATTTCCCTCCAAAACACTAAATATATGTGTTGAGATTATTTTGTAACCCTCTGTTTGAGGAAGCACAGGTAATAATTATTATTATTATTATTTTTTTTTTCATTCAATGTCAGAAAATGTCAGAACCCTCTGTGTGAGGAAGAGCAAGTTCTGCTACTTGTCAGTTTTTTATGTATTGTGCACATACATAAAGTTAAGTCAAATCTTTTGACGTGTCTGTTGCATTTTGTTAAGGTATTTAACTTTATTTGACCATATAGGAATACCACTTAACATTTAATGACAAGTTAAACTCGTACCACTGCAGAAAAATATTCATGACACCGTTATAAAACGATTTGACAGATTATTAACACTTAATGACATTTTAATGACAAATTAAATGTGTACCACTTTACTTGAGGTCAAGAAATTTATTCATGACAGCGTGTAAATATATTCATGACACCGTTATAAAACTATTTGACAGATTATTAACACTTAATGACATTTTAATGACAAATTAAATGTGTACCACTTTACTTGAGGTCAAGAAATGTATTAATGACACCGTGTAAATATATTCATGACACCGTTATAAAACTATTTGACAGATTATTAACACTTAATGACATTTTAATGACAAATTAAATGTGTACCACTTTACTTGAGGTCAAGAAATTTATTAATGAAACCGTGTAAATATATTCATGACACCGTTATAAAACTATTTGACAGATTATTAACACTTAATGACATTTTAATGACAAATTTAATGTGTACCACTGAAGAAAAAAAAAAAACTGGTCATAAATTCATGACACAATTATAATCCCGGCCTCATGACAGTCAAAACCAACCACATGACAGTTTAATGTACTGTTAACCCATAAAGCTAAGTAGTTTCTTAAATTTGATAATTAATCTGCTATATCATTCCTTTTATAACAGATTTATGACAGGTTATGTTTTCTTGGTAATGTCAAGTTGTAATTACCAGGACACTGACAAGTTGTGTTGTCGTGGTAATGTCAAGATGTCATGACAAAGACACTGACACGTTATGATGTATTGGTTTATGTCAAGGTGTCATAACAAAGACATTTCAAACAATGTCATCTTTGCATTAAAAATGTCATAATTGAGCGAATGACACTTAGTGACAGTTGTCATAAACATGCATAAAAACTCCTTCATATTCATGACATGTGTCATAGCATGATTATGAAGGTGTCATGTTAGTCTTATGCACACCCCTTCAAGTAAAGTGTTACCACTATTTTTCCCCAAACCATTGTTAGATGCAGTTAGATGCCTGTAGTTATGCAAAGATTTGGTTTCAAAAACAGTATCTATAAACTATTTCTTTAGATTTTAAATCTGCTTTGAATTTCAGATCAATCTCTAAGTAAAAGGCAGTACTAAAGTCTGATTGTGTGGTGGATGTGTTCAAATGTGATCATCTTAATTCAGCTGATGAAGAATGATGAAAGTCTGACAGTATTGAGCTCTACTGTAAGGTTAAACCTGCATGGTGTAAAATGGTTGAAGATGATTAACTGTTGCAAATTAACATTCATTAGAAATTTATAAAAGTAATCAAAATGTACTCAAAAGTAATTAGTTACATTACTTTATTAAAGTAATTAAAAAAGTTACACTACTATTACATTTTAAATAGGGTAACTTGTAATCTGTAACCTATTACATTTCCAAAGTAACCTTCCCAACACTGTATATATATTAGGCTATATAAACCTCAACCCCCCATCCAGCCAGTCCGTGAGAATATTCTCAAAACATAACCGGTCCATGGTGTAAAAAAGTTCGAGACCCCTGTGTTAAGGTACACACACAGCTCTATATTCCAGACCACATGAAATGTTAGTTCCACCATTATGACATGCTCTCCGAGAACTGCATATACAGTACAGTATTGCCCATTATTTTTACATTTCATAATTTGTTTTGAATTTCTGTTTATCTCATGAGATGTTTTTTTGTTTGTGCATTAGTATAAGTAAATATTAGTGTCATTAATGATTTTCATGGCACAATATATTTATTGTTCTGAGGAAAGTTTTATTAATAGAAACACTATATAAAATTAGTACCAGGAGTCCATGATACGCCTCATGCTCATGAATCTCATGTCCCCCATATTACTGAAACTCCTGTACTCTCCAGGCCTGAAGTACCACATCCTGCCTCTGTAGTGGGGCTGCTCATAGAAGAGCCAATGGCCATCCATCACATGACAGGACTGGCAGTGAGACATGCGATAACGGTCCATGATGCTGTCACAGTCATCCATCATCTCGTACATCTGACCCATGAAGTTCTCCCTCTCGTAGATCCTCATACTGTAGGATCCCCTGTACTGTAGTGAAAGAGAAGTCCTTTTAGTTTATCTTTAAAAAAAAATCATTTAATTAATTTGAAGTTGAAGATAAACCTATTTATGTGTATATGTTAAGTAAGCTGAAATTGAGCTCACCATAGGGATCATACGGCAGGACCTGATGCAGTTGTTCATTCCAAACATAGACATGTAATCAGCATATTCGCCCCTCCTAAAGAAATACTGATTTCCCATGTAGTTGGGATGATCATACATCATCCAACATCCACTTTCCACTCTGCAAGAGTGACAGCGGCTCATGTAAGAGGAGAAGTCACCACAGTCGCTCATACACTCATAAGAGCGACCCTGGAAGTTCCTGTCCTCAAAGAAAGTGACCTGAAAATTAAAGTGTAATATTTTAGTGACATAAAGTGAGGGATACCAATTCAGATATTTCAAAGCGAAACTTTGTGGAAATGGGTGCTGGAACAAGGTTTACCTGCATGGTTGCACTGACTGATCCTCAGTAGTTCCACAAGGGAGAAGCTGAAGCTGATTCTGCTTGTTGACTGACTGCTGTCACCTGTGCTTTTATATAAGACTAAAGACTACATGGCCTCAATTGTTGGGCAATTCCTGACTGTGCAAGTTGAAACAGAGGTCATTCTAGCTAAAGCTTGGTATGTAGACCTTAGCATTTAAATGTATTAGAACAATACAAGTATATTGGTCAAAAAGAATGTGATTCAACAGATAAATTCTTAATAAATTATAGTAATACTTTACAGTAATGTTTAATTTGTTAACATTAGGTTATGCTTTTGTTGAGATTTTTTTTTAAATCTGTTTAATTGTAAATTGTTCACACCATTCTTAATGCATCATTTAATCATAAACATCATATAATGTTAATGTAAACTGTTATCGAAATGCTAATGAATGTGAATTGTAGAAATAAAATATTCACTTAGTTATCACCAAAGGGCACTTTATTTTGTTGCATATAGACTGTTGTGATGGTTCAGAATCCTGGTTGAAATTAGTTTTAGTAAGTAGATTTGTGCACAAATGCAACCTGTATAGTCATAATATAATAGGGCAGCTGGGGAACAACACAGGTTAAGGTAAAGCTTAAGCTTGTATTTTCATCACGTGGTTGCCGTTTTAGATTGAGAACCTCTGGCTATATAGATTTAGTGTTTTTTTTTTTTAATGAGTATGAGTTTTGCAATCATTAGTTATTTTGAACCTGTATCCTTAGCTCTGTCCATCCACAGAAGGGGCTTTTGTTTTGAGAAAAAAGTAAAGAGACAAAACCTAGTGAGTAATGCTAAATGGCACATAACTGATGCTAATTTTGGGGATTGGTGGTGAAAACTGGAATTATTTAAGGTGCAGTATATTCCCCTCATTATGTATATAAATAAGTCTTGATCAAACTAATGAAAGATTACAAAATAATTAAGTTATTTCAAAATAACTTTCAAAGACATTTTTAATGTAAAATTAATAGGAAAGAAATGGAGATTGATTGGAGTTGCATTTTCAAACTTTGAAGCATTGTTAATACAAATAATTGTGTTCTTCCTTTACATAAGTGAACATGTTGACGTATTGTGTTCCTTTTGATTCATGCCTTGAATCTTTTTACTTTTTCATATTATTTTTCAAAAAGTCAGATGTAACATCCCACTGGTTGACAATCATATAAACATTCACTGACTGCACTGTATATGCAGTTTGCTGACAATTCTGGAATTTCAGTCAAATACATGCTTATTTCACTGCTTATAAAACATACAATATGCTTTGAATGATCATTCATATCTTATACACTACTTTAGCGACAAGACAACGAGATGTAGTTGTTGTGAGAACAGCATTGACAGCAGCAATCATTGTCCCCTCCACCATGTTTAAAGTTTATGACCCGCCCAACTCGGAAACCCTGTTATCAAAATTCTCTCAGAATTTCCCAGTAGTAAATAAGACTTGAGATGCTGTTCACGTCCAATTTCCGATTAGGAAACTCATATTTGAATACTCGTATATGATAATTCTGATAGCACGTGAAGGCCGCATTAATCCTGGTCCTCACAAACCCCGGCTCTGCCTATTTTGCATGTCTCTTGTTTAACACACGTAATTCAAATCACCAGGTCATTAGAAGAGAGATCTATGAATGAACTGTGTTCCCATTGACATGGTCCCCACACAGATGTTCACTGTTCTCTACTCCCTGCACCTGGGAAATAGGCTGAAATTTATTTCACTTAAGAAAAAGGATTTGTGCTACACCACTGCCTGCAGAGTCTTCACCCTCAGCAGTGTTTTCCATTCAGTCCCGCCACAGTATAATTATAAAACGAAAATATATTTAAACTTCCCATTCTAACAGAAAAGGTCTTTAAAGTTCAGTTTTGGGCCATTGCTTTGGCAAAGTATATGTCAAATGAACTAAAACCAAATGCACAATATGGCTTTATCTCTTCATCAAGTCTAATTTTGCTGCACATTTCAAAGCAAAGTGTGTACTTTGTTCATGTGAATAGCTCACAAGCCAGTGTTTTCTGCACCTCAGGATGGCTCAGTTCATAGTGAATGCAGTGAACTCCATTATTGTATGTGCCATAAGTTTAGCATGGCCACCAATTATGCTTTATTTTCACATTCACACAATTTCCAATATTTTGAAGTACAGTAAATTACAGTAGTAGTAGTAGCCCTTTATTGTCACTAGTCACAAGTACCAGCGAAATTAGCCATCAACCTGTCCATACATACACAACATACATACAATGGGGTAGACAGAACAGGAAGACAGGGAATTGAGGAAGAAATACAGCATAACATTAGGAAAGTGAGGAGAAAAAAAAACCAACACCCGACCCATACTATGCTCCTTTTGGGAGTACAGTATGGGAACATGAAAAAACACCTCAGCAACAAAAGCACATACACCATAAACACACGACTTTGCAACTGGGGACGGAAATTGGGGGGGTCGAGGTAATCCAGTGCAGGCAGCAGTCGTCCTACCCTGCAGCTAGAAAGCGCTGGTCACGGACCCGCTTGACAGACTGGCGGTACAAAGCGGCGAAGGCGAGGGATGGGGGTGGGGAGGTGAGTGCATATCTGTATATGTGTAAGAATTTTGTGTATTTGTAGGCCTGGAGAGTTGCGATTCTCTCTAGATGCCTCAGTCCAAAGATTATACAGTGTCACAGCAAGTTGCCATGGAGACAGCCTTGGTCAGGTCCTAGACAGAGTCAACAACAATCAGCAGTCTTGTGGGAAACGGGTTGAGGAACGCAGAGCGTCTCGTTGCCATGCTTTCCAAGGGGAAATTTGTTATCCAGCCAAGGCCAAGCTGGGAGTGGAGCCGAAAGAAGATAAGATACCAGTTGTTTTGGTCTAGTAGCCGCATTCCAATTTAACGGTCACTATGATTGTCTTTTTTGGTCTCCAAATCCTCCAATTTCCTTTCCAAAGCCGTGAGCTTCACGGTGATGTTATCCATATTGCGTTATCCGTATTTCACTAGATTTCATTTTTGTAAGCCTGTTTCACTGAAGCTGGAGTTTTCCGGCAAAATAAAAGCTCTACTTCAGTTTCTAACAAAATAAAAGTGCAGTATGAAATGTAGACAGGCGGTTTAAATGGGTACTGCAGGACAAAAAGTATTGTAATATCCCTACTGTATTGTGAAACAAAATAATGTACTTGTGAAATATTATTTTTCATGTATTTTACAGTGCAAATGTTTTACAATATATAGCTATTACTTTCATAGGATTAATATACAACATTGTTGATATTATTCTAGTTTTTTTACTTCCTATTACACCTGTGTGAATGTAATTTAGACTAAGACAGTATATCACAACTAAAAAGAGGGTTGAGTCCCCTTTTAAGTTCAGGTCAATTCACCGACTTTTTTCTTAGTTAAGTTTTATTAAGAACATGGGTTGGAGCTCTAAATTTGGAACTCTCAAAGTGCATTAGATAGAAGAATTTAACTTTAAAATGTACAACATTTTCTTATGGTGTTGGGGGCATGCCCCTGGAGGTCCACCCACTCAAGTCTCACAAAATCATGTGGGAAACACTGCAAAACAAAACTTAATAAAGAAGTGTAAAGGTTTATTTAACTGTAATCATTGGATTTGCATAGTCATGTCTTAGGTGCACTTTAATGTAATTTGAATGGATATGCTACTTTCGTACTGGAATCATGGTGGAATATTCTGTGATGTATACTTCGCAGAGCACTTAAGGTCAAGTGGAACAAACATTGATAACAGAAACATACAGAATGTGTAGTTGGGGGTCGCAAGGACCAGGATTAAGAATCACTGGTGTAGTGTAACCACTAGCAGGTTTAATGATGCACCAAGTGTATCATTAAATAAGTGGAGTGTTACAAACTCTTGGTGCTAGGGCTGCACGATATTGGGAAAAAATGACATTGCGATATTTTATTTTTCTGCAGTATATATTGCGATATGAAATCTAATCAAATTTTTTCTTACAAACAAAAATGGGGTGAGCTCACTTACAGTCGCATTTTAAATGATTTAAACATCGACACCATCGTGTCAATTGATTAAAGGGATAGTTCACTCTCAAATTAAATTTTGGTATGTTTTAGCTTACCTCAAGGACATCCAAGATGCAGGTTTCTCTGTTTCCTCAGTATTTCCCATTTTGATATTTTTAGGTCCAACCGTTCTTGTCTGTGACTCACATAATGGATGTCTATCACCACCTCAAAGAGCATGCACAGAGGAGTCAAAATTAAACAATTCCCCATCGTAAGTACACATTGATGACCTAAGACACGAAACGAGCGGATTGTGTAAGAAAACGAACAGTATTTATATCGTTTTTACCTCTTGTACACAACCACGTCC
This sequence comes from Carassius carassius, assembly GCF_963082965.1. Taxonomy (NCBI): domain Eukaryota; kingdom Metazoa; phylum Chordata; class Actinopteri; order Cypriniformes; family Cyprinidae; genus Carassius; species Carassius carassius. The sequence goes on along the minus strand of NC_081773.1, from coordinate 17,530,520 downwards.
AACTGATCTGAGTGCACTAGTGCTTCCCGATGCGACGTGCGCGCGTGCTCTGGCTTAGTCTGTGCAAGCGCGGAAAGCGCCGGAAGCGATCTCTCGCGCGTGTACATCACTCATTGTTTACACTTACTGCCTATGGTTTACACAGATTTCGGAAGTATTACCTTTCACTGTGAAGATCTAAACATATTTAGACGTACAGGAAATTGCAATGGAAGACGATTTCAATATATCCATAGACAACGTTGAATTTTTTTCACAACCATATTTATTTGAAACAGAATACACAGACCAAGTACTCAGGAGCGATCCGCTGCAGCAGCACGTCTTCAAGCCTCAGAGACAGAGATCTCTTCAAAATTGGTGGTGTTTTAGTAGCAAGTGTTGTGAGATGCCAACAGAAGTGGAGAGCATATGTTGTCACGAATGGAACAACTACAAGATGACGACGAGGACATTGACTGTATCACATCACACGCTTGCCTGACTGAAGATCCTGATTTTTCTCCGCTGTTGAGACGCAGCGTTTTGCACGTTGTGTTTAGTTTGCCACGTATAAACTGGAGGCGATGTCCAATGCCAGAGGGACCCAATGGCACGCTGTCAATAGAGTGAGTAATGTGTTGTATTTTTATTATAAACGCAACGATTATAGGGTGCATTATAAACATAAATTTATTAAAATTACTGCATTATATTTCAGACAGTGCAGATTGGTGGCGTAGCGTGTGGTAAACAATGAGTGATGTGCATGCACGAGACATCACATCCGGGGCTTTCTGCTCTTGCGCAGACTAAGCCAGAGCGCGCGCGCACGTCACATCGGGAAGCACTCGCGAACTCAGATCAGTTGGACGTGGTTGTGTACAAGAGGTAAAAAAGATATAAATACTGTTCGTTTTCTTACACAAACCGCTCGTTTCTTGTATTAGGTCATCAATGTGTACAGTACTTATGATGGGGAATTGTTTAATTTTGCCTCCTCTGTGCATGCTCTTTGAGGTGGTGACCATAGACATCCATTATGTGAGTCACAGACAAGAACGGTTGGACATAAAAATATCAAAATGTGAAATACTGAGGAAACAAAGAAACCTACATCTTGGATGTCGTTGAGGTAAGCTAAAACATATAAAAATTTAATTTGAGAGTGAACTATCCCTTTAATATGCGCGAGGGAGAGAGAGCAAGACAGCGCTCCTGTTGTTTGAAGACGGTCTCTCTCTCCCTCTCTCTCTCTCTCTCTCTCTCTCCCTCTGTCTCTCGCTCTCTCTCTCTCTCTCTCCCTCTGTCTCTCTCTCTCACGCGCGCTCTCTCTCGCGCTCTCTCTCTGTCTCGCTCGCACGCTCTCTCGCGCTCTCTCTCTCTCGCGCTCTCTCTCTCGCGTGCTCTCTCTCTCTCTTTCTGCCCTATCAAAACTTTCACTCTATGATGGTTAAGCTGAGCAATTAATCCGCGAATCACATTCGTCAAGGGCCGGGGAGCAGCTGGCCCGTACAGTTAAGGAATAACGGATCAACTAGACAACCTACATTGCACATCCTGGATTCGTACATCGCGATATGGATGCTTAAACGACACATCATGCAGCCCTACTTGGTGCATAAAGAAGATCTGTAAAGTTGCAAAGACTAAAGTCTCAAATACAAAGAGATTTCTTTACTAGAGTTAAGACTCATCCACACCCCCCTAAAACGGCTTGTTCTAACACGCCCCCACATCTCTACATCACTATGTGGGAAGAATTGCATAACGCCGTCCAGATGTTTTCGCAAAGTAAGAATGCATACTTTTTATTCTCTCTGCTGCTGCCGCTGCCATATCATGGAGTTGTTGTGTGTTTCACTGTGAAAGCGAAACTACTCGTTTGGTTTTCCAAAAGAGGACACGACTAGAAATACGTGGTTAAGTTGTATTTCAACACTGTTCCAGAACAGTCCAACCCAAATATTCAGATGTGTGCTGAGCATATTATGGAGGATGAGGACTGTTTGCTGAACCAGTAGCCTACAATGCATCTGTGGCACAAAGTTGGGCGGTTCAAACATTGCAAGGACAGTCTGGCACTTCTGACTCACAGTTTGTAAGTACATTTATTTATATTTAAATAATTTGCCAATGATGATTCAAACGCACGTTTTTAGCAGTGTAGAGTAGGCTTGTTTGTTGTTTCTCAGATCATAAATGCAGACATGGTTTTATGTTTGTGCAGAGCGATACACAACGCGTAATAAGACAGTGTAAGTCATTATAATCAGTAATTATATCCCAACTGGATGCAACAAATGCCTTGTTTGTAATGGGTTTTATTGGTTTTGTCTCTCCTAGTGTTGTCCAGATCGCGAACAAATCTTTATTTTTAGCTGGATCTTCTTATTGAACCAGTCGAACCAGTTCACCAAATCGAACTGAATCATTTGAAATGGGTTGCTTCTCCAGTACGCACTAATCCACAAAGTACTTAAGTTATTTGGTTTAGAAACGTGCCTTACACTCCCTCTGACACAAAATAAACCAATATCCCAAGTCATTCAGTTACTCCTAACAGTACATTGACTGAACTGCTAAATAAGAACCGATGATGGGATGTGCACAAGCAGAGCAGCTGGTCTCATGCTGCTGGCCTGGGAGACGGCATAGTATGTTAAGGGATGCAACATTTCCATCACATGCTTTAGGCATTCTGCCAATGACAACACACTGGATAGATGGCCAATCAGAGAACACCTCGCTTTTCAGACCGATGAGCGTTGTAAAAATCAACAAACTTCAGAAAGCGGGGCATAGAGGAGAAACAATAATGTGCAATATATGCAAAAAATTTTTTACCTTAAACTGAATAAACACATTGCATTACACCAAATACACAAAATAATGTTCTTTTTAGCAGCATCATATGGCCCCTTTAATACTGTCAGCCACAGTTATTGCAACTCTTCTGGGCTACCATGTATGAAAGTCAAATCACGGTTGATCTTCCTGAACAAAGTCAAGTCACGGTTGATCTTCCTGAACAGAGTGATCTGAGAGAGGCAAGGATCACATCTGGCAAGGAGCCCATCAACCTGTTGATCCATCAATTCTGTTGGACTTGCTTGCTACAGCCCTTGACATCTGCCCCAGCATAGGCAGCTGGTTTAGCAGATCCGTGGCTGTACAAGAGGTAAACATTGGCAGGCTAGCTTTGGTGGCTAACCCTGCCCCCAAACGCTTTCAGGTCATTGCTGTTTTTCTGGAATTTCTGCGATTCGATGTACATATACTTAACGGGACTCTTGGATTACTTACTGGATTACACATTGCTTCACCAGAACAGTGCTGTGTCAGGAGAGATCGCTTGTAGTGTGTTGGTGTTGACGCGGGACCCTGTGCGCGTGCGCGATGCTTTGGCTGGTGATCGCGCTGGTCCAATTGACTGTTTTCTGCTGCCTACAATATCAGTATGTCTGGTTCATTATTGCTATTGATCTTTATCATTGCACTATTCCATTGTAAATCTTCCATTCATCATGTACCAGGATCATCTGTTTTTTTAATTCCCCTCTTCTCTATAACCTCATCTGATTTAACTGTTTTTTCTAGAGACACAGTTGCCTTTATTGTCACACAATGCTTAGGTTCCAGGCAGTATCCAGGCAGTGATATCATTGCTCATTCCCAAATCTCTGTATTCACTGTACTATGTTCATAATCCTATTTCTTCTTTTTTTTTCCTAAGTGCACTAAACCTCTGTAACCTCTGTTGAAAACTTAACACCTCATATATTTTCATTTGATGACTTCTGTAATCGTAAAAGCTTTGGTTTTATGCACATTAACATTAGAAGTCTCCTCCCTAAAATTGACTTAGTCACTGCACTGACACACTCAGCTAACCCTGACATCTTAGTTGTGTCTGAATCTTGGCTTAAGAAATCCATCCATCTGCAAAAGGGGGTGGAGTTGGATTCTATTGCAGAGATAACCTACAATGTTCCATTGTTCTATCTAGGTCTGCCCCCAAAATGTTTGAGATCTTAATTTTAAAAATCCACTTTTCCAAAGATAAGTCACTTACAGTAGCTGCTTGTTATAGACCTCCTTCTGCTCCCAGTTGTGCTATAGATATATTATGTGAATTGATTGCCCCATATTTATCCTCTGAGTTCTTACTATTAGGAGACTTAAATTTGGACATGTTAAACATCTCAAAAATATACAGTCTAAGCTGGATGCACTCAACCTGACACAAATGATTAATGAACCCACTAGATACAATTTAAAATCTGATAACAAAAGCACTTTAATTGGTATAGCTGTGACTAATATGCCTTCAAAATATACTCCAGCGGTCTTCAGTCAGGATCTAAGTGATCACTGTCTCATCACATGTGTTCGAAATGGGTCTGCAGTTAAAAGACCTCCTCTTGTCTCCATCCAATGCACTCTAAAGCACTTCAGTGAACAAGCCTCTTTAATAGATCTTGCCAAGGTATCCTGGAAGGACATTGACCTGATACCATATGTGGAAGATGCCTGGTTATTTTTTAAGGATGCTTTTATTTCTATCCTGAATAAGCTTGCTCCTTTTAAAAAGTTCAGAACTAAAAAGAGATACAGTCCTTGGTTTACTCCGGAATTGACCGCCCTCAGCAGGCACAAAAACATTCTATGGTGGACTGCAATTAATCCTCATGATATGCAGCTTTTTAAGGAAACCTTAAACCATTAAAACACAGGCAGTGAGGGAAGCTAAGGCTAGTTTCTATAAACATAAATTTGCTTCTTGCAGTACCAATTCTAAAATGTTTTGGGACACAGTCAAATTATTGGAGCACAAGAACACCTCTGCACAACTGCCCACGGCTTTAAAGCTAGGAGACACCCTCACCACCAACAAGTCCACTATAATAGAGGGATTCAATAAGCACTTCACTATGGCTGGCCATACATTCCACCTGGCTGCATCTACCCGGCCCAACCATACAGCATCTACGTTAACACCTGGTTCTAACCACCCACAATTCTCTTTTGCTGAAATTCAAACTGAAGATGTCTTGTGAGAGCTACAAAACCTCAACCCACACAAATCAGCTGGACATGACAATTTGGACCCCTTCTATTTGAAAATATCAGCTGCAATTATTGCTTCACCCATTACCAGCCTGTTCAATCTCTCACGTGTTTTATCAGAGATACCTAAAGACTGGAAAGTTGCTGCAGTTGTTCCCATATTCAAAGGTTGGGACCCTACAGACCCAAACTGTTACCGACCCATCTCCGTCCTGCCCTGCCTTTCAAAAGTCAAGTCAACAAACAGATAATAGGTCATCTCGAGTCACATCATTTCCTCTCTGATATGCAATCTGGCTTCAGAGCTGGTCATGGGTGCACCTCAGCAACACTAAAGGTCCTAAACGATGTTATAACAGTTCTTGACCAAAAACAACATTGTGCTGCTGTTTTTATTGACTTGGCCAAAGCTTTTGATTCTGTCAATCACAGTTTTCCTTTTGGAAAACTTAAGGCCCTGGGGTTTCTCAAACACGTGCCTTTCTTGGTTTTCTAATTATTTCACTGACAGATTTCAGTGTTTTAAGTCTGAGGGACTGCTGTCTGAGCCTCTGGCTCGATTCTTGGCCCGATGTTATTCTCTGTTTATAATAATGATGTCGCTCATGCTGCAGGCAACTCTCTTATTCATCTCTACGCAGACAACACCATTCTGTACACTTCAGGCTCAACATTGGAAAACAATTTAGAAAAACTCCAAAAGAGTTTTGAAGACATTCAGTTAGCCTTCTGTGATCTTCAATTGTCTTTAAACTCTAGTAAAAAAAAAATGCATGATTTTTAATCGGACACATTCTGTATCTTCGGGCCCAATAAACATCACCACCCTGAATGGATCTAAGCTGGAATATGTGGAGAAATACAAATACCTAGGGGTCTGGCTAGACCCCTCACTTTCCTTTCAAACCCTTCCTCTCTAGACCCTTCAAAAGCCTGCACCTCTTTTGGCCGCTCTTCTTTTAAATTTTCTGCTGCAAATGATTGGAACACTTTACAAAAGTCTCTCAAATAAGAATCTACTGTTTTAATCACTACTTTTAAAGTTTTACTCTCAAATTTACTGAGGGACCATTGTACATGTTGATGCTCTTTGTGAACAAAGCCTTATGTATTTTTTGCGCATTCAACTGAATGGCTGTCATTGCATGTATTTGCCCATTATCAGTTTATCTATGTTGGACTATACTATTATCCTACTGCTATTTTTCTTGCACTGCCATTTTACATTTTTAAACTATTAGGTTTTTAAATTTTTATTTTTATACATTGTCCAGTATTTTTAACTGAATCTGAATGTCTTCTATATTTATGACTGTGTATTTGAATGTCAGTATGTTATGTGTAACTTCATGTTGCCTTGTACCCTGCATCTTGTCGCGGTTGCAAATGAGAACCTGTTCTCAACCGATTAACCTGGTTAAATAAAGGTCAAATAAAAATAAAAAAGAAAGAAGCTTATAAAAATAAATTTTTACTTAATATACATCTGGGTATTGCACTTTATTGTGTACTGAGTAAACTGAGTAAAACAACATTTAAAATGATAAGCTGTTATTTTTGTTTCAAATACATTTTTGAAAAACTTAAACTTTTAATCCTGTGTTTATTTTTTTATTTTTTATTTTTTTAGTGGCATTAATGATTTTCAGGACGATGTTTATTGTTGTAGAGAAATTATTTTATTTATTAACACTAGTACCAGGAGTCCATGATGCGCCTCATGCTCATGAATCTCATGCCACCCATATTACTGAAGCTCCTGTACTCTCCAGGCCCGAAGTACCACATTCTGCCTTTGTAGTGGGGCTGCTCATAGAAGAGCCAGTGGCCTTCCATCACATGACAGGACTGGCAGTTAGACATGCGGTAACGGTCCATGATGCTGTCACAATCATCCATCATCTCGTACATCTGACCCATGAAGTTCTCCCTCTCATAGATCCTCATTCTGTAGGATCCCCTGTACTGTAGAGGAAGATAAGTAATTTCAGTTTTTCAGCCAAAAAAAAGTTAAAATAAATCTATTTATGTTTATATGTTATCTTACAAGCTTAAACTGAGCTCACCATAGGGATGGTACGGCAGGACCTAATGCAGTTGCTCATTCCAAACATTGACATGTAATCGGCATAGTCTCCTCTCCTAAAGAAATACTGATTTCCCATGTAGTTGGGATGATCATACATCATCCAACATCCACTCTCCACTCTGCAAGAGTGACAGCGGCTCATGTAAGAGGAGAAGTCACCACAGTCGCTCATACACTCATAAGAGCGACCCTGGAAGTTCCTGTCCTCAAAGAAAGTGACCTGAAAATTCAAATATAATATTTTAGTTATATAAAGCGAAATACACCAAATAAAAAATTAATAAAATAAAATAAATAACTGTGTGGAAATCGATGTGGAAATCAGTGCTGGAACAAGATTTACCTTCATGTTTGCACTGACTGATCCTCAGTAGTTCCACAAGAGAGAAGCTGAAGCTGATTCTGCTTGTTGAATGACTGTCACCTGTGCTTTTATACTAGACCAAGACTAAAGGCTACCGGGCCTCTATTGTTAGCCAATTCCTGACTGTGCAAGTTGGCATAGAGGTCATTCCAGCTAAAGCTCGTCATGTAGTTCTTAGCACTCGCATTTATTAAAATACTTCAGAAGTTTAAACATTTCTAGTATTCTGTATTAACGACATAATTACGAACAAAAGAATAACAAACAACCCAAAATTATTTCTCTCAACTATTTCTGTGATATATTCAGAGTTAAAAATGAGCTTAGCTTTAGTTACTAACCTCATATGTAGTTTTATAAAATACAGCACTTCTACTGTTATCAGTACTTTTATACAATCCATAATTAATGCTTTTGATATTATGGGGAAGCTTGCGACTTATAGTTTGTTTTGCAAATGTTGTTTTCAGTGTTTGGTATATACAATCATATCCAGTGTCATACAGTGTCCCTTTGCTAAGTTCTGCCTTAATGTTGTTGATGACTGATTCATATCAATAACTCAAGGACAGACAAAATGCAAAAACTATTTCTTGTTGTTGTTTGTTCTTTATTTTTTTTCCTTCTTCACACTGTAAACATTTTAGATTTTTGAAAAATACAAACGGTGTGTTAAAGCCAGCTAAACATATTTCACACCAATAAAAGCACTTACATTTGCACCAGTTTAAATCACTGATAGTAACCTAACATCATTTAATTTACACTCTTAAAAACAAAGGTGCTTAAAAGGTTCTTCACAGCGATGCCATAAAAGAACCATTTTTGGTTCCACAAAGAACCATTCAGTCAAAGGTTGTTTAAAGAACCATCTTCAAAAAGGTTCTTCTATGGTTTCGTGAAGCACCTTTATTTTTATTAATAGTGTATGTACTGATTTAGGTCATTGTAGCATCAGTCATAACAAAAAAAGTTCACAGTACCATAGTGATTGTGATGTAAGAAACATTAGGATATGTTCTGTTCACTTAGACTGATATATGAGTTGTAATTGTTATCAAATGAGACTTTTCACTTTTAAGTTGACTGTGAGAAGCATTTTTATTTGCAAATTATAGTTTATAATCATATTACTGCTTCTAAACATGCTATGCAATGTCACAAATAATTCCAGTCTACGTAACAATATTTGAGATTATACTAATGTTTTTATTAGCCTGTGCTTTCTATCAACTACGTATTGCCCTTTTGAGGCCTTTAGTTGTTTAACTCTTTCCCTATCAACATTATATCAGCATTAAAAAGCATGACCAGCCACCACCAGCATTTTTGATCATTTTGACAAAACTTTAATGTCTCCCAGAACATGCAGTATGTCAAAAGAGTGTGTGCTTTTAAGCAAACCCATTTTATTCTAGCTTCATGCATTCCTTTTTTATCAACACTTAAATGTAAAAACAAACAAACAGACAAACAAAAAAACAGTTTGAACAAAAAGATTAGAAAATCATGTTTCTGTCAATGACTATGTCTGGATTGGTGATCGAGACCAATATGGAGTAGATCACTTCCATCAGCAACCCCTAAGCTTGCACAGTCCTGTATGAATTCTTGGGTCAACATTTCATTTGGGTAACGTTAGGCAGTTTAGATTTGTGTGCTGTTTAATGTTTAATGATCACATTATTTTATACATGCATCTGCTTGCATGTTATCGCTTGTTTCTGCTTCTTTGTCTGTTTTGATCAGGAGATTTTGTACTCTTTCAGATGTGTAATAGTGCCCCCTACCATATATCAGTGAAAACACATCTGTCTGTCAATGCCGGGGAAAGACTTAATAACAATTATCATGAAAAACTAACCAAGAAAAATTTATTAGCATTCAACGTGTAAATTATTTTGTTAATTAAAGTGTGTTTTGTGCAATACTAATTTTTACAACACAAGGTTTGCTTTTGTAAAGAAATAATTTTATTGAAACACTAGAACACTAGTACCAGGAGTCCATTATACGCCTCATGCTCATGAATCTCATGCCCCCCATATTACTGAAGCTCCTGTACTCTCCAGGCCTGAAGTAACACATCCTGCCTCTGTAGTGGGGCTGCTCATAGAAGAGCCAGTGGCCGTCCATCACATGACAGGACTGGCAGTGAGACATGCGATAACGGTCCATGATGCTGTCACAATCATCCATCATCTCGTACATCTGACCCATGAAGTTCTCCCTCTCATAGATCCTCATTCTGTAGGATCCCCTGTACTGTAGTGGAAGAGAAGCCCATCAATTATTATTTTTTTAACCCCAACCAGAGTTTAAATGTACACATACATCTTAGATTATGTTTCTGAAAAATCTAAATATAATTGTAAATTGAACACTCCTTCAAGACAATTGTCCCGAGTGTATTGATTTAATCCAAACACATCCAAATATTCATGGAACTCACCATAGGGATCATACGGCAGGACCTGATGCATTCATTCATTCCAAACATAGACATGTAATCAGCATATTCGCCCCTCTTAAAGAAATACTGATTTCCCATGTAGTTGGGATGATCATACATCATCCAACATCCACTCTCCACTTTGCAAGAGTGACAGCGGCTCATGTAGGAGGAGAAGTCACCACAGTCACTCATACACTCATAAGAGCGACCCTGGAAGTTCCTGTCCTCGTAGAAGATGACCTGAAAAGTCAGAATTATTCTTTTAGTATTTTAGAGTTACATTATGAAATTAATTTAAATCAAATGTAAAATTGTTGTTGGAATGAAATTGACCTTGCCCATCTTGGTTGCACTGGCTGATTCTCAGTAGTTCCACAAGGGAGAAGCCGAAGCTATTTCTGCTTGTTGACTGACTGTCACCTGTGCTTTTATACTAGACCAAGACTAAAGACTACACCCTGTCTATTGTCTGTCAATTCCTGACTTTGCGAGTTCAAATAGAGACCATTATAACTAAAGCTTATTATGTATATGTTAAAAACATATTTGTCATGATTCGAGCATTTCTTATTTTTATTAAATAAAGGATTGAAACACACCTGTTAAGCTGATATTTTCTTCTTATATGCCAAAATATAGTAAGGTCTAGTATAGTATAGTATAGTAGTATAGTGTGTAGTGTAGTGTACTATAGTATTCAATATTTGTAAAGCAAATAACCAAAGCTAAAATTTCACTTAACCAAATATTTCTTTTCTGAATTGGATCTATATTTTTGTAGTAAACTGAGTTAATCCCTTCATTTCTGTTTGTAGCACAATATTAGATATTTTAATGTGAGCACACTCAAAGTCATTAAGTGATTTTGTGAAATGTTTGAAATATTTTGTACCACATTTAAAAAGTGTTTACTGCAAATCTCCTCACAAACAAAACTAAAACTTTTTAGATGTATTAACACAGCAGATAATTTGCAGTTAAATGGGGAATAAATTGTGTAAAAACTGTTTTCATTTAGAAATTGCAAGTAAATTTTACAATTACAAAGAAACGGCAACATTGAATTAAACATAACATTTTGAAGTAGAACAAAAAAAATATTTGTTTTATTAATAAATTGAAGTGTAATATTTTGTGTATGCTTTTTGATTTGCCAATTTGAATTGATTTGAAATAAGTTTGGTTAGCTGATTGCTTTGTCTCAGATGGAGAAATAAAAAACGTGTTTTACTCCTATTGAGACAAATCAAGTAACTCAATAAAAATTATTATTAGTAGTATTAGTAGTAAATCCAATAAAGCAGTTTCCCTAAGATAACCTCTATTTCTTTTTGGCATCTGTCAAGATGTAAGAAATAAGTTTTTTTCTAAAAACTGTCCTGACAAGATTGTGGTTGGAATATGTTTGACAGCATGTAAAGAGAAATATGAACAAAAAGGTTAAAATAAAATAAAATAGATTTATTTGGAAACCACACACTTCTTTGGTTTTCACTTGTTAAATTTAGAAGCTATGTTAAAGATTCATTGCAGTTGTAATATAGTGAATGAAATCTATGTATGATATTTTTTGTTGTATTTTATATTTTTTGATCTTGATAGCCCCAGTTCCCATTATTTTACATTGTATGGAAAAAGAACAGCCAGGAGACTCACAAAAACTCATTTTGTGTGCCCCAAAAGAAATAAAAAAATTGAGATTTTGGAACAAAATGTGCTTCAGTAAATAATGGCATACCTACAGTATGCATTTGTATGTGTATTATGTTCCACAATTTGCTCAAATTCAGATATTTTCAATTCAAGTTTATTTGTATAGCGCTTTCCACAACACAAAATGTTACAAAGCAACTTTACAGAAAATTACTTTTCTACAGTATATTTAGTAGTAGCTTATCAGTGGTGACTGTTAGTTAATGTACATATTGCAGAAATGTGTGGAAAAATCAATTAAGGATGTACTCAAACAGAAGATGAACACTATTCACAGCAATTATTATATTTTGCTATCAAACTTATAGCAAAATTTGGTTGTTCTGTCTGTTGTTTCAGGGTTGACATCATCTGAGGTCCTCTGAGGGGTTGGCATCATCTCTTTTCAGGTGTTCTGGATCCAGACTGAAGCTTGTGTAAATCCTAGTTACCACGGGAGGTCAATCCTGTGGCAGAAACAGAGAAACAAATAGAGACATAATTAGCAGAGCTGCTGTTCCAACCTAGTAAAATTAATTAGTTTAACCCAAGTAAATATTTTCATAATAATAATGTGCATTTGATTTGATATAACTGTAGTACAAGATTATGAGATGCATTATTTGAATGCTTGGCCAAAGAGATGTGTCTTTAATCTAGATTTAAATGGTGAGAGTGTGTGTGTGAACCCCAAAAGTTTTATCAGGAAGGCTATTCCAGAATTTGAGAGCCAAATGCAAAAACTTAGTGGACTTTGCTATCCTAGGTACTACCAAAAGTTCAGAGTTTTGCAACCTTAGAGAGCATGATGGATTGTACTGTGGTATGAGACTACGCAGGAGTTAACCCATTAAGAGCCTTTGGTAATAATATTTTGTAACTGATACAGAACTTAATAGGTAGCCAGTGCAGAGACTGTAGAATTGGGGTAATATGATCATATTTCCTTGATCTGGTAAGGACTCTAGTCGCTCCACTTTTGGACTACCTGTAACTTGTTTATTGAGGATGCAGGACAGCCACCTACATGTACCTGTAGCAGTGCATTACAATAGTCCAGTCTACAGGTCATGAATGCATGAACTAGCTTTTCTGCATCAGAAACAGGTAACGTTCTGTAACTTGGCAATGTTTCTAAGATGGAAGAATACTGTTTTTGTAACATGGGAAACATGTTTTGTCTTGTCTTTTCAAAAGACAAGTTTCTGGCTAATATAACACCCAGATATTTAACTGTAGAGGAAGTAACAGTACATCTGTCTAGTTGCAAATAGCAGTCCAAGATATTTTGTGTATTGTTTTTTGGTCCAATAAGTAATATCTCTGTCTTTAATCCGCATTTCATTGGAGAACATTATTGGTCATATAATATTTTATATTTTTAATATACTCTGTTAGCTTAGATAATTTAGAAGTTTCATCTGGTCTTGTTGAGATATACTGTATAGTTGAGTATCATCAGCATAACAGTGGATACTAATCCTGTATTTTCTAAATAAGTGGCATAAGCGGGAAGTTGACATTGATTAAATGTATGTTGTATTGCATAAATCAGGAATGCATTCATAAATTTGTGCACTGACATAGGCAAGCATTTACTTTTTTTAACAATGACTAGCAAGCTGGCTAAAAATATCCTGCATCCTGCAATATATGGAAATGTAGTGTAATCTATTAACTACACATAAAAACCTGACTTTTTACTTAAGTGCCATATCATGCCATAAAATATTTTTAATACGACTGGATTTGCATTTAATGTAAATTTTAATAACAATATTGTAAGATACTTATTTTAACACTTTCATTTTACAGAGAGTAAAGAACATTTACATTATCAAAAAACATTTTCATTCAGTCTAGCCAGAGTTCAGGCACTCTCAAAAACTCCCATTAAAATCACTGAAGCACTTTACATTATGAAACGAATATCTTACTTACATTCGTACGCACATCTGCACTTTTTGTTGTTTCTGATGAGAGAATTCGCTAAATAATTCAGTCAGCGAGCAAGTGAACAAAACACTGCGTTTCAGTGATGACTCTTCTGGACGTCTCTGATTGGCCATTGCATCCATAAGCGCAACAGAATAGTTTCTGATTGGTTATCATGAAGCGTTGTACGAACGCGTCTGTCTCTGGCTCAGCGCCAGCCAGCGAACGCAGATTTGAATTTAGCAGCTGATGCTGTGCACTGAACGATCTATTCTCACCGCTGTGATTGTATCAAATATATAAAAAATATTATTCTGCATTTTTTTTTTTTTTTTCGTTTGGAAGCTGCATTTAAAATCCAATTGGCTCAGAAATCTGAGGGGGCACGTGCCCCCTCACTTTGAATGGGCACGACGCCTCTGATGTTGACATAATGCTGTGTTGATTTAAAAATATTGGCCAGTTCTGTAAAAATTCAACAGTGCAGCCAGTGTTGCCAGATGTACGATAATTATCGTATTTGTACGATAATTTTTTACCTCTGTATGATGTACGATCAATAATGAAAAAAATTGCGTAGTGTACGATCATTTCAGAATTCTATGAATGTTTAAATGAGGGTAGTTGCAGTCATAGGGCTTCTTTACTCATACACGAAATTGGCTCATTACACACACTCTAAATGCGTTCGTGTGCACCTGAGGGTGTGTTAAGAATGCAGGAGAGTGCCGTGCTTTAAAGCCAACGAGCACTAGTTGCGGTCCATGACAGCAAGAACCCCTTCAACATCTGGCAACATGCAGGATTCCGATGACAGAGGCTCAGATGTCGAGTTAACTGCACCAAGCAGCAACAGCTAAATTCTTTCTTCACTGGATGCGACAAAGCAAGTGTTAAAAATCATTTTAATATGTTTTAATATGCGCCGCGATGCAGACAGTCACTGAAAATAATGGGATAGTATTTTGTCTCACTGCTTCCGTCCAACAATACGCCTTGTTATCTATTGTGGTAATTTGCAGGTCGTGTCAAAATGTTGTTGGTTTAGAATAGATAAATAACTCTTTTGACTCGTATACGATAATTTTCTTCCAGATACGATAATTTTGAACTTCTGTTACGATACTTCGACATTTCCAATCTGGCAACACTGAGTACAGCTGTGTTTATTGTCTTACAACCTCTGAATCAATGAGTAGGCCTATTTTGTTGTCTTTATAATGAGGGCCTAAAGTTAAACAGGTCATTTTTTGAGAATGACACATATCTGGTGTTATGTGGAAATCAAGTAAGTAGCCGTTAAACAATTAAGCCAACTGAAATTCTGGTATGCTTAATAAATAAAATGGTTCATAAATAAAATGTCTCTGCTCTCTGCTGTAAAATGAGGTTCAAGTGCCTTGCTCAAGGTTGCAATATCCTGTTGGGTTTTGAAAGATTTTCTTAAAGACAGTCTCTGGCTTTGGACTTAATGTTGCACAGCTGAAATAGTCATTTTTAAGAACTAGCTGATATGTTAACTATAAAATGTTGTTGGCTATCATCTTAAATAGGTCTTGAATGTCCACTCACATCTTTTGAGGATTTATTGTGACTTTTTTATTTATGAGTAAGTTAAGCTATGGTGTATTTTGTGTTCATAAATACAAATATAGGTGGTACTTAACACAAGGTTTAGTTACAAATTATTTTATTGAAACTTTGGGACACTAGTACCAGGAATCCATGATACGCCTCATGCTCATGAATCTCATGCCACCCATATTACTGAAGCTCCTGTACTCTCCAGGCCTGAAGTACCACATCCTGCCTCTGTAGTGGGGCTGCTCATAGAAGAGCCAGTGGCCTTCCATCACATGACAGGACTGGCAGTGAGACATGCGGTAACGGTCCATGATGCTGTCACAATCATCCATCATCTCGTACATTTGACCCATGAAGTTCTCCCTCTCGTAGATCCTCATTCTGTAGGATCCCCTGTACTGTAGTGGAAAGAAGTCATTTATCATTTTTTCGGCCAAAAAAAAGTTTAAAATGAATCGATTTATGTTTATATGTTATCTTACGAGCTTAAACTGAGCTCACCATAGGGATCATACGGCAGGACCTGATGCAGTTGTTCATTCCAAACATAGACATGTAATCGGCATAGTCTCCTCTCCTAAAGAAATACTGATTTCCCATGTAGTTGGGATGATCATACATCATCCAACATCCACTCTCCACTCTGCAAGAGTGACAGCGGCTCATGTAAGAGGAGAAGTCACCACAGTCGCCCAAACACTCATAAGAGCGACCCTGGAAGTTCCTGTCCTCATAGAAGATGACCTGAAAAGTCAGAATTATTCGTTTAATATTTTACAGTTCTATCTTTAAAATTAAGGGTAATTCTAATTAAATTTAATATAAAATTGTTGTTGAAATGAAATTTACCTTGCCCATCATGGTTGCACTGAGTGGTCCTCAGTAGTTCCACAAAGGAGAAGCTGAAGCTGAAGCTGTTTCTGCTTGTTGACTGACTGTCACCTGTTCTTTTATACAAGACCAAGGCTAAAGACTACACAGCCTCTATTGTTAGGCAATTCCTGACTGTGCAAGTTTTCATAGAGACCATCATAGGACCAACATACATGGTTTTGTAATTTTCCTGCCAATTGTTCATTGAATACTGTACATGGACCTTACCATTGTGGGTATAATGTACTAACATTTTTGTACAAATGTTGTAGATTCAAATTTGAATGTCAAATGTGTGTTAACTTTTTAAAATCTTTTTTTGCAGTAAGAATGGGGAAAAGTCTGCGAGCCAGAATATAAACTCAAGTCACCTGTTGCGCCACGCCACTATATGTCTGTGTGTACTGCCCATAAAGGTATCAGCTCTGACTGAAACCGACTGTTGTATAAAATAAGAATACTACTTTTGAGTTAAATATTTGTATTAATATTAATATAACAGATACAGTAGAAATTGGTTTGATTTAAAAAAAATAATAATTAAATCAATGAACTGCATCAGATGGCTGCTACGTTATCCTTAGCAATTTTGCAACATTATGTACAATATACTCTAATCAGCAACAACATTATAGCCATCCACAGGTGCAATTAACAACACTCTTTCATTAGAATGGCACATTTTGAAGGGTGGGATATATAAAGCAGCAAGATAACAGTCAGAAATCTTGAATTTCAAATGTTTAAAAGCAAGAAAAAACAAAAAGTGACTTTGACAAGGGCAAAATAATTGTTAGTAATATCTAAAACTACAAGTCTTTTGGGGTGCTCCAATCATGCAGTAATTACTACCAAAAGTGGTGCAAAGAAGGAAAACATGGTCAATGGCTCCCATTGCTCCTGCAGAGACAGTGTTATGCTCTGGGCAATGTTCTGCTGGAAAACATTGGGTCCTGGCATTCATGTGGATGTTTTGACACGTACTACTTATTGTAAGATTGTTACAAACATGCACACCCCTTCATGGCAACGGTGTTTCATACTGGCAGTAGACCCTTTCAGTAGGATAATGAACATTGAACAAAAAAATTGTTCAGTAATTATTTGTGGAACATGGCAAAGAGTTCCAGGTGTTGTCCTAACCTCCAAATTCCCCAGCTCTCAGTCTGATTCAGCATCTATAGGATGTGCTGGACCAACAGATCTGATCCATTGATGCCCCATCCCAACATATCAGACCTGCTTTTGCAGCACAAGTGGGACCTACACAATAGTAGAAATGTTGTAATTGACAAATCGAGCGCAGCGTTAGTTCAGTCAGGCCACGGAGGCTCAGGCTGCGACCAGCTGATGCGGTCAGCTGTCAAATCGCTCCAATCACTACCATTGTCCTATTAGACACGGGACATATATATATATACGTGGCACCACTGCTCGGTAAGTATGCTCAACGGCTCGCAACCTTCCCTCCTTCCCCATTATAAGCATAAGCATATTACTGTGCACTTTTTGGTTGTCGTCTTCTTTGTTTCAGATCACTAAGGCTTCCAAATCTTAGCGGGCATGGACCTCACTGCTGAGAGACACTCATCTTCATAACCAGGCTACAGGATAGATGTCCCAGTGCCACATCTACATGATTATCACTGTTTGCTTAAAGACATTATAAAGAGTCTTAACTGTCGTGTATTTCTAAGCTGATGGTTCCGGGGATTAATGTTTAAAGCTCTTGTATGTTCAATTATTTCAGGAGCAAGAACCCCCATAAGGAACCATACCGCCAAAGATAAATTGTGTTCAATAAACTCAAGTAACTTGCCAAAGTGGTTCCTGTCTGAACTACATTTATGAAACTACATTTAGTCTCTCAATGTCATTTTCACACAGCAGCATACAGTAGCAGCTGTGTAATGTCTATATGAAAGTGCAATGTGAGTCGAGCCAATACAGTATTTTGTCGCTTGCAACCATAGTGACAAATAAAATAATAAAGATGGACTGCAGCGTTAATAAGACTGTCTAATCACATTTGAAACAACAAAGTTCCAGTCCAGAGACAATTTATCTGTCAGATCTAAATGAAACAACAGCAGCATTTATGCATGTGTGCAAACAGTTCAACACTGCTGCACACAGGTGTCTTGCACTTCTTGATCGTCTTGCAACCACTAGTAGATGGCAGGGGTCCCTCAGTTGATGTAGGAGTTTGGCCTTTTAAGCACAATACAACCTCTGCAGAGGCAGACCCACCTCAGTCTGATCAGACCTGGGTGTGTGTCCCCATCATCTTGGGGCCTTACTGGGGTCTTCACGCCTGATCCAGAGCCTCCAGCTGCAGTGTTCTTTAGTAGCTGCTTTTTCTTTAATGGTTTGATGCAGGGTTTGGCTGTGGATTCCCAGCTATTGGAATATCTAACCATTTCCTCATATAGGAGCTTATGATTATCTCCATCTTCTCCACTTTTGTAAGGGGGATGTCAACCATGGTTAGAGGCCAAATCAGTCTGGGCAGCAGGCCAAACTGTAGGCACCAAAGGTTTAGATTTCTAGGGAGCATAGTCTTGTCTTTCTTATTATCTAAGACTCCTGGCTACATTCTTTGTTTACTCTCATTGAGGCTTGCATTCTAGCATTTTCCAATGCTTCTAATTGGCCTTCTCAGTATTGTTGGAATGGGGCCATTGTCAATTAAGAACCTTTGGTTTCAAACAGCTTAGAGCAGTGCTTTTCAAACCTGTCCTGAGGTACCCCCTGTCCTGCACATTTTGTATGTCTGCCTCATCTATCAAACATGATTCAACTCATCAGCTCATTAGTGGAGACTGCAAGACCTGAAGTGGGTGTGTCAGATATAGGGATACAAACAAAACGTGCAGTGCTGGGGTTACTTCATGGAGAGGTTTGAGAACCACTGCCTTAAAGAATAGAGATGCTGTACTTCTCTACTTGGATTGAGTGATCTTCCAATTCAGAACCTTGCCAATTCAGTGTTCTCTTAGAGATTCCTTAGCAGGTATCTGGTACATTGTGCTGTTGTGCTTAGGGTTGTAATGTCCTCCATATAGGCCCTTATTGGTGTTAAATGGACTCCGGATTTCAGGAGCTTGCTGCCAACCACCCACTTAGAGACCCTAATAATAACCTCCATCTCTATGGTAGATGCTAGTGGCTCGATATTATGCCCATGTCGAGATGCTGCCACATGACGGTGGAATCTGGTGTAGTAAAGTAGAACCACATGTCTTGAAAATAGGCTTTTTTTTTGTGATGCACTCTGGGGTTTGAAGAAATTGAAAGCAGCCCAAAGGATTCTATGGAAAAAAATTATCAAATGCATTTGCCAGATCAAAGATAATGACATTGAGATCTTTCTACTCAGAAACCTGAAATTCCTTCAGATGAAACACAGCTTATAACTGTGCCCCCCTTGTTTTTCAGTGCAGTTCACTAAGTGCATTAAGAGGTCATGCTGTGATATACAGTAGCGTTCATCTGTTGGTCATGTCTTCACGTGATATAACTCTGCAGCTCAGAGTACCCTATATACTTCAATTTTGGAATTCAGTGAAATGTGAAACTTTTTGCATCAGCATCTGCTTCCATTCTACAGCAATCACATATGTGTAAATGGAAGTCAATGGAGCGAAAAGTCAAAGTGTAGTGTGACAGCCCCTTTATTTTTAATGTAAGAGTTGGCATGACTTTTCAGTTTCTAAGCTATTTTATTGAGAAATCACAGAACAGTGTTGGCAGTACATTTCCACACTGAATGATTCTGTGTGCACTCGATATGCGTCTGACGTAAGAGCTACTGTCTTTAGCCTATGTGTGTGCTTTACAGTGCAGCAGTGCATTAGACTAGAATGGCGATTAACTTACCTGCACAATAAGCTGCTAAGAATGTGCATTCTCCCGTCCAGTAATATAATCACACGTCTTGTGGAACTTTCGGAGTATACATTTATTTGTAATTTTAACTGTTAGGAAACGGAGCGTAAATTTGGAAGCTCTTCAAATATTTCTTAACCTGTTGCACCGTCTATAAGACCAGCGACTAGTTGACGTAAAGATTATTGCATCATGGCAGAGCACTGAAGTCGACTAGTCAGAATCAGAATCAGAATCAGAAAGAGCTTTATTGCCAAGTATGCTTGTGCATACAAGGAATTTGTTTTAGTGACAGTAAGCTTCCAGTAAACAGAGACAACAACACACAGACAAAAAAAAAAAAAAAAAAATATTACAGGAGAATTACAAATTGGCAAATAAATAAGTGTATAAACAATTGTGCTATAAATGATAATGGAATAGGATTGAGTGAGATGCAGGAATGTTCTAGGATGGAGGGGTAACAAATAAATAAAATAGTCGATTAGTCTGTGCAACGCCAACTCTGAATTCACATACAGACTAGTGATGGGAAGTTCGGATCATTTTACCGACTCAGACCTTTGAGTCTCGTTCAGCAAAATGAACAAATCTTTTTTCAAGTCATTTCATTCATTTTTTTCAAAATATAATTCTTTTAATGTTATGTGTTATTTCCTTAACATGTCTACTAGTACTTATGCAAATGTTCATCACACTACAAACAATACAAAACTATAATGCTATAAGAAACAAAAAAGATTAATTAATTGTTTACATGGGTTTTCAGTCTATGATTAGCTCACCTCAACTTTTATCTGACAAGTCTTCAGGTTTGAGTCATTCTTTCATCACGTGACAGCCCCATAAGCTTTAACCTTATGCAGTCTGAGCCGGAAAGATAATTGATTAGTTCATCTATCGAGTCCTCAGGTTTGAGTCCTGTGACAGACCCATATGCTTTAACTATAGACTGTATAAAAGCATTAACCTATCGTTCGTTCTTTTTTCATTTGACGCAACAGAATTGGATAGAGAAATTAATTAACAATCTTCCTTACAAATGGGTGCATAGTTATTATTATTATCATCATTATTATAATTATTATTATTTATAAGTATTTATAATTTATAATTATTACTGCGTTTCTAGTCTCAAATTCACTAGAATGGTCTCAACAACCTCGGTTGAGAGACCGGAAGCTATGAGTTGTGTCTCCTCCGAAACCACACCTACAGCCTCCAAGCTACGTGTGGGGGCGCGCCCTCCACCTACGAGAGTAGATCTCTCCTGACGGGAACCTCCCATGAAGTGCCGTCAAAGAGAGAAATCAGCTGAAGAAATCAACTCTCATAGCTGAAGTCTTCTAAAATGATGGTCCTTAGACCCACGTTGTCTGCTAGGAAGACTAGACCAGAGCCTGCTCGGGGGAGAGAAGTGTTCACCAGAGACTGCTGCTCACTGGAACACCGGCAGGGTTGGCAGATCTCCTGAGGGAATTGAGGAGAGATGGGCACCATGTAATGTAGTGTACACCGCTCTTTCCCAGAGGGAGCTGGCCCTCAAAAAGTCCTAGGCCATAGGCGTTAGGACCTTACGACGAAGGCTATCCAGCAAAAAAAGATGGTCCACAGAACCGCTTTCCAGAGTGGGTAGGGTTGGGTCTGCTCCCGCCCAGCAGCCTTTGCTGACCGCCTCAACCTCCTTAGAGGAAGAGAGGTGAACACATGTTCTCACTCGAGAAATTACATCCCAAGAGCCCCTGTACATCTAACCTCTCATAGTCAGATAAATATTTCATTTTATTCCTCAGAATGAAATGTAGTCAACAACCAGACACATAAACACGGTCTGGTGTAGAAAAATTCACATCAAAATACTAAATGATGTAATAGTTGCCTCGGCAGCGCACGTTTTTTTTTTTTTTTGCCAGTCAGTCACACAAACAACATCGATCTCCTCAGAGAAAGATGAATGCTGCAGCGAGCTCTGACTCAGAGGGGGAAGAAACCGCAGCACGGGCTTCCAAGCCTTGAGAACGAGCTCTTGATCTAGGGAACACGGGTGGAGATAGGACGAGCCGTCTACAACCCGTCCGCCAGATCATGTGTGATCCCCGTAATCTTGGTCGCCACCATACCTCAGCAGCAGCGGAACCGCGATCACAAGATCACATGCATGGACACACCTTGGCACGTGCCTGGCGAGAGCAGAGCACTTAACAGCGAGAAAAGCACAATCAGCCCCCCGAGAGCCGACTGCGTGAGCTACACTCCTCATTAATGCTGCTTATTATAATATTAGGCATAATATGCTTGTATAACTGATGCTTGTGCAACTGATGCTTGTGCAAATGGCGAGCTCATCAACGCCCTCCACCTCAATCTCCTCAGAGAAAGACAGGCAGAGCGTCGCACCCTCTCACCGGGGGGGGGGGGGGGCATGAACTGCAATATGGGCTTCCGACCCCCCGAGAGCGGGCGCCAGATCTGGTGGTTAAGGAAGAAGATAGTGACTTGCCCATCTACATTCCGTCCACAGGATCCAAAAGGGAAACCGACGAGCACAGCCACCTCTCTGCTTCGACAAAAGCGGGCACCGCGAGAAACGCCAGTGATGGCTCCCTCCTCAAAGAGAGCCTTCTCAGAGAAAAGCAAAACGCTTGCATTGCAGCCGTCAACTCCCCGAGAGCTGATTCTGCGTGCTTCACTCTCAAGCAGACAACATACAAACTGCATGTGTCCCTACCCCCTTTTTTTTTTTTTTTTTGCAGGTAGGGAAAACACACAGCCTGAACGCTGCCTGCTCTCACCCAGAACTTCTGTTGACTTAAGCTTTGAATAATGGAGCTCATCAGTGGACAAACAACACTAAATAAGACTCACAAACAGATAGTGACTGACACACACAAGTGTCCTGGTCTCTGACGTCACCCGCCTATGACGTCTCGCCTATCCATTGGACTGATTACACACATGATTCAGGGCTGGTCACGCTGAAGGGCGTTCCCCAAAGCATTCTCTGACGCAGCTCGAGTTCCTGAAGAGGAAATATTCAATTCTATTTCCAGCTCAAGGCTGCATTGGTTACACTTATGGGTCTGTCACGTGATGAATGAACGACTCGAAAAACCCAAAGACTCGAGAGATGAACTGATCAATTCTCTTTCCGGCTCAGACTACATTGACTGAAACAGGTGAACTACTAGATTAATTCCAGTACAGCACCTATAGAATATTACACATGCGCGACTGAACGACTCACTCCCCGAGATGACTCGTTCATTCTGAGTCACATTAAAGATTAGTTCAAAATTAACAAATCATTCAAGAAAGACATATCACAAATACAGACAAACCATGGGTCAGTATGATGGACGGGTGAGATGTTGATCAGTTCTGAATTGAGATGAGTGTCATCATGCATCTCAACCAATGAGAGCATTTGGGTTGGGCCTAACATAACACATTAAAATTATTTAGGCTAAGCATTCACAAGCCACTGTTCATTGTTATTTTTAACAGAAAAGAATGCAATGAGCTCGTATACACGACTTCATAAGTGGGAAACGTGAAGCACGTGAAGACAGCAGAGAAGCGCTCTCGATCAGCACAGTGGAGTGCATCATTTTGTAGTTTATTATTTTGAATCATTAGGGACGCGGCCCTGCGGACATGGCCCTCTCACAATATATATGTATGCTGCACATATCAGAAGTTAAGTGCTCCGGCGCGGTTAGCACTCACACTACATTCGTACCGTGCACGAGCCCAACTGAACCGTGGGCTTTGGGGGTCAAACATGCTCTCGTGCGGTTAAGATTGCCCAGTGTGAATAGGCTAGTACTGAGTACACCCTTATCCGCATCCCGCACACATGAGTCTCTACCCACTCGCTACTGCACTCACCCATCAAGTGTTGTGTTGGGTGCCGCGATCGTGCAAGTATCTATTTGAAAGGTGTCCCATTATAATGATATGATCGAGGCTCTGGACTTTGAGCATAACTTGTTTTTCTATATTAAAATATTCAATATTTTCTATATTAACTTTAATGCCCTGGCAGTGGCAAATGGTTTTTTTAATTTCTTTTGATTACTTTAATAATTAAGGTGAGATTTACAAGAAATATTTTAACTAAAAATAATGCGATTGATCGCGATTAAACATTTTAATCATTGACCCACACTAATCCATACATAATTTTAATGTACAGACGGTTATTTTATCAAATGGATAGAGTATTTAGTATCTGTATTTTCTAAAACATTTTTTTTTTGGTGGTAAATTGTGAAACAAATTTATTAATGAACATTAAAAAACAGGGTGATAAAATATAGACCGGAAATATTGAGAGAGAATAATATCAATTATCATATTCTTTATGAAAATTAGCATATTCAGAAACTGTATGCATTTTGTTTTAATGTTAGTATAATAGTATTTTTAATTATTTAAAATGTACTAATTTGTCACTGTTCTTGTCAGAGAGGATAAATTATGTTTCCTGTCCATGCTATCAGTATAACTAATGAACTAACAACTAATAAAAACAGTAAAGTCAGAAATTAATTCAGACAAATTTGTGGAATACTCATTTTTACAACACAATGTTTGCTTTTGTAGAGAAATAATTTTATTGAAACACTGGAACACTAGTAACAAGAATCCATGATATGCTCATGAATCTCATGCCACCCATTTCTACCAGAAAGACTCGAGAGATAAAATGATGTACGAAGCATACATTTATTGACAACTCAGCAAGCATAATTATAAGTTTCTTTGGCGGAAGGCTCCGTCCATGGTTCGTAATCAGAGAGTAGCGGACCTGCATTTCCTGCCTGAAGACGAAGGCAGGGGCGCAGCCGCCCCTTTGGAAGGTAAGGACAGGACCATCCTGGTGGTGGTGGGGAGGGTGGAGGTTGTTATCACGTCGGCATCTGCGAACTCAAACATGTGTGAGTAGGATCTTTTATACCGAAGTATAAAGAAGTGATTGGATAATGATGAAGGTAATAAGTGATGAAGTAATTGAGTCTTCCTGGCAGAACTTAGGCTAAAGCTTCCATTTCTACCAGAAAGACTTGGGAGATAAAATGATGTACGAAGCATACATTTATTGACAACTCAACTCGATAGACCATACGGAAAAAGCCACGATAGGCCAGACACAGACAGGCCTCGATAGACCAAAAGAAATAGCCACAATAGGCCAGATGCAGACAGGCCTCAATAGACCATACAGATATAGCCACAATAGGCCAGACGCAGACAAGCCACGATAGGCCAGACACAGACAGGCCTCGATAGACCAACAGAAATAGCCACGATAGGCCAGACATAGACAGGCCTCGATAGACCATCAGAAATAGCCACGATAGGCCAGACGCAGACAAGCCACGATAGGCCAGACACAGACAGGCCTCGATAGACCAAACAGAAATAGCCACGATAGGCCAGACGCAGACAGGCCTCGATAGACCATACAGATATAGCCACGATAAGCCAGACGCAGACAAGCCACGATAGGCCAGACGCAGACAGGCCTCGATAGACCATACAGAAATAGCCACGATAGGCCAGACACAGACAGGCCTCGATAGACCATACAGAAATAGCCATGATAGGCCAGACGCAGACAGGCCTCGATAGACCATACAGATATAGCCACGATAAGCCAGACGCAGACAAGCCACGATAGGCCAGACGCAGACAGGCCTCGATAGACCATACAGAAATAGCCACGATAGGCCAGACACAGACAGGCCTCGATAGACCAACAGAAATAGCCACGATAGGCCAGACGCGGACAGGCCTCGATAGACCATACTGATATAGCCACAATAGGCCAGACGCAGACAAGCCACGATAGGCCAGACGCAGACAGGCCTCGATAGACCATACAGATATAGCCACGATAGGCCAGACACAGACAGGCCTCGATAGACCATACAGAAATAGCCATGATAGGCCAGACGCAGACAGGCCTCGATAGACCAACAGAAATAGCCACGATAGGCCAGACGCAGACAGGCCTCGATAGACCAACAGAAATAGCCACGATAGGCCAGACATAGACAGGCTTCGATAGACCAACAGAAATAGCCACGATAGGCCAGACATAGACCGGCCTCGATAGACCAACAGAAATAGCCACAATAGGCCAGACATAGACAGGCCCTTTTTTTTATTTTTTTATATAACACCACCACCACCAGTAATTGCATGAATTTACCTGATTTGTTACTGGAGAGCTTGCTGAGCTTCGAGAATGGTTTTTGAATCAGGTCTGATGTATGATTCGAACGCTGAGGAAGACCATCTGCCCATGATGTTAATAGTTGACGTAGAGATTCCTCGTTCAGCTGCTGTAGTGGCTGCCCCAATTCTGAATGAATGGCCGGTATAGAGAGAGGGGGATAGACTGCAGCTTTGAGAACAGTGGTTAAGGGAGTTCTAAAACAGGCCTTGGAAAGGGGTGCTCCGTTAGGTAAAATAAAGAGCGGTGCGTTTTTAGGAGTTCTAGGCCGGATTTTAAGGAATTTCACCGTGGCTGAGAAGGGACAGAAATTATTATTGATTTTTGAAATTGTTATGGTAACGCCAGAACCTTGCGCATTGGTTTTTGAGTGCTTAAGGAAGAGTGTGAAGAATTTAGGTCTGAATCATAGATCTGAAAGGAATGCCACGAGCAGGATCAAATTGATTAGTTTCTGAAGTGAATTCCCCTGGACGCATAAACCCGTAGAAGGCAGATGAAAACACTGCCTCGAGAAGAATATTGAGGTACGTAGAAAGAAGGCCATGGCGGACGGAAGTAATTAATTTTTGCAATATAGGCAGGGTAATAGGCAGACGTTTGTCTTGAATTTTGTTGGAAGATTTAGCTAACCCCTTAAGTAGTAATCGAATGGAATATTCAGAAAATATTCAGAAGGCTTTGAAAATTAGGATTATAAAATTTAGCGTAGAATTGGACGCCGGCGAGGAGTCTGCGAATAGAAGAAATTTTAAGATTGCGATTTTTAAAATTAAAGACGAGAAAGGAGCAAACGGTCGAAATAGAATATGAAAAATAGAAATTTGGAAGGAAAAACAAAACATTAGAAAAGCGGACCATGCAGAAGTATAGGCTTTGAGTGTAAAGGGAGCGACGCCTTTAGAATGTAATTTCTAGCTGACGTAAGCAGGTCGTAAAGTTTAGTATTATGTCTGCTAACAGAGGGCAGATTGAAGGATCCGGGTTGGCTGAGGGGCACAGCTGTCTGAAAGTCTGAAATCGAAATTGAGAGAGCGCATCAGCAATAACGTTGGAGATAGGCCAGAGCAGTGATAGGGGCCACGATAGGCCAGAGCAGTGATAGGGGCCACGATGGGCCACAGAAACAGCCCCGGCGGGCCAGAACAGTAATATGGGCCACGAGAGGACGCAGTGGGAACGGCCCCGGCGGGCCACAGAAGATGGAACGGCTCCAATAGGCTTTAGAAAAAGCCTAGCAAGGCCGAGAAAACCATCACTGGCCAATTTTGCGAAGGACATTAATAGACAGTTGTACCAATTCACTTACGATAGGTCAAATGAGCAAAAGCTGCTTTAGGGTGAGTAATGTGAAGCCTCATTAGGCCATGTAAAGTGAGGCTCGACGGACTGTGATGTGAAAGCCCCGTGTGTAGATGACCACGATAGGCCATTGTATGTGAAGACCGTGATTGACTTAACATGAGGAGCATGTGAAAAGGACCACCACCATTAGTTTGTGAAGAGGATTAAACTGTACCTTGAGTTTTATGTGAAATAGTTTAGAGACTAATCTTGACAGAAATATGGTGGGGACGATCATGTACATAGCAATTGATGCAGATTATGATAATTCAAAACCACCGCATTGAGTGAGAGAGGCCATTAGTTTAGGTTAAATGATAGAGGTAGAATTAGGGTCCTAGCAGTGACTTAAGAGCATATACAGATACATAACATTCCTTAGGCTAGACTGCTGTGCACGCTTGATAGAACTTGATAGAAAATGAGCCAGATCAGCAAGACCATACAAATAAAAACTCAGTGTTAAGCGAAGATCTCGATAGACTATAATATGTCTATATTATAATAAGGCCAAGATAGCCAAATTTCATGAACAGTAATTGGAAAAACTTCCCTGATAGACCACATGGTAGGAGTTATGCAAGGTGCCACACAGTGCGTGTAATGTGAAGGCCGCAACAGCCAAGTAAGACAGAATTCGATAGGTATGAGAGACAGAATGAACCAACACCAGTAGATGCGCGAAATAAACAAGCCTTGATTGTAGCTTAAACTTACTAGCATGCATTGCTAATCTTGATGTAAGCAATTAATCATTGTTTGTCTTCGTGATCTTTAACTCGAAATCTGAACATTTCCACTATGTAATGCATTGTTTCTGATAAGGTCAGTTGACAGCATGTGCAGAATATCCTTAAACACACCCCTCCAGCCGTTAGTTTGCTATGAGTGAGACGGAGACCAGGAGCGCAAACAAACCATGCCCGCTAATTAATATTCGGTTTAAACTGGAGATATGTCACTACTCTGAAATAAAGTCAGCAGCAACTTCCGTGTCACGTGGACTTAAGATGTCTGCTGAGCATTGAGCCGAATCTTACCTATGACTCAAATGAAAGGGGCCATATATACATCAGCTTGATGGATCCAGTGTTCATAATAGCGCCAGTCAAAGAGTAAGCCGTGTAAAGCAACGGTTCTCTGCATCTGCAGCCGTAGAATCCCATTCCAGTACGAAGCATTCAGGAATAGACGCAAATGAACAATGACTGAATAAACAAAGATTAAAGCATAGGATTAAGACAACAAATATCTTAAGTGTGCTAGACAAAGCATATTTTTATGGAAATTAATAATGCGAACAACAATCTTTATCGGTATAAAAGATTGTAGCTTTAATTACGAGCCTAAAATGCCTCATTACGAAAGAGTTATTCAAAATATTGCATGCAATATGATCAACATCTTAACCCTCTGGGCTTCTTCGCCCGAAAACGGGCGAAAACTTGAACGTTTTGAAATGTTTAATTTTTTTGCTTCATCGGATGGGGATGAAACTTGGTGACTTTTGTTGTATTACCTATATGAACACACAAAAAAATCAAGGAGATGATTCTGATATGTTAAAGGGTCGTAAAAAAAAAGTCACACTTAGCTTCCTCCCGCCCGAAAACGGGCGACATAGGAAATGAATGGGAAATACGAAAAAATAGGAAAACTCAGAGAAACTTTTGGTGGTACAAGCTACAGATCAGCAACTGTGCTGAAAAAAAAGTGTACAGCAATGAAGGGGTGACACTCTAGAACATCAAGAGTGCAAATAAGATCCCCCCCCACACACACACACACACCCACGCACACAAACACACACACACATACACAGATAAACTGGCGACTGCAACAGCAAATTTGTAGAATATTCCACATAAAAATCAATAAATGAAAAAAAAAAACTTGCTCAAATGCACACACACACACAGAGAGAGAGAGAGAGAGAAAGAGAGAGACTGGTAAGACTGCAACAGCAAATTTTGAGAATATGCAAAAATAAATAAATAAAAAATACAAAAAGAGACTCTCGCTCAAATGCAACACACACACACACACACACACACACACACACACACATTCACTCACACATACACACACACACACACACACACACATTGTGTTCCCTTT
Organism: Carassius carassius; assembly: GCF_963082965.1. NCBI lineage: Eukaryota > Metazoa > Chordata > Actinopteri > Cypriniformes > Cyprinidae > Carassius > Carassius carassius. The sequence goes on along the minus strand of NC_081773.1, from coordinate 17,500,888 downwards.
CTAACCAAATGCTATAGTTTGATTGTAATCATAATGCAAAACCTGATACTTATCTAAACATTTTTGTTAAGAAAATAAAGTAATCATCTTTTAGAATATCTAAATAAAAAAACCGAATAAGATAGAGAAATCATGTCTAAAACAACAAAAGGAATCAAAAAGCCTTTCTATATAGGATATATAGGAAGCTATAGACAGCCTACAGGCTGGTACAGGACATTACACAAAAGTGGCTATTTTTTAAAGCCACTAGATGAAGTTCTTCTCCTGGAACATTTTTTTTTTAGGCTGGCACTCTATTTTGATGTGAAATGCTGCATTTATTGATTTTTTTTTTTAAATAAATATAAAATAAAAAATGATATATTAATTCTAATGGAAAAAATAGCTCATAAAAATTATATAATTAATGCAAAGTATCATAAAAAAATCTAAAAATTCTAAATAATAATCAGAAAAAATTATAGAACAAAAATATATTTGATTGGTTATCCTGGGAAAAAGTAAAGTACAATTTTAAGGCTTCGCCCGTTTTCGGGCGGGAGGAAGCTAAGTGTGACCCATTTACGAAGAAGCCCAGAGTTTAATTATCCAGTGCGAGTCTGCTAGATAAACAAGCACGAAACGCCCAGTGCTTTATCTTGAACGTGTGCGTATAAAACCTTGCAGAGAATAAAATTAATGCCCAAGCGCCACGAGTGCATAGAAAAAAAATGATACTTATAATGCTGTAGACTGATGAAGTGATGGAGGCGAGATGCCGAAAGAGACCGGCAGCCTTGATTCTGTCTGCTGGTCCGGAGAGACTTCATTCGTGCAGGTTCACATGAGTGTGCAGATGAAATATTTGTTGATTGAGACCCAAGCAGCGCTGACGCGTCATCTCGTAAAGCACCAGCATTGCCAAGACCGGGGTTTTTTTTTTTTTTTTTTTTTGCTGCAGGTTGATTTTCCTATCCGGGGTTTGAGGTGACCCCAATAATGTCATATTTAGCCCCTAGAATGTGAATTCTACCGGGAAACCACTTTTGAAGGCGATTGGGCTAGTTTTTAGTAGTAATTGGCGGTTTTGAGAAAACCTGGCAACCCTGGAAAGCACACGGAACTCCGCCAATGTTTCACATCCTCTGCCGAGAAAAGCCGAAAGCCTGTATATCATCCGACATGAACGACCGCAGATAGTCACCGCGACACTGAGCAAAGCCAACGATCCGTGTGCATCTTGAGAGGAACATGAAACTCGCGATAGTTTGCAGGACACGAACTTAACTATAGTGAGTAAATCAATAAACACGACAGCTTGAGCAAGGAACAATCACGTCGTAGGGATCAGAAGAATCAGAATCAGAAAGAGCTTTATTGCCAAGTATGCTTGCGCATACAAGGAATTTGTTTTAGTGACATAAGCTTCCAGTAAACAGAGACAACAACACACAGGCAAAAAAAAAAAAAAAAAAAAATTTACAGGAGATTTACAAATTGGCAAATAAATAAGTGTATAAACAATTGTGCTATAAATGATAATGGAATAGGATTGAGTGAGATGCAGGCATGTTCTAGGATGGAGGGGTAACAAATAAATAAGGATATTGCACATTTTTGCATAAGTTTAAGTGGGAAACATTTAACTGTTCATGAGGTAGATTGCCTGGGGGAAGAAACTATTCTTGTGCCTTGCTGTTCTTGTATTTGCGGCTCTGAGGCGCCGGCCAGATGGCAAAAGTTCAAAGATGGGGTGACTTGGATGTGAGGGATCCAGAGTGATTTTCTGAGTCCTTTTCCTCACTCTGGATGTGTACAGTTCTTGGAGGGTGGGCAGGGGAGCACCAATAATCCTTTCAGCAGTCCGAACAGTTCTCTGTAGTCTTCTGATATCTGATTTTGTTGCTGAACCAAACCAGACAGTAATTGAAGTACACAGGACTGACTCAATGACGGCTGAGTAGAACTGTTTCAGCAGCTCCTGTGGCAGGTTAAACTTCCTCAGCTGGCGAAGGAAGTACAACCTTTGTTGGGCTTTTTTCACAATGGAGCCAATGTGATTGTCCCACTTCAGGTCCTGAGAGATGGTGGTTCCCAGGAATCTGAATGACTCCACTGCAGTCACAGTGCTGTTCATGATGGTGAGTGGGGAAAGTGCAGGGGGGTTTCTCCTAAAGTCCACAGTCATCTCCACTGTTTTGAGCGTGTTCAGCTCCAGGTTGTTAAGACTGCACCAGACAGCCAGCTGCTCAACCTCCTGTCTGTAAGCAGACTCGTCACCGTCCTGGATGAGGCCGATGACTGTAGTGTCGTCTGCAAACTTCAGGAGCTTGACAGAGGGGTCTTTAGAGGTGCAGTCGTTGGTGTACAGGGAGAAGAGCAGAGGGGAGAGAACACATCCCTGAGGGGCACCAGTGTTGGTGGAGCAGCTGTTTGACATGAATTTCCCCAGTCTCACTAACTGTTGCCTATCTGTCAGAAAGCTGGTGATCCACTGACAGATAGAGCTAGGAACAGAGAGCTGGGTCAGTTTGGTCTGGAGGGTTGTTGGGATGATGGTGTTGAAAGCCGAACTAAAGTCCACAAACAGGATCCTCACATAAGTCCCTGTTTTGTCCAGATGTTGCAGGATGAAGTGCAATGCCATGTTGATTGCATCATCCACGGACCTGTTTGCTCGGTACGCAAACTGCAGGGGGTCCAGTAAGGGTCCAGTGATGTCCTTCAGATAAGCCAGAACCAGTTTTTCAAACGACTTCATGACGACAGACGTTAGAGCCACAGGTCTGTAGTCGTTAAGTCCTGTTATCTTGGGTTTCTTTGGAATGGGGATTATGGTGGAGCGTTTGAAGCAGGAAGGCACTTCACACAACTCCAGAGATCTGTTGTAGATCTGTGAAAAGATGGGGGCCAGCTGGTCAGCACAGGTTTTCAGACAGGCTGGTGTAACGCCATCTGGGCCTGGTGCTTTTCTTCTTTTGTTTTTCTTGAAGACCTGGCGCACATCATCTTCACAGATTTGAAGAGCAGGAGGTATGGAGAGGGGGATTGCAGGAGGTGTTAATGGTTGTGTAGGGAGATGGTCAGAGTGGGTGTTGGGGGTTTCAAATCTACAATAAAACTCATTCAGGTCGTTAGCAAGTCGTTGATTAGCCTCAGTGCAAGGGGATGGTGTCTTGTAGTTTGTGATGGCTCTCAGTCCTCTCCAAACTGAAGTAGAGTCGTTGGAAGTAAACTGGTCTTCCAACTTTTTAGCGTAGGTCTTTTTAGCCGCTCTAATCTCTTTGTTCAGTGTGTTCCTGGCCTGATTGTACAAGACCCTGTCCCCATTTCTGTAGGCATCCTCTTTGGCCTGACGAAGGTGTCTGAGTTTTACTGTAAACCATGGCTTATCATTGTTGAATGTTAAATAAGTCCTGGTAGGAATGCATATATCCTCACAGAAACTAATATAGGATGTTACGGTCTCTGTGAGTTCGTCCAGATCGGTGGTAGCAGCTTCAAAAACGCTCCAGTCTGTGATGTCAAAACAAGATTGTAAATCCTGCTCTGTTTCGCTGGTCCATCTCTTCACAGTCTTTACTACAGGTTTAGCTGATTTTAGTTTCTGCTTGTAGGTCGGTATAAGATGAACCAGACAGTGATCAGAACGTCCCAAAGCTGCTCGTGGAACAGAGTGATATGTATCCTTTATTGTGGTGTAACAGTGATCCAGTATATTGCTGTCTCTGGTGGGACAGGTAACATGCTGTCTGTATTTTGGCAGTTCACGGGAGAGATTGGCTTTATTAAAGTCCCCAAGAATGATTAAAACAGAGTCCGGGTGTTGTTGTTCTGTGTCTGTGATCTGATCAGCGAGTTTCTGTAAAGCCAGACTTACTTGCGCTTGAGGAGGGATGTAAACACTAACCAGAATGAACGAGTGAAACTCCCGCGGCGAATAGAACGGCTTGCAGTTGATAAACTGCGTTTCTAGATCAGGACAGCACATCTTCTTTAACACAGTTACATCTGTACACCACCGTTCATTGATGTAAAAGCATGTCCCGCCGCCGCGCGATTTCCCCGTTGATTCTGCTTCGCGGTCCGCTCTGAACAGCTGAAAGCCCGGCAGATGGAGTGCGCTGTCCGGTATGGCGTCATTCAGCCAGGTTTCCGTGAAACACAGAGCAGCAGAGTGAGAGAAATCCTTATTTGTCCGAGAGAGCAGAAGGAGTTCGTCCGTTTTGTTGGGTAGAGAGCGGAGATTTGCGAGATGGATGCTAGGCAACGGCGTTCGAAATCCGCGCTTCCTGAGTCTGACGAGCGCTCCCGCTCGCTTTCCCCGTCTGCGCGTCCTGAAGCGCTTGATCAGCGCCGCTGCTCCTCCGATAACAATGTTCAGTAAAACGTCTGTATAATAGAAATCCGGAAAAATATCATGTGGTGTGTTCTGCCGAATGTTCAGCAGTTCATCCCTGGTGAAACTGATCGTGTTTGTTAAACAAAAAACAGGAAAAACGAACAAAAACAGTACAAACACTGGAGAGCCAAGCACTGAAGCAGCCATGTGCGGCGCCATCTTGGATCATACGGCAGGACCTGCATTCACTCATTTCAAACATAGACATGTAATCAGCATATTCACCCCTCCTAAAGAAGTACTGATTTCCCATGTAATTGGAACAATCGTACATCATCCAACATCCACTCTCCACTCAAGAGTGACAGTGGCTCATGTAGGAGGAGAAGTCAGCACAGTCGCTCATGCACTCATAAGAGCGACCCTGGAAGTTCCTGTCCCCGTAGAAGATGACCTGAAGACTCCAAGTTATTATTTTATTGATTTAAAGTTTTTAATTAGGAACATGTGTTGCATTTATGCATTCTATATCATTTTATAGGATAACATTATGCATTACATAATCTCATTAAACAGTTTTTTATTTTAAGTATTTTCAGTCTGAAATTGTTGCAACTTTAGATTGCATAACTTACTTTGCCCATGGTCACAGTCGTGTAAGTTGCTCCTCAGAACTGAGTGGATCTGTCAGCTACACTGACACAGTCTGTATGAAGTGCTCACTTTTATACCAAAGAATATGTGCCCTGCATTGTGAGTAAGCTCCTGACCCAGCAAAAATACATGGAGGCCCTAATGAAAAGTGAGATCTATGGGGATATTTGTCAGCATGATTGGTACAGTTGTGAGTGGGCAACACAATTTCCTTTTTAGATGTGAAACAACAGAAAATTCACTGGACATGTAAATTACTTAATATATAATAAAAAAATGCTTATTTAAAACAATTTGTTCAGTGGAAAGTTAACTTATACCCACTTATGCTGTCAAAACATCTCTGATGCATCAAAGCGTGGACTTCATTTGACCTCTGAATGTGTCCTGTGGTATCTGTAACCAAGACATTAGCAGCAGATAGAGATCTGCCTTTAACTCCTGCAAGTTGGAAGTTGGGGACTCTATGGACCAGATTTGTTGGTCCTGTATCCCATAGATCAGTGATCCTCAAATCTGGCTCAGGAGATCCACTTTCCTGCCGAGTTTAGCTCCAACCCTAATCAAACAAACCTACCTGTTATTTTCTAATGACCCTGAAGACCCTGATTAGCAAACTCAGGTGTGTTTGATTAGGGCTAGAGCTAAACTCTGCAGGAAAGTGGAACTCACGAGCCAGAATTGAAGATCACTGCCATAGATGCTCAATTGGACTCAGAGTTGGGGAATTTGGAGGCCAAGGCAACACCTTGAAATCTTTGTTATGTTCCTCAAACCTGACTATTTTTTTGTGTGTGACAGGGTACATTACACTGCTGAAAGAGGACACTGCCATCAGGAAACAACGTTGCATTTTCAACAGTAGACGGGTCATCATGGGCACTCTGAACTGTCTGTGGCTACCTAGTCCCCAAATCAGCAAACTGCAATGCACAGTGTCTCCTAACATCTTTCTGTCATGGCCAACACTAAGTTTTTCAACAAAATGAGCTACAATTCTGTAGCTTCTCTGTTTGATTGGACCAGACACGCCTTCACTCCCCACCTGCATAAAAGAGTCTTTGCCACCCCATAACCCTGATGCTGTTCATCGGTTGTCTTCTCTTTCATGGCCACACAAAGACATTTTGTATACTCCTTTCATAATTATTTATAAAATATAGTTACATACTGTTGAACATTTTAATTACTCTAATTATCACTATACACTAGGCTGTTATACCAATTAAATGAAATCAGTATCAACAAAATCCATCTTACCATTTATCAAAATTGCAATGACAATTGCATTAATTATCTTATGATTTTAATATTGTAAATATAACACTATGAACACAGAAATATGAAACACTGGGCAAAATTATACTATTGCAGAGTTGCAGAAAGACAACTATCTGCTAAAACACAAAGTAGCTGATTTGGAGGGACGCAGCAGACGTCAAAACATTCAGATAATTTAATTGATTCAAGGCCCTTGTCCATCAGCGTTTTTCTCTCAATTGCTCATTGATATGCTTGGTCCAGAGGTCCTCACTTTGCCCACCGAGATAGATCCATCACATCGGAGTCTCGCTCCCAAGTCAGTGCCAGGAGGAAAACTATGGCCCCTCATCTTGCGTTTTCACCAATTTCAAGTTAAAGACCCTGTAAACTGTGAGGCTCGCAAACAGGGCATCCTTCATTATAAGGGCAATCCGATTTGCATGTTTGATGACTACAGCCCTGATGTATTGAAGCAGCATACAGAGGTTCGATGGCAAAGCTATACGAACACAGGGAACAAGCCTGTGCTCCTTTATCCAGCCAGGCTGCGCATCACTCTACCTAACAGGGATAATACTTGGCTTCTGTCTGCTTCAGATGCTGTTAAGTTCATTTAAGACTTAAACATGAATTTTGGTTTCGGGAATTTGTCATGGCTGCAGATTTTTGTTGGGTTCCTACGTCTAAAAGACACTTATACTAAATTGTTACATCAGTCCGGCATCCAGCGGTGCTTTGAGATTTATCAGCTGGAATGTGAAGGTGTAAACAAATCGGAACCTCTATCAGTTTCTAAAGTTATATTGGGTCCTAATGGTCGCTTTATTATCGTTACCGGGAAAATCTTTGGTAGTACTTTAGTTAATGTTAATATGGCCCGAATTGGGATAATGAGGATTTCTATAAAACCTTTTTTCCCTCTCTTCTAGACTTATTTTCTAGTCAGCTTATTCAGGGAGAAGACTCTGTATGCTTCTCCTTTAGCTCGCAACCATACTATTGCACTAATAAGTACTAAGAGTAGATAGATAGACAGATGGGATAGATGGAAGGAAGGATGGAACACATAACTTGTACATTGGATTTTAATGAATGAAATATTGAAATTGAAAATATTTACTTATTTACATTGTGTACTTGGTTGAGAACAAAATGACAATGTTCAGTACAAGCCAAAATCATCAAATCATTGAGGGCTGGATTCAAAATTAAAGTAAAAATTTGAAATTACAGGTTGATCCTACTTGCATTAAATTCATTACGGTAACTTATTATACTGTAAGTCAATAATGTGTATGGCCACATACCTATAAGCAAGCTCCAAGACAGTATGTGGTGCTTTTTTGTGACTTCAAATGCCCCGATACATAACATTAAATAGGTTCTCAATTGTACTCAGGTATGGGGAATGTGAGTTCCAGTCAGTGGCATCAATGGCTTTGTTATCCAGAAGCTGCCTATACACTTGCCATATGAGGCTGGGCATTGTCATGCATCAGGAGGAACACTGCACCAGTTCACACTGCACCAGCAAAAGGTCTGACAATGAATGGTCTGAGGATTTCATCTCAGTACATCAATGTGGGTTCCATGCTTAGTTATTAACCTACTCTTATCCATGAGGTGAACAGGGCACCATTGGCAGACCTGCCTATTTCTGGTGTTCTCTGGCATATGCCAATCCAGCTGCACGATGCTGGGCTGTGAGCAAAGGTTTCACTAGGAGACATCAAGCCCTCATGCCATCCTCATGGAATCTGTTTCTGAAGTTTGGTCAGAAACATGCCAATAGCCTGCTGGATACTGGTTCTGCTGCTGGGCTGTTGCCCTTCTGCAGCCCTGTCCAACTGTGCCATCCTGGAGGAGCTGGACAATTGTAGTCACAAAGACACTAACAAAACACAAAACTAGAGACAAATCAGTCAATTAGGATAAAAAGGTTGAAGCTTGCTGTTGCCTCTTTATTGTACCTGTTGTCACTTTCATTTGCACCATACTGATTCACAATCCCTTCTGCTTCCTAACTGGACAGATTGATATACCTGAAGTTTAATTGCCTTGGTGATATGCTCTGGGCCCGGTTCCCCAAAACGTTCTTATCGCTAAGTAGTTCTTAACCTATTCGTTAACCTCTCTCTTAACCTTATGGCACGATTCCCGACACGTTCGTACGCTAAGTATATCTTGTGTAAGTCCCACTTTCGTAAGGTTGGTCTGGACCATTCGTAAGCTCTCTCTTATCGTTGTTTGAGCTCAAGACGCTACTGTACAGCAGTCTTTAGAAATCAGCACAGCACAAATCAAAATATGGTATGTTGACAATGTTGTGGCTCAACAATGATTTTATGTTATGGACATTTTAAGACTCATAATAAATTATGTTCGCAATGGATAGAGGCCTATTTATGAAGTTGACTTTATGTGGTATCAGAACTAATATGGTGGTAATTAGCCTAGGCTTTTTCGTAATGTAATTAAAGCGAATTGTCAATCACTTTTGATAATTAAAATCTGGCAAACAATTTGGCTCTAAATGGCTAAGATCTATAAATGGGTAAGCATGGTGGTGTCCAGTAAGCGACCAACTATGGCAGCGATCCAACATGTCCTTGTATTGAATCAAAGACGGAGCCGGACGCGGAGCCGTTTAGTCCATGTTGTGATGTTCTCATTCAGGTATTAGGCAAGAATCAGACGTGTGTACTCAGTATGCTTTACTGTGACAACATATTAGACAGTTTTTACACAGACAGCCATCACTCGCGGGCTTAGTGCTAACATAAGACGGCCCGAGTACCACTGTGTGTCAATGTCGTAAAATGTAGCCTGGCAGTAGAAAGTGTAAACATAATTCAAACCTGTGCTAGAACAAGCACATTCAGGTAACCTATCAAGTGTGCTTGGAATGAACAGCATCAAAGTGCAAAAGTACTTCATAATCACTGAAATACATTCTTATGCATTGTGCAAATGGTTTTGAAAAAAAAAGAAGAAAAGAAGAACAGTCATTCAGGAACCTTTAGATTAATCTGTTAGACAGAACAGTCCTTCAGAAACCTTTAGACTAATCTATTGCTGAATTCAGTGTAAACATTCTTCACACAAGCTCATAGTCATTGAGGTATGATGGACGCTGGCGGTTAACTCGAAAAGGATAGTTTGGTTTTACAGCAACACTGTCCTCATTAACAACACTTCTCTCATCCTCCTCATCCAGAACTGTGGGCGCAGTTGGGTGTGGGTGGGTGTTGTCTTGGAGATTATCTTTTTAAAGAAGGATGAATTCCTTGTTATGGAATCTCCATCTCTGGTTGCTGCGATCATGGAGCCGTTGACCTTTTCCACAGCGTATGGCTTGATGTTGTATGGGGTAGTGAGTTTGTTGTGCTTGGGTTGTTGGTAGATTACCTTGTCTCCAGGGGTGAGTGTGATTGACTTAGCACGCCGGCGTGCGTCTGGGTTGTATTTCATCTTTGCTTTTGCATTCGTGTCCCGCTCTCTGATGATGCAATCATTGTTACCTCTGCAGGTCTTTGTGTGGATTTTGCGCTGAAACAACAGCTCAGCAGGTGATGCTTCTGTGGTGCTGTGTGGTGTGGCACGATACTCACGAAGAAACGTGTTGAGTCTCTGTTTCCATGGGGTGTTCTGCGTCTCTGCCATGCGGATTGCTTTTCCAAGCGTGCACATGAAACGTTCTGCTGTTGCATTTGCTTGAGGCCAGAAAGGTGTTATTTTCCGATGGTGAAAACCTAGATGGCCTGCAAACTTGGAAAACTGTTCACTGTTAAAAGGGGGCCCGTTGTCCGTTTTTAGAACTCTGGGAATTCCAAACATCGAGAACACTTTGACAATGATTGGAATGACTGTGTTGGCTGAGACCGATCTTAAAATTTCAACTACTGGGTAGCGGGAGTATTCATCAATGATAACTAGTAGATATTCTCCAGTTGTAAATGGACCGTATTGAAATCTGAAATCTGCACTGATTTTAAGCCAGGGGGCTTCTGGTAACTCAGACATTCTCAGCGGCTCGGACTGTGTCATAGGCGTGTTGGCTTGACATGCTAAACAGTTCTTGACAGTCACTTCTGCTTTCTGGTCTATTTTAGGAAACCAGACCTTTGACCTGAGCAATGTCTTAGTCTTTACAATGCCCTGGTGTCCTTCATGAGCTAGCTGTAGTACTCTGTGTTCAAGGGATGCAGGGATGACAATTCGTCTACCTCGCAGGATGATGTCGTCAGTGTGGGACACAGTGAGCTCCTCACTAATATCTTTTTCAGTGTTTCAGCATGTTGTGTGTCGCCTGTGATTTCACTAGTTCACGCTTACATATAATTAGCTGAGGTATGGTATGCGTATTTGGCATGCTGTCCGGGGAAGGGCTCCGAGCTCGGGAATGGCCCGAACCTAGAGTACCCCCCCTTCCCCGTCTATTTATAAAGTGAACTCAAAGTGAGAAGATGGGGTGGAGGAGGGATGCTGATAAACCGTCAATGGATAGAGGGAAGTCAGCGATATTTATACTATGGGATCGATTACTTGATTATGGTCCACCTGTGTTGATTAGGCTAAGTATCTGACGCGCTCCTCCCGAATCTTATTAATAAAATTTAATTTTGTGCCAGGTGTTGTCTCTGATGTGGGTACTAACCTTTTGCAGGATTGGGTCTTTTAGCGTTTCGTCTTTTATCTCATGGAGAGTCATGGCTTTGGGTGTGGCATGATCAACCACAAAGTTGACATACTCCTCTGCCACTTTCATCGCTCTTGAGCTTTCACTCATCTGCATCGGGATGGGGTGATGGGAGATGTAATCGGCAGGGTTGTCTGCACCTTTTCTGTATTCTACCCTGAAGTTATAGGGCTGTAGTCTTAGTCCCCATCTCTCAATCCTTGCAGGTGGTTTTGAACGAGGGTTGTTCCATATGACCTCTAGAGCTTTGTGGTCCGTGACAAGGATGAATGGGTTGCCATACAGGTATAGTTGAAAGTGTTCACAACTCCACACAATGGCCAATGCTTCTTTTTCTGTTTGAGAGTAACATCTTTCTACGTCACTGAGAGCACGGCTGGCGTATGCTATGGTTTGCCTCTCTCCTTTTCCATCCTTTTGGTAGAGAACGGCGCCTAGACTGACTGGACTCGTATCTACCACAAGCTCTGTGTCTTTGGCTGGATCGAAGTATGACATTACCATGTTGCTGGTCAGGCTGTCTTTGATCATCTGTAGTGCTCTGACGTGCTCAGGGCTCCAGTGCCATGGTGTGTCTTTTCTGGTCAGCTCACGTAGTGGTGCAGAGATGGAAGCAAAGTCTTTGATAAAACGAGCACTGTAGTTCGCCATGCCCAGCAGACTCCTGACTTCAGTCTGGTCTTGTAGATCACTCGCCTGCTGAATGGCAGCAATTTTTTTTGGGTCAGCTGAGTTTCCACCAGATGAAAAAATAAATCCAAAGAATTCGAGTTTACTTTTGTTGAATTCACAATTCTTTTTATTAAGTGTGAGCCCTCTTTCTTTTAGTCTATGGAACACAGCTTTGAGAATGTCATCATGGTCTTTCTGTGTTTTACCATACACAATGATGTCATCACTCAGATTCTTTACTCCTTTGATGCCTTGCAGCGTCTGACAGATTGCATCCTGGAACACCTCTGCTGCTGAAGATATCCCGAAATTCAGGCGATTGTAGCGTCTCAAACCAAGGTGGGTGGTAAAAGTCGTGATGTACCTGCTGTCAGGGTGGAGTTCTAGCTGATGGTAACCGGTAGTCAACCTTGTCTGGATCCTTTGGCTTGGGTGGGGTCACGATGGGGGAGACCCATGGCGTAGGGCCTGTGACTGTCTCGATGACGTCATCATCCTTGAGCCGTTTCAGCTCCTCTTCGACCTTCTGTCGGATGTGAAAAGGCACTCGCCTATGTGGCTGACAGGTTAGGTGAATGTCAGTGTTGATGTGAAGCTTTACCTGAAAGTCTTTCAGCTTGCCAATGCCCTCGAACAGCTCCGGGTGTTTCTGTACTAACTCATCTGCTACTGTTTGGCTGGTTGTAGCAGACACAGTGTTAATAATCTTGATAAGGCCTAGCTCTTTAGCTGTGTTGTAGCCTAGTAGAGAGCAGCTATCACCCTTCATTACATAGAACTCAGCTGTGGTTTTCCTATTATCTGTCTCTGTGCTACATGTGAATGCACCGGTTATAGGCAGTGGTTCAGTGTTGCCATATGGAAATATCTTTATATCAGCTGGGCTGAGCTGTGGGCATGGTCTCAGTGTACGGAGGACCGATTCACTAATAATGTTCACTCCAGCCCCGGAATCAATCATTGCTGCAGTCTTTACACCATAAAGCCAAACATGTGTGCGTGGTTGAGTGGTATTTTTATTGTTGCTGGCAGCAAATACATAAGCTTTATCACTACTAGATGAGTCATGTGTGGTACTATGTGTTGTGCTGGTGATGTTATACACTTTCTTGTGCATTTTGTGTTGCTTACTGTTGTCTCTGTGTTTTATTTCAAAGTCTTTTCCAGGTGTTCTTTGTTTTGCCCTGCACTGCTTGGCGAAGTGGTTTAGTTTCCCACATGCTTTACAGTCTTTTCCTTTTGCTGGGCAGTTTCTGTTATGTGGATAATTTCCACCACAATTCCTGCACTGGACGTTGAGCTTGGCTCTCCCGGCGCGTCGGCTGGTAGCTGTTCGCCCATTCTGATGCAGTGCATTCACTGATGCAGCTACACTCTGTTCCATGCCGGCTGCTTGTTGCTCGGACAGTGCTAAAGTTCTCCCATATTCGAGAAGGTCATCCAGGCTGTTTTCGGGTTCTCTGAGCGCTCTTCTACGCAGCCTGGTTGAACTGCAGCTTTGGATCAGCTGTGCTTTAATTTCATGGTTAACTTCGGCAAATTCACAGTTCTTTGCTAGCATGCGTAGTCTGGTACAGTCTGGTCTAGGTTCTCGCCCGGCTGTTACACTGCTTTTCGGAATATATATACTTGATACTGGACATTCTTTTTAGGCGTAAAATACGTGCCTAACTTCATCTTGATGTCAGCAAACTTATCTTGCTCTGCTGCTAACGTGTCATAAATGTCATGCACGCGCTCTCCCGCCAAGTGCAGTAGTAATGCTTTCTGCCTCGCATCTCCGGTAATGTTTACTGCTGTAATATAGTTCTCAAACCTTTGTATCCATTTTGTCCAGCGTGGTCCTACTGAACTCGGATCCGTTTCTGTATTGAAGGCTGGCAGTTGTTTATCCTCGTCGCCAATGTGATGTTCTCATTCAGGTATTAAGCAAGAATCAGACGTGTGTACTCAGTATGCTTTACTGTGACAACATATTAGACAGTTCTTACACAGACAGCCATCCCTCGTGGGCTTAGTGCTAACATAAGACGGCCCGAGTACCACTGTGCCTCAATGTCATAAAACATCACTGTCGTTAACTTCATACTGTATATCCTAAACACTACACATGTCAATTTTTTTATTCGGCAAAACTTAAGCCCTTTTGACATATTGCCTGACATGGCTATATTTAAAAAAAATCGCCTCCCAAGACAGCTCATTATGGAGCTGCTGGACCTTTTAAGACCTGCGCTTGCCAGGCTAACACGGCAGAATTTTGCTTTAAGCCCTGAAGCCCAGCACTACGTTTTTTTTTGTTTTGTTTTTATTTTGCCAAAGAGAGATTCATCGAGGTCGTGGGAGAGGGCTACGGCCTAATCAAGACCTCGGTGTGGAGGTGCGTCCACACTGTCAGCAACGCCCTTCTGCGCCATGCCGGGGATTACATCCTGGTGGATGGCACACTCATCCCTATCGCTAATTCATCAGTGATTGATCAGGCGTAGGCTACTTATCGTGAAAGGGATACGCGGCCATAAACGTGCAGGTTATGGTGGACCACGGGGGTGTGATCTCTGACCTGGTGGCAAGGTATTCCACTAGTCTTGTCCTGTCATCATAGTAATTGCACTCCTGCTAATTGCACCAGGTGCATTCACTTAATTGTCATTAGCCTCCCTATAAATACCTGTCTTTCCATGTTGTCTGTATGGAGTCCTTACCTTTCGTGTTTCCAATCTTCTCATCCTCCGAGATTCCTCATTGTCTTCTCGCCCTCCGAGACCCCTCGTTTTCCGAGTTCCCTTTCCTGTCCCTTTCCTTTGTTTATTTGTTTTGGACTGCCTTTTTGGTTTTGACCTCTGGCTGTGTTTGACAACGTTTTGGATTACCCTATATCAATAAATACCTGCTATTGGATCTCTCTCTCTCCCTGTGTTTCACTGGTCGCGATCGTCACAGAAGGACTCCATCACTGAGATCCAGCGGTATGTCTGTTCATGTTTCCTCCCAGGCGGAGGGAACCCACCTGGTGGTTTTCCGTGGGACTAGGGGAGGTCGCAAGGGAGTTAGTGGTAGAGAGGAGGTTCGGCATCGCTCTCCACCATGGCCCCCCTTCAACCCTGGGCTTGTGTGGAACGGATCGGAGCCGCCGTCTCACCATGGCGGACGGAAAGGAGAAGGGAAGCGTACGTCTGCCGATCCAACGCCACGGCACGAGATGGTCGCCAGCCCAGCGCCGCTGCGCAGAATGGTTGCCAGCCCAGCGCCACTGCCCAGGATGGCCGCAAGTCCATCGCCACGGCACAAGATGGCCGCCAGCCCAGCACCTCAGCACAAGGTGGTCACAAGCCTAGCCCCACGATGCTAGATGGCCGCCAGCCCAGCGCCACAGCACAAGATGGCTGCGAACTCAGCATCACGAGGCAAGATGGACGCCACCCCAGCGCTGCAGCAAGGAGTGGTCGCCAGCCCCGTGCCACCATGCAAGACGGCCGCCAGTCCAGCGCCAACGCCCAGAATGGCCGCTGAGACATTTTTGGATTATTTCTCCATGCTGTCCAAAATCCTAGAGATTCCCAGGAGTGTTCACGTCCCGTCCCGTCCCAACCACACGGACATGGTGGTCTTCTGCTCCGCCCTTGGGGGCTCCGGCCTCGACCACATGGACATGGTGGTCTTCTGCTCCGTCCTGGGGGGTTCCCGTCCCGACCACATGGTTATGGTGGTCTTCTGCTCCACCCTGGGGGGCTGCTGTTCTGACCGCACGGATGTGGTGGTCTTCTGCTCCGCTCTGGTGGGCGCCACGCTATGTCCTTCCTGGACTTGTGTTAATGTGTTTGTTTTTCTTCTCTGCCTGTTTTCCACCTTTGGACCTTGTCTCCGTTTCCCAATTTTTACCTGGTCGTCTTGTCCTTGTTTCCCCATTTTACCTGGTAGTCTTGTCTCTGTTTCCCCATTTTACCTGGTCGTCTTGTCTCTGTTTCCCCATTTTTACCTGGTCCTCTTGTCTTTGTTTTCCCCATTTTACCTGGCCCTACGTCCCTCCCCCTGGTCCTCCGCCGCTCCACCTCCCTTCCTGGAGGGCCACAGTCCTGCACAGTTTAGATTTAACCCTAATTAAACACACCTGATCCAGCTAATCTAATCATTTAGGTTTATTTGAAAACTACATGATATGTGTGCTGGAGCAGGGTTAGAACTAAACTCTGCAGGGCTATGGCCCTCCAGGAACTGAGTTTGACACCCCTGGGATAGGTCTATTAATCTCAAACTAGTTGTTTTTACTTAAAGGAATCAGTTATTTAGAATATTAAAACATTTGGGCTGTTACCAGGCAAATCAGTATCAACAAACTCATCTTTTAATGCAGAGGAAATGCAGAAGATTCATTGGAAGTGGCATTTAGATGTATTACACTGTTTAGTGCAGGACAAGAATGCATTTAACCTGCAGTTACAAATGCATGAATAATGTTTTGATATACAAGATATAAAATGTTGAATACTCATTTGAAATGATGAGAAATAAATTATTTTAAAAAAAAACAAAAGATACTTTAAATGTGAAATTAAAATGGCCAGTATGTGTCAGCAAGTCACTGTTAATAAGTGAGTCATTGCGATTGAACCGAATCATTTAAACGGTTGATTCATTCAGGAACGAAACACTGTCACGTTGCTCAGGGACGCAAAACTGTGCTTTGGTGGCTGTGTTTGGAAGTATTTTCTGTTGTAGAAATAGAGCTAAAAAGGCAATAATGTGTCTAAAACGTAAGTCTCTTAATTAACTTGTTTACTGAACTGTTATATATATGTATGTATGTATATATTCATGATGATTTTTGGAGGAAAAGATGGCCTTCTTTGTGTGAATTTGATTTAATATATGAAATTATATAAATATGTGAATTTTCTGCCCCTATATCTTCAATTTTGTGATCATTCTAAATGCATTTTAGGAGACTGAATCACACAGTGAAAGAACGCACTATAAATGTGCGCGCATATCATTAAAACAAAAATTATGATATTATCACAGACGATATATATAGCACACTCCTCACCACTGTCTTTTTGGCTAATTTGTGTAAAACCTCTTGCTAACATGTCAAAGCTTCATTTTAACCACCAATGCAACGATGCAATTATTTACCTTACCTCTACATTCTTGCGAATGGTTGATGTCTTGTCGAGATTTTATAAGCTGCTAGTTTGGTCTTCCTAGGCAAGTACAGCTTACACTGCATAATAGAGCATACATATGGCCAGGGGTTCACTTCATTTCCTTCGAGTACAACTTCAGAATATGACGGGGTTTTGTTTTCAGCGGTGTCTGCACCACTAACGCCTGTTTTGATCGTCTGCATCTTTCTTGTGATTTAAGCGCCAGTTTGCCCTCCTGCCCATTATTTACTGACGTAGTTTCCAGGGAGCGATTTGTTTTTTTTTTTTTTTTTTTTTTTTTTTTTATACTCAGTAATTAATGTGTTTTAAAATGTAGCGAAGTACAATACTTTAAACAAAATATACTTAAGTAAAAGTAAAATTACAGATTTAAAAAATTACTTTAAAAAGTATTAGTACACAAAAAAGCTACTCAATTACAGTAACGCGAGTAAATGTAATTCGTTACTTTCCACCTCTGTATATTCTACTGATAACTTAAACTATGTTAAAATAAATGTTACTGTAATAATTTGAGGAATGTTTCATTTGCATAGAACGTGTTGTCTTTCTTAACACTGTGCACCTTCGCGTGAAGTGGAAAATCGATTCCTGAGCAATCGATGCCAACTAATTCAGCACCCTCACTTTGGACAGCGCTCTTGTAACGTCGGACGTAAGAGGCAGCGTTCTAAGAAGCTTCCTAAAGGACACTTCGGGCAACACACTTAGGAACATAAACAACTTTGGTAAGATATATCTTTCGATGTCTTCTTAGCGTGCTAAGAGTGAGCATTATCGGGGAACCGGGCCCTGATTATTAAGTGTTTTTTGAGCAGTGTATTTCATTGAAATATTATTTCTTAATAATTTTTTTTTTATGTCTAAACTTTTATTTTCTAAAATAAGACCTGAATGTGGTCTTAAGGCTGAGATCACACATACTGTATTTACATTATTGAAAGTAGTTGATTGGTAAACCTTTAAATGTTTTTTTAATTTATGCTCTTTTAGAGTTTACATTCAACAAATTTAAACTCTTAAATGTCAGTTGCCAAATAAAATCCATTTTGATTCATTTATTTTTATATTTTATTTTACAGTCTCCTGGCAGAGGGATCTGTATACATCTGTATATTTCTCAAAATCATCACACATTTGATGATCAACAAAATGAGATGTTACTGTAATGAATGTAACATGATGATCAGATGCATGTTAATCAACATTTGGTAGTACAGCTTCCACAAATAAAAAAAATAAAAAACTGGTGGAGTAAGTGATCTCTGACATTATACTGTAGATCCTTGGCACATTTTCAAATTAAATGTCACAACATTTCTTCTTGGGAAACTATATGGAACTCATGTGTTGTCTTTCTTAGCAAGTGTAATTTCTTCTAACAGGATTCCATGATGCGTCTGATGGAATGAATTTTCACTGGGCCTAGACCAATATTATTAAAGCTGCTGTACTCCCCTGGCCTGATGTATATCATTCTGCCTTCAAAATTGGGTTTTTCATACAGCAGCCAGTGGCCATGTGTGACATTGCAGGACTGGCAATCAGCCATGTGAAAACGTTCCTGGATTGACTCACAGTCATCCATCAACTCATACTTTTGTCCGACAAAGTTCTCTCCTTCGAAGATTCTCATTCTGAACGCTCCTTTATGCTGAAAATATATAATTGTTTAGTAATTAAATTACATCAGTTTAATATATATATATGTGTGTGTGTGTGTGTGTGTGTGTGTGTGTGTGTGTGTGTGTTAAAATAGAATTACCATAGGGATCATTCTGCAAGATCTGATGCAGTCACTGATGCTTGCTCCCATGATCCGTTGGTTATCCGGATAGTGTCCTCTTCTTACCAGCATTTGGTGACCCATAAAGTTGGTGCGCTCATAGACCATAAAGCAGCCACTTTCCACCCTACATGAGCAGCAGCGGCTCAGGTATGAGGTCACTTCAGGACAATCACCGCTAGTCTCATAGTTACGACCATGGAAGTTTCTGTCCTCATAGAATATTATCTGGAAAGTATAGTGACAAAAAGACATGCTTACAATGGATATGCTACTCTTTGTTCTTTACTTTGCTTGTTAATCCATTTGAAAGTACACTGTATGCCTCCAATAATAGATGACATTGTTAAATCAATGTAGATCTTATTTCAGGTGTGACTTGGTTTAAGTAGTAATCCCATTCAAAACCACATTTGTCTTCTTCAGCATAGTTATCTCCTACCTTTCCCATGATTTTGCATTTGTTTCTATAGTGCCAGTGTTTTAGTGTGTTGCTTTTATACTCAACTTGATTGCTAAAAATCTATAGCCCATTGTTTGAACTTCTTACTCAGCAATTCTATTTTTTCGAAACTAGTTTACAAGTAGTTACCAGAAATGTTTTCGCCTATACCCTGTACCAGCTGTGGCTTTTCTTGGTTGTGGGGCAGGTGGAGGAGGACAACTGGTCCACTGATGTGTCATTCACTATACTTTTGAAACAGAATAGAGAGGATAGAACAGACATATATTTCAGTAATAAAATATGTTTTGTAAGTTTTTTTTTTTTTTTTAACTAAAACTGACATTGTCAACCACACCAGTCCTTTCTTAAGGGGACCCTGGTAACTGAAGATCTCCTCATGCCATACTCGATTATTTTAGCTTTTTCTATTAGCTGTTATGTTGGTGTTTGTTTAATGTTTTCATTTAAGACTAGGAAATTAAACTAAAAACAGAAATATAGCTTCTTTTCATTTGTGTCTAGGACAGATTGATTATACAGAAGTGTATTTCACAGTATGATACACTATCTTAACATTGCCCATGTCAATTTTTTTGTTATATTTTGAAGGGGGGGGGGTTACCATTATTGGACTGGACAGTATAGGAAAAGAGAAGAGAAAGAAACCAGACTGGCAAAGGACCTCTACAACACCTGAGGCACATGTCAGAGTACTTCCCACAAGGCCATTGCTCTGACCCACCCTGAGCATTTTGGTAATACAGCACAATCAATATTGGACCCTTTCACACATACAGGCTTTACTGGTAAACTCAATTAAAGATCATGTGTATACAGGACCTTTTCAAAAATACTGGTAAATTCTTTCAGGAAATTTAACAGTTTGAGATGTTGCAACATGACCAGGAAATTACCAGAAATGTAGTTTGTGTGAAATCAAAACGTCTACTCTGGGCCAATCATAACATTCTGACCCATATTAATCATTTACTCCGCACTAGTTTGACTTGTTGGCATATACAATGTCTCTGGGCCAAAAGCAGCTGAATGATTGTAAACGTTTGACACAAAATGAAAACATCAAAAACACTTACTGTGTATACCCCTCCATGCTTAAAAACCCAACATTTCCTGTCGATGATGTCACAGAATTTACAGGTATTTTGAAACTGATGTGTGAAGGTGCTTTACCAGTCAAAGGTGGAACATCATTTCCTGTCTGAACAGCACATTTTTATATTTACTGGAAAGTAGCTCCTTGTGATTTTGCAGCAATTTACTGGTATTGCTTTGTCAAAGGGGCTAAATATTTATTTGATATGTTTCATTTCCATTGATTTGCATACTTTTGGTAAAATGACACCAATGGCAGAACTCAAAAGTGTTGAAAACAGGCCAAGACCACAGAAAAAATGCATGGTGAGGAATTTATTGTTTGTTTAAGCTTATGTTATCATTTCTAGTTTCAGACTGTGAATTTAACACAAGTCCATGATTCTTCTAACAGAGCTGAATCTGACATTGCTGTATCCCATATCCCTGAAGCTCCTGTACTCTCCAGGCCTGAAGTATATCATCCTGCCTCTGTAGTGGGGCTGCTCATACATGAGCCAGTGGCCGTCCATCACATGGCAAGACTGGCAGTCGGACATGCGATAACGTTCCATGAAGGAATCGCAGTCATCTGTCAGATCATACATCTGACCTCCAAAGTTCTCCCTCTCATAGATCCTCATTCTGTAGGGTCCCCTGTACTGTATGATGAAAAGAAATTGATTGATTCAGTCTGATTCAATGCATTTCTAATTCAATACATTCTGAATAATTGAGCTATTATTTTTAATGATTAAAATGATAATACTATTATTGTTTTATTTTTTGTTACCTGAGGAACCATGCGACAGGACCTGATGCCATCACTCATTCCCATGCGCATGTAATCCACATATTCGCCCCTCCTCATAAAGAACTGGTTTCCCATGTAGTTAGGACGGTCATAGACCACAAAGCAGCCGCTCTCCACTCTGCATGAATGGCAGCGGCTGAGGTAGGTAGACATATCAGAGCAGTCACTGCTGCACTCATAGGAGCGACCCTGGAAGTTCTTGTCCTCGTAGAAGATGATCTACAAAGAAAAAAATGTGAATAATGTGAATACTAAAATACAAGTTTTCTCTCTGTAAACCATAACCTTTAACATTTGAATTAACTGGCTTTTTTGCCTTGCATTATACAACAGGTATTTGTATTAGAGCTTGTTTATGTAGCAAATGTACATAAACACATAAAAAAGCCATCTTTCCATTAAATAAATTTATAGAGGATTTTGCTGTTTTTGGCAGCTCTACTCCACTGGATTAAAGCCACCCAATACATACCTTGCCCATGTTTGCTAGTCTTCGTGGGATTCTGTCCAGTTGCTGTCTGTCTGACTGCTGCCTTTTATACTTTATAGGCTGATAATAGTTTTTGTTATTCAAATAGCCTGGAACCTGATGATCAAGCAGGTCTGTGATTTCTGTTAATTTAAATTGTGCAATCACAGCCTACATGTAACAAATAGAATGAAAGAAAAACAGAAAGATAGAGTGAGAGAGAGAGAGAGAGAGAAAACAAATGAAAGTTAAAAAGCAAAAGAAATCACATCAGCCAAGAGTTAACATGTCTGAAGAATTCCTAAAAGTAACAAAATTTTTCAAGTACTTAAAAAGTAATACTTGTTAGTCCTCATAAAGAGTCTTATTTTTAAGTTAATCTAAATAAGTCATGTTCATGTCAAATGAACAAAATTATAATTCATTTTTGCAAAATAGATCAGCAGGTACAGTGTACTTTAAATGATTTCACATAACTGTAGCAATTTCAACAGTTCTACCAAGAGAGGTCACTAGAATTAACAATGATGTGAAGCAAAACTTTATGTAAATGTGTATGAACGGAATTTTTTTTTATTTTTTATATTCAGTATTTGCCAGATCTCTAATGTATTGGCTTTGACATAATGCATCCCATATTAGTCCTTTTTAAGTCCCCCTTTTCCCATTCTGCACTTTGAAGAAGCATTTGATTGCAGTAATATTATTTGAAATGTATAGGTTATTTACGGCCTTCTTAGTCATTTAGCAAGGATGTTTGATCAAACTCTGTCTCTAACATATGGAGAAAACTTTGAGGTGTTTGAAGCACAGCTTTGAGACCCGTGATGATACATTGATGTGTAAAGACAAAAAACAATCGGTCTGTTCAAGAAACTGAACAGTATTTTTATTGTTTTTTTACCTCTGATTCATGCAATGTCCGAACTGTTAGAACTCTCCTGAGCGCCTTCTAAGCAGTAGGCACATGAGGAGTCGTCTTCTTCTTGCTTTACAATGGATGCAGACTTATAAGTGTATTACCGCCACCTATTGACACTCCTAATTGAGATTGTAGATAGAGTATCAATGGTCCATTTGAAAGATAGATGGCAGTAATGCACTTATAAGTCAGCGATCCGCCATAAAGCAAGAAGACGACGCCTCACACGCCTGAATCAGAACAGCTCAGGAGAGTTGGTCACAGTGATTTTGCCAAGTACTACATGTTCCCGGATCAACATCTTTTGTTGATCCTGGATCAACATTATTAATAAAAATATAGATTTAACCCAATCTCTACCCCTAAACCTAACCCTACCCATAATTTATTTATTCCTAAAACCAGTGGGAAATTATAGCTGATTAGAGTATATAAGCACCTAACCCTGATTTTAAGCCTAAAACAGATATTTCCTGAAAGGTAATATCTGAATTCTGGATTGGAATGTTGTTCCAGGAACAACAAGGATGTTGATCCAGGAACAAGTTGTACTTGGTAAAATCACGCTCAACCAGGAGGGTTCAAACGGTTCTGACATTGCGTGAATCAGAGGTAAAAAAAAAAAAAAAACACCAACAAAAAAACTATATAAATACTGTTCAGTTTCTTGCACAGAGCGATCGTTTTGTGTCTTTAGACATCAGTGTATCAGCACGAGCCGCAGAGTTTAATTTGGTTTTGTTTGTGTATGTTTTTTTTTATTATTATTGTATGTTTTAGCCATGATTCCCAAACACTTACATTATAACACTGATAGACTGCAACGGTTTGAGTTAAAAATCTTGGTTTGTGTTCTACTGAAGAAACAAAGTCACCTACATCTTGGATGTCCTGGGGGTAAGAAGATAAACATACAATTTTCATTTTTGGCTGAACTATCCCTTTAAATGGCAACTATTTGCAAAAAAAAAAAGAAAAGTGGTTTAAATGTATTTAAATGTATTTATAGTACAATTACTTTTGACCAATAGGTGGTGCTATTACCAAACTGATAGGCATTTGTCATGGCATTGTGGCACTAATTAAAGAAAAATATTTAATGTAGGCCAAAGCATGGTAAATGTGTTAACTTATTACAGGTAAATAAAAGTATATTATTGACTAAATCCAAAATGGCAACACACTGTGCAGTGTGTCCAACATTGGAAAAATCTCTTGTAAACATAGGTTGCACTTTTGACGTAGGTGCGAGCTCTGGCACATACTGTGACGTTGGCTGCCTAAACACCTGTTTGTCTCAGTTTACATACAAATGTGCAAACTAAGATTTTCAAAATCTCCACTCTGGTCAGAGTTTTTAGAAAGAACCGGTTTCAGAGGCGAATTCTCCGTTTGCATGTAAACGAAGGGTGCAAATGAAGGAAAATGTCTCCGTTTTTCAAAATAACCATGTACGTGTAAACGGGGCCTTAGTTAACTAGATCAAGTGTGTTTAATAAGGGGTTGCATCTGAATTCTGCAGGGTTCCGGCGTATCATGATGCTAATTAATTAACAAATAGCTGTATATCATATATCATACAGTAAACAACCATTCAAAAGTTTTTGAACAGTGAGATTTTTTTATGTTTTTAAAGAATTATCTTATGCTCACCAAGCCTGCATTTATTTGATCCAAAATACAGCAAAATCAGTAATATTGTGAAATATTTTTACTATTTAAAATAACTGCTTTCTATTTGAATTTAAAATGTAATTTATTCCTGTGATCAAATCTAAATTTTTAGCATTATTAGACCAGTCTTCAGTGTCACATGATCGTTCAAAAACCATTCTAATATGTTGATTTGCTGTTCAAGAAACATGTATTACTATTATTATTATTATTATCAATATTTGAAACATGATTTCAGGATTCTGTGATGAATAGAAAGATCCAAAGATCAGCATTTATCTGAAATAAAAAGCTTGTGTAACATTATACACTATACCATTCAAAAGCTTGGAGTCAGTATAATATTTCTTTGGAGGAGTGGAGGGTGAGGGGAAATTATAGAAATGAATACTTTTATTTAGCAAGGATGCTTCAAATTGATCAAAAGTAATGTTAAAGGCATTTAAAATGTTACAAAGATTTCTATATCAGATAAATGCTGGTCTTCTAAATTTTTCTTCATCAAAGGAACCAGAAAATTCTGTTCAGCTGTTTTCAACCTAAATATAAATGTCCTAATAATAATAAATGTTTTTTTCTAGCAGCAAATTGGATTAGCTTCAATGATTGCATCCGATCTTGTCGTCTGCTTAGGCATGTAAATCCAATGGCACCACACAATCATTTTGAATTGCTCTCAGTGAGTCTGTGTTCATAAAATAAGAGTGTGATTAGGTGTAAACATAGTTCTGTCACGACCACTATCGTCAAAATGATAGATACTTAGCATGAACTTTGTTTTGGCGGTATGGTTAACCATTTGGCGGTATGGTTATATTCTGGGCAAAAACTCCCTGCCCATCCATGCAGCCTGTCATGAATGAGCAGAGAGAAAGCCAAGTCCTGACTGTGGCGAAAGGAGGAGCTGCTGAATACTACTGAATAGAGCTTATATAGGAATACCATGATAGGTGTCGTATTCCTCCAGGTTACAGTACATCTCAATCTGAAGCTCTTTGAGAGGCCCAATTTTGATAGCCAAATTTGGGAAGTTACAGAAAGCAACCCACCGATTCAGGAACATTTCCTCTGCAGAAAGATCCATTCCCGAAAGGTTCAGGAAGATCCCTGCATGTTCTTCGAGCATGAAAGCTAGTAACTACCATGGCCATCAGTACCTCCTTGAGAAGGGAGAGCACAGGTGACAAACTGAATGGGGGGCCATGCATGCCACTGTGGCCTCTATTCGTCAACAGTAGTCCAATTCCTGAACAACTTACAAAGCAAAACAAAATCAGTTATTTTGATTATATTACATACAGTATACCATGCATTTGCATAGATATTCATTCCCTTTTTCTGGGACAGTTGAAATTTAGCTCAGGAGCATTTATATTGCTTGTACATAGATGTTACTACACTTTGAGTGGCGGTAACCTGTGGCAAATTTATTTGAATGGGTATGATTTGGAAAGGCACATACCATTTAATAAAAGGTCAAAAAGCGATCTAACCAAAAACCAAGCCCTGAGGTCAAAATAACTGCCTTTAGAGCTCAGTCACAGAATTATGTCAAGGCACCAATTTGGGGAAGAGTTCAGAAGACATTCTGCTGCATTAAAGGTTCACAGAAGCTTGTAGCCTCCATTATCCATGATGGAAGAAATCTGGATCAACTAGGACTCTTCCTAGACCTGGACTCCTGACCAAACTCAGCAACTGATGGAGAAGTGCCTTGATTAGACTAGTGACCAAGAAGCTGATGGTCACTATAGTTGAGCTCCATGATCATGTATGTAGAAACTTGCAGAAGGACAAGCAAACACTTCAACACTCCACCGATCTCTGCTTTATGTGTGGCCGAACTCAATTCTTTCCTCAGTAAAGACAATGAAAACACACTTGGAATTTGCAACATAGCACCTAAAGAACTCTGAAACAAAATTCTTTGGTCTGATGAACTTCAAATGCAAGCATCATGTTTGGAGGAAAGCAGGCACTGCGCATCATCTGCAGAGTACCATCCCAGAAGTAAAGTGTGCTGGTAGCAGCCTAATGCTGTGGGGTTGTTTTGCAGTGGCAGTGACTGAATGACTTATCAGAGTAGAAGAAAAGCTCAATGCAATAAAATATAAAGATAGCCCTAATGTAAACCCAGTCCAGAGCATTCAGAACCTCAGACTGGGCAGAAGGTCCATCTTCCAACGGGACAATGACTCTAAGCACACAGCAAGAGTGGAACACTGTTAATGTCCTTGAGTATATTGAACCCAATGAAACATTTCTAGAGAAACATGAAAATATGCGTCTGCCCACATCCCAGCTGACAGAGATTGAGAGGTAAAGAGATAAGGAGAAGAATGGCAAATAAATGTTGATGTGCAAAGCTTATTGCATCATACCCAAAAATACTTGAAGCTGTAATGGTGCTTCAACTAAGTACTGCGTTAAGGGTATGAATAGTTATGCAATGTAACTGTTTCAGTTTTTTTATATTAATAAATTTGCTAAGTCCCAAATCTGTATTTTTTTCTTATTTTTTTTCTGTCATTATGTTGTATGGTGTATGGAGTGTAGATTGATGGGGGGGGGGGGGGGGATTTATTTAAATCAGTTTAACATAATACTACAACAAAACAAAACATGAAAAAAATAAAGGTGCATGAATACTTTCACAGGGCACTTTATATAAGATTATGTGAGGCTATCATAAATAAATTATATACAACATTCTATATAACATTCTTATTAGACAGTTTGTGTTCACACTGAGAGCAAAAATTTCAGTAATAACACACTGTGATCAGATATTTTACTTTGTAAAGCATATTAATATCTATAATTGCATATTACCTTAAAATAGCATAAACACTTTTATTTACATATCATCTGTCTCTCTATATATATGGAAATATATAGGAAATATATAGCATTTGCTACTTGTGCAATAGTACAACAATGCAACAGTATCTGCCAGTATTTACGATGTAACCTGTTTTAAACTTAGTGTACAGTAAATAGCCAAAGTCTTGTTTTAATACTCTGTTTACACATGTATGTCTGGTGCAGTGTTATTTTAGTATCACTGGGATAATATTATACATTACATTAAGTCATTTAGCAGAAGCTTTTATCCAAAGCGACTTACAAACAGTACAAATAGCAAGGGCTTTTAAATAATATAATAAATAAAAAGAAAATGAATAGAATAAAAAAAAGAATAGAAAAAGGTAGTTTTTTTTTTTTTTTTTTTGCTTTTGTTAATTGTACTGTATAATAAATGAAAAGAAAACATAGCATATAAAAAGATTAGAATTCTAGATTTTTTCTTTTTTTTAAGAATAGAACGTTAAATGTCTTGACGTTAAATAAATCAAATCTGCAGGACCGGACAGTTTTAACAATATGGTCTGAGAAAGTTAACTGATCATCAATCATAACTCCAAACAAACTAAGGTTTTAACTAAGGTTTCTGGCTGTTTTTGAAGGAGTTATGGTTGATGTGCCTAACTTGATGGTGAAATTGTGATGAAACGATGGGTTTGCTGGAACCACAATCAGTTTTGTCTTGGCAAGGTTGAAGATTTGGATTCCGCTCTTGCCAGTCTTAGTATTATAGTTTTTATTAATGTTTTATAAACATTTCGATATATTTTGTTAAACTTTTTTATAAATATATTTGTCTAATCTGTTTTATTTCTATATTTCCATATTATTTATATTTAAGGTAGTTTTAATAATGTTGTTGTGAGTTTTTATCGTTTTTAGTAGTTTTTGTATTTATATGTACAGTTCAAGTTTTAGCACTTAGCAACTGGCTGAAATATTTCAAATGCTGAATTTTTTTATTGTTTTAGTTTCAGTTTTAGTTTATGCTATTTATACTAGTTTATAATTATATTAACCCTGGTTTGGTGGTCCCTTTAAGGAACCAAATATTCATGAAAATACAAATGTGAAAGCTGTGTTCATCAGATTGTGTAGGCTGTCATTAAAACACATTTTTCTTATATTATTTTTATTCTTCTGCTAAAAACAATACATTTCTTTTGTTTAATCTGTTGCCATTTTGATGGTAACACTTGAATTCATGGCAGTTTGGTTTCTTTAGTTGTGTTGAGCTGAATAAAAGTGTCTCACCAAAGCTAAATTTGACATTTTCATTAATACATGGCATAGCATGCACTCATTTTATTACAGTTAAACATTTTCTTATATATAAAAAAAAAGTAAACCTACTGTCTAACAGTAGAGCAAGAGTTTGGGTGGAGCATACAAACACAAAATTCATTGTTTCATTCGGGACGCGTTTATCCAATTTGAGCAAGTGGCTAGATGCCAGTGCTGCTCCAACTTTGCCAGTACCAGCATCTGATAACAATTTAATTAGCCCAATAAATATTTTCTGGACTCAGCCATTGCAGAATCAAAAGGTCAGTGTTCCATACAACAGCCACTGCATTAATCTGCAGGAACAATCTAGAAAAAATCACAGTATCAGCTGTTGATGATGCAGTTGCTGCAGCCATTCATATAACAATGATTTGCCTGGCAGAGCAACTCAATGTGAAACATATAAATCTCGCTCATTGCCCTTACAATACACAGCATACATCAAAAGGAAGAATGAAATTAGCCCCAAACATGGACAGAATGGGAAAAGTAAGACACCTTTTGCTTGCGTAAACTGGCTCTGTGATCTTTTCCTTGACTTAACTATGTTTCTACATCTTCTCCCATACAGATTTTCTTTTATGAGGACAAAAACTTTCAGGGACATTGTTTTGAGTGCAGCATGGACTGCCCAGAGCTGTCGTCCCACTTGAGCCATTGTAACTCCATCCGAGTTGAAAGTGGGGCCTGGGTCTTGTATGAACGTCCAAACTTCATGGGCTGCCAGTACATCCTAACCAGGGGAGAGTATCCTGATTACCAGCACTGGATGGGCTTCAGTGACTCTATAAGGTCTTGTCGCATGGTGCAAAATGTAAGTCATCCCTGTTAGGAGAACCATAGCTGGGCTATTTTGCCCAATGCAGGTCTATGTTCCTCCTTTTCAACAAAAACATTCACCTACCAGACATATGTGCCACACAACCATTCAAGATGCATTATTGGCCCTAAACTCCTTATCGTTCCCTGCTGAAAGTTTATTTTCAGTATGCATAATCTGAATGTATTTTTTAAATAATTTAGTGCACCATTAGAATAATTTTAGGTGACTCTAGATATGATTCTGCTCTTTCTACAGTAAAGGGCCTACCAGAAATCAGTGCATTGTAATGGTATTTGGCTATCCACTCTCTCTTTTGCAGCATACTGGCAATTTCCGTATTTGTCTGTATGAGCGGCCTGACTTCAAGGGTCAGATTATGGAGTGCAGTGAGGACTGGCCCTCTGTTTATGACCGCTTCGGTCACCGTGAGGTACAGTCCTGTAACGTTCTGGATGGGGCCTGGGTTTTCTATGAGCATCCTAATTTCAGGGGACATCAGTATTTGTTGGAGAGAGGCGAGTACCACCACTTCACTGACTGGAGTGCCATGCATCCTACTGTCGGCTCCATCCGACGTGTTCAAGAGTTAAAGGTATTTTAATATGTAGTTGATTGCTCCTTAAACTATTTAATAATACTAGTAATAAAAAAATGACACTGAGCTCACATTAATCTTCTGTCTCCTGGTTTAATTAGTTCCATTTAAAAGTCAGCTGGTCTTCAAACAAAGCATTTTAATAAAAGATATTTATATAAATCTTACATATATATTTATTTATATATTAATGATAGAAAATAAAATAACATAAATAAATGGCAATATCATGAAATAGTATTACAATTGTTTTTAGATCTATTTCTAAAATGACAAAGCTGAATTTTCAGCAGCAGTTATTCCAGTCTTCAGTGTCACATGATCCTTCAGAAATCTTACTGTATGAATATACTTATTTAGTTTTATGCTGATGCATTTTGTTTATGCATTTGTTATGTATTATTCATTTGCATTCTTTGATTAACTAAAAAAAAGTCAAAAGAACAGCATTTATTTGAAATGTAATTATTTTGTAACATTATAACTGTCTTTATTGTCTCTTTTGATAAATGTAATGTTTTTGCTGAATAAAAGTAAAGTGATAATACATAATGCACCAAAATAAATAAATAAATAATACATCAAAAAATTAATTAATTAAAAAAAAAACTACTCTCTCAAGTTGCTCCCTCAAGAATTTTCATTTTTGGGTGAACTAAATTATATTATATTAAGTATGTCAAATAACCATTTTTTAATGTATGAATTTATTTATTAACAGTTATCTCATAGTTTTCAACATCTTCTGTTACTATAACTCAATACTCCCCTCTGTTGGTTAATGGGCTCTTACAAACTTAGATTTTAAAATATAAAAAAAAATTATTTCAGAGTTTTTTAGTTTTTTATAGAAAACAAGTATTTGAATATTGTCATGACAAACTGTACATTTAACAATAAATAAATAAACAATTGATTTAAATATAGTTGTTAAATATATTTGCATGTAACACATGAGTTTAAATGTTTTTTTGTTTTGTTTTTTATCTGCATGACAGATGAAGAATTTGGTTGAAGTAAATGCTTAAAAAATAAACCTCCTCTTCAGGCTTTTTGCTATACTGACACCAAGGTCAGGAATTTTGTTTTTGCTACCAGTACCTGTTCACATGAATATACATACCACACATGTTTTTTAACCATTTGTAATTTAAAAAGAATGAGTGCATATGTGTTTGCATAGGCAGAGAGCATGAGCTGCCAGTGGTGTAAGCAGTTGCTGGTCAATAGCCCCTGCTAAATCTCCCCATACAATAGTTCAGGCCATGTTGATGACTCAGGAGCTTTGCCAGAGTCCAGCATATACCCAAAGTCCACAATGCTGATGCAGGCCAGAGAGCCACAAGAGCATGCTAAAACAAAAGGGGGTTTTCTGCACAAAGACCACCAGCAAGCACTTTTTCACCAGTGGGCCCACAGGGCAGCACGTGTCTGTTGGTCCAGATTCCTCCATAGGCATCCAGCACAGAATGAAAGGATAGTTCACAAAGTTCACTTATTAGTAGTTGAGCTAGTATTTTTTCCGCTAGCCTGACAGCGCCCTCTTGTGGAAGTCATTTGTGTTACTTTTTAACATGTGGTTCTCGGACTAATCACAAAAAGTTATTCCGAAATCCATTACTGTAATCAGATTTGTACAGAAATCATGATTTTTATAACAAGTGACAGGCAAGGGAGGAATAATAATACATAATAAACATAAGCTTGGGTTTCTAATTATGTATTTATTGCTTTTAAATTCTCAACTTGAGTTAGTTGTCTTTTAAGCAGAATACTGTACATTTTCTGCCAGATTTATCAGCTGCTACCATGTGATACAGCTATAAGTTAACAAGCTGGCAAAGTATGTGGAGGTGTTAATTGCCTGGCAGATGCGATTGGGAACTGCAAGGTCATTGTGGAGACACCCCTGCTGCAATGTTACACCACTGTTAAAAGATGGAGACATCTTTAAATATGCCAGGGAGTAATTATAGGATGGAGGCTTCTAAAGCAGTTAACATATAGCCTAATGCAATTTAAACCCAGTTACAAAATGTAAAACTATGTGTTGTATACAGTATTAAAAAGGGCCCACGTTGTGTCACTGGCCTAAAGTTAGTTTGATTTGTCTGGTCTGCAGTTATTTGTTTTACCATGTGAATGAAATTTCACATTTTCTTATTGCTTTCAGAATCACATTCCTCTAAGACTATTTTTAAACTTCTGAGTCACTGATACAGGTCCACAGCTGAAAGGAATTACTTTAATCCTATGAAAAGAATGTAAAAAATAAACTTTCCAGACAAGACAATTGCCTTGTAAGGAAATGGCAAGAGAGTTAGAAGGGAAAGTGGGGCCAGGGGAGGGGAAACACCATATTCTTCTGTACAAAAGCCATTTAGTTTATACAGTAATATTGTTGACAGAGTTGTCTTGGGCACTGTAAATTTTAACAGTGCTGTACAATGATAACAATTAGATAAAAAGATAAAAATGATCATTTAAGTAAACTTTGTTTAGGAAATGTGATTGAAAATGCAATTTATATGGAAACTAAAAACAACATAATCAAAATGTTAATGCCATGATTTCAATATACCTAATGATTTATTGGTACATCTGTTGTTCATCCACAGATAATTTATGCTTTGATGCTGTCAATATTGTGCATCTTAATGTCTATCGATACATAATGTATGTGTGGTAGAAACACTTTACAAAAAATACAGATGAGGTCACGTTGTTTTTGTGTTCTGTCTTCTAGAACAGGCACAGCTCATTACAAAGTGCTTTAGACTAATTGTCTGTATGTTAACACCTCTCTGTCTTATTAATGCATGAATTATTAAACAAAACCTCTTTCTTAGATGGATTCCTTTGAGATGCTTAAGATTTAAAGGCAATAGATTTGCACTATATTTCCACACCTGTCTTGCATTACTACTGTGTATATAAACTACACATTTAAAACCCCCAGCATATTAAGATTATATATTTAGCCTCAATAATTCTGTCCATCAAGGCTTTTTAAGATTCAGATGAAAATTAGGATTCATTATCACACGGGCAGGCTGGATGGACAAGGTAAAGGCAATCTTCACTCCTTTCTGTTGATGACAGACAGTCTGGAGGTACACCTGCCCAGAAAGGCATGCTGGGTCCTTAATTATGAGCCTTTGCCTGAGGTGCATTAGATGACCTACCTAGTGCTGCCATAAATCTGTTACAAAGGCAGAATCCCAAATGACACCCCTCCTACCACACTTTATTGTCATGATCTCCAGCTATTAATGACCAACAGGGATTAGGAAGATGAGAAAGAACTAGAACCTTCAATATAACTGGAAATTTTCATTGTATAAATAAATATGTTATGTGATTTCCTTGAAATGGAAGTGTAGGTGTTTGGATTCACTTGTGTCTTTTGTTTTCACCATAGGAGGGCAGCATAGGATTTAAAACAACTCATAGCCAATGGTACATTAGTTTTTCCTTTAATTGTATCATTAAGAATTTTTAAATTTTTGGAATATAATCTTTGCATATTTACTTAGAGGTCCACACAATGTTTATCCTGCAACACTGAGGAAGACAGGAGGGTAACCTCAGTGTAATCTTAAACAGGCCACTACACACCTCTTTTAAGGGTTTGACTGACATTTGTTTTACAAAGCGTACTTCTCATTTGTAACTTAAGGAAGCCTTGTAAACAACAACCTTGGAGTAAAGGATTCATCAGAATGACGTTATGATGTCAACATGAGAAAATATTTGCCTGTATCTAACACCTCTAGACTTGATAATTACAGACAGGTGTGTTTGATCAGGCTGAACTGATTCTGCAGGAAGGTAGATCTCCAGGAGCGGGGTGGACTGCGTTCCACTTCACTTTTAGACATGCACTCGCAAACTTCCTCGGGGGAATCCCTTGAAAAACATTTACCTTGAAAAACATTGCAGAAAATACATTTTTGTGAGAATCATCCTGAAGCTTAATTCAGAGCATGGTAAAATATTTATCTTTATTTGAAATGTTTCAAGCCTCTCTAATATTAATATTTTTCCCTCAGTTATTATTATTATTATTATATATTTATAATGGGATTTTTTTTCTGAAATTGTTGGATTGAAGGATGTGACATGGCCCTACCTAGAAAATGTCCTACCACTGGTCACAGAATCTCACCTCAAACCCCACAACCACCTATCATCGAAAAAAAAAAAAATGTATATATATATATATATATATATATATATATATATATATATATATATATATATGTGTGTGTGTGTGTGTGTGTGTGTGTGTGTGTGTGTGTGTGTGTGTGTGTGTGTGTGTGTGTGTGTGTGTTTCCATTATATTTAAGTTAAAATACATGAAGGGAAAATTATGGTAGGAAAATGTTAAGTTCTATCCATAATTACACACCATTGTTCCTTTTTTGAAAAAAAAAACAGTAGGCTTCTGATGAAACACTATTCTTAAAACTGTTTTTTTAACCTCACAGAGAAGCTAAAACAATAGTTAAAAATGTGATAACAGTCACAGATCCTTTCTGCAGGTTACATAGTTACCTATTAGTATTTTTGCAGAGGGTGGACTTTCTTCATTGGTACTCTTAATGGTAATTTTAAAATCAACTGGATAAAACATTGCTCAGCTCAGAAGTATTCTAAACTCTCTTATATGCCCAATCAGAGTTTGGTGGGTTAACTTTTTTTACTTGTGACTTCAGAAGCAATTATTAGAAGCATGGAAAATAGTCTTTAAATGTATTATACTTATCAGCCATATCTTTCTTTCTCAGGGATTGAGTCTATTTATTTAATTATTTATTGAGAGAGAGAATTTAGTTGACAAAAGCATCTCCACAAATCTCAGTTAGGCTACAACTCATTTACCCGGCAGATTCCAAAACTTGACGGTCTGAATGCAATGATATGATGTTACTTGCCTGTCAACCAATGTATTTGCATACCACCACGCAGCCATAGCGAGAGTTAGAGGCATGCTGGCTACTAACTGTAGCACGCTGACCAGCTGATCCAGAGGGTGTTTAGTCAGTGTGGAAGCAGAAATTCAGAAGTGAAAGGTAGAATCGTAAGACTTCCCAAAATACACAGAGACAGATAATGGGGTAAAACAAGGGTAAACATCAGCAGTGATTTCACTAGAAGGAGGAATCTGATGAAACTTTTGGGATTCAATCGGTACAACGAACTTGGGGAGGTTCTTCTCGACAGGTAGGCAGAACCAAATGCATACTGAAGTCCCAGAATAGAGATTGATGAGGGGGAGGTGGGGGGGGGGTGTTCAGTGGCTTGCTCCCCCTATAAAATTCAGATTTTCCTGACCTACTGTGAATGTGTGCATTTTAAGATGTTTTAAGGCTCATAAATTGGATAAAAATATAGAATAAAAACCAAGTCAGTGGGTAGAAGTAGCATAAATTATTTTTCAAGTTAACAGATTCTTAAACATGAGAATCAGATTTAATGTTGCAATGGATGATCCATGATACAAACTGGAAATAGAGTTTCATCTAATTTCATGAACTCAGTTATAATTATCCTGGCCTTCAGTATCTAAAATCATATCTAAAATGATTAAACATGAATATTATTATAATTTATTATTATTATTCACACTAAATAGAAAATAATATTTTCCAATAAGTTTAAACAGATTTTTAAATTGCATGGGCATTTTTACTTTTATTCTTCTAAAAGTGTCCATTAAAAAAAATCTTGGCAAAGTCGGCCATTGGAAGCCACAGAAAGGGCAATACATTTTGATCTGAAAAACAAAAACAAGTTGACTGAAGTTATCACATTGTATTTGTATTCCATTGTCCTTTCTTTCATTAGCCTACTAAAAGGGCCTGAATACATTTTAAAATATTATTCTTACTGTCAATCTGAAATTTATTTTTACCTGGTTTTAGCAATTATTGAAGCATTGCAAATTTATTTTCATTAACCTTGAAATTATATTAAATCGAGGATATTAAATTAACCATGTTATATAGTAACGTTTCACAGTTAATCGTGTAATTATTCACCTTATTTAGGCTAATAATATCCAAAAGACGAAGGAATCATGCAATCAGAGTGTCACAATAAAAAAAAAAGACTCACCTTTCAGTTCACCAAAAACTCCACTGACCTGTACGTTATCCTCCGCACAATAAGCAAATCCACACTTTTTTGGGGTCCCCTTGAAACATTTCCGTTGTGGTCAGTGCTATTTGCAGCGCGTTTCTTAATTTGTTGTGAGGAGTTGCAGCGCGTTTCTTAATTTGTGTTTTCTTAAGTTGCAGCGCGTTGAGCTCTCTCGGCCACCGTGGGGGGAACTAGCACAATATGTAGGTTTCAGCGCAGAGAAACATTGAAAGATCCGAAGCTTTCATCGGTTTGATGGTGTCTATGTTATGAAAATGGGAAAAAAACGACGTTCCTGTGGTACTTGTAACACTAATTCCGGTTATCCTGAGAGGATAGGCAATATAATTAATTTTATTACATTTCCTAAACCCAAACAAAACAGAGCAAAATGTCACTAAGCATTCAACCCCAAGACAAAAGCGTTCATTTTCTGGTTGTCATCCTCTCAAATTACAACTTTCATCTGCTCGAGCACAACGTCTTGCGTTTCAGCAAGCTAAAGCTATAGCTAACATTACATTTATTACAAACCTATATAGCGAACTGTTCTCACATCAGGTACAGTGTATGGCAAAAACACATAAACGAAGGTCTACATTACACCGTCTCTTCATATTAAACTGGTTAATTAATTTAATCGTACTCTGCGATATATGAAATGCGGGATCTGCGATTGTAACGAACGTAACAATCGGATTCTCCCGCTTGCATTGTGGGTTGTAAACCATCGCTTCCAAATTAATACCCACAATATTTATTGTAAAATATTTTATATATCCATCCATGGCATATTTAAGTCCCACATGAATGGTAGTCCAAAATTTATCAAAAAGATATAAGGACAAAGTTTTTCACACGGACAGCTGTCATTGTAAGACAGTTAACAACTCCTCCTTTGGTTTGTCCGATTTCGCAACAGTAACTCGGCGGGGCTTTCCGATAGGTCACTTTGCGTTTTGAGGGGTTCGAAATGATTTTTATTTATTTTTTTGCAGGGGTTCCCCTGATACAATTCGCATTCCAGGGACGAAATATCACGTTATTTGGGGTCGCTTCAACCCGCAACAGTGTTAAAGTAGTCCAATTCCTCTGGAAAACAGAGGACTTGGCAACACTGATTATTTATTGTTTATTTATTTAGTTATTATGCCCGCGTCCTGTAAATAAGTTTATAGGCTATTAAATTGCTGTGTGTTTAAATAAAATTAACCCAACCCGGCTGTTATTCAGATAATTTAAACACCAAACCGCTGAAATCACACGATTACTTCCATTTAATGCTATGTTGAGCAACCAGTAAGCCTTTAAATAACGTTTTTCATTGTTTCCGTCCAATGTGTTATCCAGAAGCGGTTGGAGGACGTGTTTTGGTGCCCATTTAGGGAGTTTTTTAGACGCTCGCAGCATTGTGCTTCACAGCTTTCGACTCAGCTTCAGCTCAGGTCCTGCACACACACGATGCCAATGATGCTGCACGCGCGCATGATGCCTAACAATGCTTTCTAGGTAGGCAGGTCGCTAGGTTTTGAGAAACAGCCGGAGTCACGACTCCAGACTGGCAGGGAGATGAGGACACGATGAATTCATCTTTGGGTAGGTTCTCACCTTTAGTTACTTGGATTTATAATGGATAAAGATTGTTGCTGTTAGATTAAGACTGCAAATAGTGAATTATTTGGTTACACTTAATGATCAAAATACTACGAACATTCGGCATATTAATATGATTTCACATTGTTGTGAATTTTTATTTTATGTATCATTGTTGCATTGATTATTGGTCATGTTTTAATATGAGACCTTTATATACATTTATAGAATAGAATGTAAGGTATTATGGAGATTGAAAATGTGCTTCTTTCTTCATGTTTTCTGCATGCATTTATGAGATTCACATCAGAATGTAAAATAACAACAAGTTTTATGTGTACCAATGGACAATACAACAGCAGGTTCTTTATGCCGTCCACTCATGTAGACAGATGTGTTAGTATTTTCATAGATGTTTATTGTAAGTTGTTGTGTATTTGTAAGTGCCTGCAATGTGTATGAAAGCAAACTTAAAAGCGTTTTTAAAGGTTTGCAGATTTGGTGTTTTTCCCAGGAATGAGGTGTTTACAGTGCTAGGCAAAGGGGAATCCTGGGAGGTTGCTATTTTTAGCTCTTATTTCATCATTCCTCTGCACAGTGCAGTAAGCTGCTCTCTGCATCTCAATGATTGAGGATGGGCACATCAGCCTCCTTCTCTTTAAAATGTCCACAGTTTTTAAATCAAAAACTAT
Organism: Carassius carassius; assembly: GCF_963082965.1. NCBI lineage: Eukaryota > Metazoa > Chordata > Actinopteri > Cypriniformes > Cyprinidae > Carassius > Carassius carassius. Next base: position 17,462,907 of record NC_081773.1, on the reverse strand, counting down.
CTGAAAGAACGAATGGATGTGGGGTCATACTCTTTTTCCATCTGCTCTTTTGTTGTTGCTTTGCTGTGCAGATTTTAAGGCTGTTACGAAGTGCAGTATAGTGTTCTATACAAATGCAGCATTAGGACATTCATGGGCATTCAGTAGTGTTTGACAGAATGATGTCTCTTGATACTAAACACAATATATACAGGCACAGATCCATTCACAATGTTTCTTCCAAGGTTGTCATAACAGCATGAGCCAGATTGGTATCTAATACCATACGCCTGACCTTAAACATGACCTATGTCTTTAAAGTTTCCATCCCATGTATAATCTGCAAGACATTTTTCATCACAATGAAGAGCATTACTCTGTGCTTAATAAACACAATCTTGTCTGTAGTGAATGTGGTGAAGATTTAAGGATTTTATTTGAAAAGGAGTTTTATATTTTACACTTTCCATCACAGAAAGTGTCTTATTCTTCTGTATTTAGATTATGTTAAACTCGTAGCTAAGCACATTGTCATGGAAATATGAGCCAAAAATGAAATGCAGTTTCCTCACATTCTAACCATGTCTCAAACAAAATGTAGTTGTTCCGTTTCAATTTGATCTTAACTTGTACAAAAATTCCTTTTGCATTTGTAGTGGCATTTCTAATAAGATATATTTGACAGTTCTGGTCATTGGGTTTTAAAAAGCAAAAGAGTTTCTTTTGGATACGATTCAATTAGATATTTTCTCAGTTTACAGTAGCATATGAAATTTTGGGAACCCCTTGCAGAATCTGTGAACATTTGAATAATAAAAAAAAAAATAAGAGAGATCATACAAACTGTATGTTATTTTTATTTTATTTAGTACTGTCCTGATTAAGATGTTTTACATAAAATATGTTTACATATAGTCCACAAGACAAAAGAAATGGCTGAAAATATTAAAATAACCCCTTTCAAAAGTTTGGGAAACCTTGGTTCTTAATACTGTATTTTTTTTGGAAAAATACTTTTTTTTATTTTTTTTTTATTTTTGTGATGTTTGTTAATGAGTCCCTTGTTTGTCCTGAACAGTTAAACTGATAAATGTTCTTCAGAAAAATCCTCCATGTCTTGCAGATTATATCCGTTTTCCAGCATCTTTTGCATATTTGAACCCTTTCCAGCAGTGACTGATTTTGAAATCCATCTTTTCAAACTTGGACACATGAGGGACTCAAACACAACTATTAATAAAGGTTCAAACGTTCACTGATGCTCCAGAAAAGGGATAGGCAAGCTTTTTGTTGTTGTTGTTGTTGTTTTTTGTTTTTTTGCAGGAGAAGTACAGGAGAGGAGAGAAAATTCACTAGTATGCCACCCTCTAGTTTGTCTCACTTTTGGTGTATACTGTACGAAACATGGCAAAAGAAGCATTCAGATTTTTTCATGTGAAACACAGTGAGCTACACTAACTACATAGTTGATGATTTAATGTGAGGCAGAAAGGAGCCTTATTGTGTGGGCTGTCAACAGGGCCCACAGTATTCTGATAGGTGACAGCAAGCAAATGTTCCAAGGCATATGTGTTTGTGTTGAAGGTTGCGCAGCACTGTTGTAGAAGTGTCTTTGTTCAATGAAAAACAATACAGAAACAGTGACCTTTTTCTGACTAGAGATAATGAGAGAGGAAACCTGCCATTGTAAAATATAGAACGCTGTCAGTACTGTGCCATAGTTAAATGTGACAACTGAGAGAAATAGAGAAATGTCAAGGGGAGGTGCTAATTGTGTTAAATGTAGTTTAGTGGTGCAAAATGACCCGAAGAAAATGATTCACTGAAGAAGAAATGAATTGCCATTATTTTGAAAAAATTTAATAGAAAATCAAGTAAATATGTGACATCCGAACAACAGACAATAGACAATTCACTTTTATTTTAACCAATTTTAAATAACAAATCAATTATAGCTTTATTGCATTCAAAACAAGTTTGGGGACATGCAAGTTTAAGAATGCACCACATCATGTGAGCAGAATTCTATTTTTAATTTATTTTAGCTTTTACAGTAGGTTACATTTCTCAGTACAGAGTCCTATTTCATATACCATGTCTCTGTGGGTCTTAACAGGTCTTAAAGCCTTTACTTGATTTTCCACACATTTAAGGCCTTGAAAGGGTCTTACATCAGAACAGAATGTCTTAAATTAAGCTTCCGTGGCATTAAATGTTGTATTCACAGAAAAAAAAAAAACCTTGTTTACAAATATCTAGACATCGTTCAATTAAGATACAGTACAATTGCCGTCCAAAGCCACACGTCCTGAACACATGAACACGCAAAGACCAGATGACCAGAGATAACATTACTACAATACATCATGTGTTATTAACCGGTGAGAAAGGTTTATAGTACAGTTAATAAAAGTATACAATACCAGGAAGGAAGGTCAGGTTGTTGATGTTTGCCTGCCCTTCTCGATCTGTCTGCATAGCGTACAGGAATGCACTGATGACGTATACGTCATTCTTCTTTCCCCTAGATGTTAAATAAAAGGCTGCAAAATGCAACGGCCTGGCCATCTACCTGGAGATGAGGGTAGCAATTTATTCTCTTATAGTTTCTCGGCCAACCGGGATAGGTAGCACAAATGAAGCATTTTAATTAAAAACTGCTGAGACATTAGGAGAGGATGCCAGCATGGCAAGGTTTCCCCACACGAAGACCCTGCTTATGTTTCATCACTGTAAAACAAATAAGCCAAACTAAATTACTATGCACGGGATAGTGTGCTTTACAAAAACAAATTACAAAAATAACCTATAAAGAAATTCATATAAAATTTCCTGAGTGCTACAGAAATTACAATTTTAGTTTACTTTTTACACCAAAATGTGAGCAATAGAATTAATTACTACACTAAACGTATTGCCTTACAAGAGTAGGCTAAGCAAAAACCCTGTTTGCATTATTATTAATTAAGTTTTTATTGATTGACTGTAACTGGAAATAAGCATTACACATTGTTTTGCTTGAGATGTAACTTGAGTCAGCATTTTGTCTAGTAAGCAATTTGTTCTCTCGATATATAAACGGTATACACGATTTAGCAAATCGATGGAACGAATTAGTAAATCGTGAGGGCAATTTATAAATCGAGGGAACGAAATAGTAAATCATGCACACAATTTAGCCTCCTTTTTTTCCTGTATGCCATGTGCGGGGCTCCGTAGTATGAACTATCCTTAAATGCGAAAATATTCCCACTCAACAGATGTCACATTAGTCAAAAAAGGTGAAAACACAAGTCCACATTAAAATCAAAATACGTTTCAGCTGACACCGGGAACAAGGTTATGCTTTTGTCCATAGAGATGTTTACTAGCATTCCAGGTCCTATATTCCCTGGGAGGTTATGGTGACAACTGCTGACAACCCCAAACCCCCCCAAAAATGATCAGTTCATATTTTTAATGAGATTGCTGCATGGTAAGCTGTGTAAATATGATACATTGAAAACAGGTTGGATTTTTTTTAGGATGGATGTTGCCTTTTGTTCTTCCTCTGACTGCTAATTAAGTTCTCTGTAATGAGCCCTAGAGGCATGCTAATCACATTAGCACTGTATTTGCAGGGAGGTTTGCTGTCCAAGGTGTATATTTACACATGGGCAGCTGGAATATATCTATATCAGGGAGAGTAAAGTGAAGGAAATGTTTTTAGGAAATGTTTTGCTGATATTTGCTTGTCATCCTTATTAGCTTACAATGAACTTTCTGTTCCTTATTATTACACACTTCTTTGCACATTTCCAGCCTATTCTTGGCATCATATTAAGCCAGATGGTGTAGTAATTATGTCATTCAGCAGAAGAGAAAATGTTTATTGAGCTACGTTAACCAGTATGGTTAAGTTTAGGGCTGGACGATAAAACAATAACGGCAATTAACGCGATATAATTTTCCTTGATAAAACGATAATGAGAGTTCGATAAATGTATGATATAATGTTCATGTGCCAAAAGCAGAATGAAACAGCACTACTCATTTGAACTCCACCACATGGATAAGTCTGGTCAGTCTTGGTCATGCGAGCACTAAACAGCGCTTTGCGCTAGAATTCATCGAAGAACACTCATTACTCTTGTCAATGATACAGTCAGAAGGCTTTTCAAGCCACAAATCACCATCATAATAGATACTACTACTTTCAACTCAAGCTACTGTCAAATGTGCATTCCTAAGAGACAAAAATATGTAATATTATTAATATTGCAGCCTGCACTGCAAACTGTACAGAAGATATTCATCATGAAGCTCAGGCAACACAAACATTTTTCTTGATTTGAAACAATATCACTCATTTAAACGTGCAGAAACTAAGAAACTACATTTTCTATTAACATTTTTATGTTGTTAAGGAAAAAATTACTGGAAATAAAGAGTAGGCCTAGTTTAAACTGCAATTAACAGTCTGTTTTTTTACAACTCTAAGTTAGGAGCACAAACCTGTTTTTAAACTTGAAAGAAATAAAGATTTGATATTTATTGTGATAATTGCCAATATCGACTAATATGAAAAATATTATAGTGATATTTTTTGGACATATAGCCCAGCCAGAGTTAAGGTTTTATCACCATTAAACAGAGTTATGAAGTTACTGCTGTCTAATAGTCATCTTATTGTATGCAAGTTTCTCAAGCATGTGACTGATGTCATTGCCTTTATGTAAATTACAATATATTCAAATTACCAACCATTTTTAAACAAGCCTTTGATGCCTTGTTAGCAGTACGTTTCTCTGTGGTTTCCAATGAGAGATGATCAACACTTTCAAAGCAATGCAACTTCTAAGAAACCATTGTAAGACATATTTAAAGCAGCCAAGGCTGGTTTTCTGTTCTTACCTGGTCTTCCTGGTGATCTACTTCAGAGAGGTTTTGGACACTTTTTAGTCTATCAGGCTGGAAGACCAACTTGACAACCAGCTAAATCTTACTGTGAGATCATTTAAATCCAGCTAATGCTGGGAAACACACTGCACGGTTTTCAAAGTCATCTGGTCACTGTTCCTCTCACAACACACGACTGTCTGGGGTACTGTTTAGTGCTTGTGTGCACACTACACAATGCACAGGGGTCACCAATAAGAAGAATCTGGTTGTCATACAACATTTCATAGCAAAAACACACGTTAGAAGTGATACATGAAAAAAACGTACGTAAATCACGTGTGAGACAGGATTTCTTCCTCTTAAAAAACTGTAGCCCGTAAGAAGTTTTCAATGCAAGTTGTCTATATGCTGATTTGCAGCGAAAAGAAAGAAGAATATGACGAGAGAATGGTTTCTTGCAATAGCCATGCATGCTGATGTTCTGTTGCAGGTCTGTGACTCCTCCCCTGACATTTCCATTGCCCTTTAAGTTGCTCTTTCATTGGCTGTAGTTTGTCGCGATGTCATTTTTAGTCAAACACATTTCAATTGGGGCTAAAATCGTGCAGTGTGTACCCGGCACAAACCAGCAAATAGTCTTTGTGCAGTTTTCTGTTTTATTTACTATCAGGAAATAGTTAGTTAAAATGTAAACATTTTTCTCAACACATTGCTCCAGTAAGAAATATTGCCTGATAAGTAGGGCTAGCTGAACTCAATAATTCATTATCTCATTTAAGACCCTTTAATGAAAAACTGCTCTATTTCCATGGAACCAGAAAGAGAAGCTTATTAAACAATGAATCAATTTATTAAAAATGCATGATATAACAGGGAAATAAAATGCAGGTACATACAGCCCAGCTTGTCTTTTTGTGAGAGAACAATTCAAAAGTTTTTCAGTGGTAAGACATCAAAAAGCAATATAGTTTTCCTCTTTCTTGTCCAACTTGACAAGCCCAGCTTGTCTTTTTGTGAGAGAACAATTCAAAAGTTTTTCAATTGTAAGACATCAAAAAGCAATATGGTTTTCCTCTTTCTTGTCCAACTTTAAAAAGCGACAGTAATGTAATACTGTACACCACAGGGAATGCACCACCTCCGCTGCCCCACCACAGGCACAAGGAAACCTGCACTTTGAAAAATCTATTCCCAAATTGCATTCCTTGACTTGCCAACTCCATTTAATTATTCCACCCTCAGTGATAACATTTCTGTCAGGGGTGGGTGTAATGATTAGGTGTCAGTGGTTTTTGTCCTTTTGCACTGAGAGGTCCCACTGAAAACCCTGTTCTTTACACCCACCCTCACATTCAGGCTGAGTCAGAACACAGAGTCGCCTGCTGTCTCGAACCCCTTCTTCTCCGCACAGCCTCTTCCCATCCGTTGCTCATTTACCCCAGGTTATTCTCATGGCTGATGCTTAATATGGCTGACTTTCCCACTGCCACAGTAGGATCTCAGTAAACAAAAGTTTCATTAGAACTCTCTATAGGGGTAAAAAAAAAAAAAAAGAAACCTTGAGCTCTTCTCAAAATAAAACCAATTACCAGATGGGTCCACGTGATTATGTGCAAAGAGAGAGTCTGTGGCTTGAGGAAAGCTGTAAAATGATGCAACTGTGGAACAGTAATAAAGTGACGGAGTTCATCGAGCCCAGTTTGTTTTATTGCAAAACTAAACAGTGCTTATCAGTGAAGGATGAACTCTCCAGTCGTGTATTTATAGCAACCTAATAGATCCCAAGATCCCAATCTTTTTTAGGACAAAATATAGTTTTTTATTATTATTATTATTATTATTATCATATTAAGGACCTTCCTTCCTGGACTTCATTGAGTGGGATTGAAACAATAAGCAGTTTATAAAGTATTATGTTTTATTGAAATCCAAAGTTTTCGAGTTGAAGTGCAGCTTTCAGGTAATTAAAGTTAGATTGTGTATGTGTCAAAAGTTGCATTCAGCAACATTAATCATACATTCAGAGCCCCAGCTGCACTCATTTCTCTAGTCTTTAAATTTTCAAATGCAATATCTACTTTTTAAAATCCAAACTGAATTATTTAAACCTAATGCTGAATTATTAAAAGCTGGCACATAACCATGACAGCTCACCATGGTTAAATTATGGTTTAAATTAAAATGTAGAATTGTATTACAGTTTTCAACATCATCATCATCAGTTTTACACAATTTCTCCAGTCCTTAAGCACGATTTCAACATTTGGCTCTATAAATATCTGTTTGATTAATGTAAACACTATTCAGTTCCAAGGTTAAAAGGAAACCCCTACAGTGACATGTGTATGGGTGAGAGTTATTCCCTTGCTTCTCAAAAGGTAGGGTACTCTGTGTGCATTTGCATGCTAATAGAGGTGGTTGTACATATACTGTGTGTGCACAGTAACACTAATGTTAACCATTCATCAAAGACTGCCAGAGACATTGATTCTCAAGTCAAGACATAGATGTACAGATAGATTCCCTGTCAGTGCTGCTCTGGTGTTATTCCTGGTACCTGTTTATAATGAACTACATGGAATCCATAATGTCACAACTGAAATCTGGATGGGAGTGCTTTTATACACATGTAAAGCTAGCACCGTTGCTTACATCAAAGGAAATGCTAAAGTGAGAGCAGGAGGTCCCTGAAGAGGAAACCAGAGCTCTATCTTTTTGCAAATGTTTGCATGACTGTGGTAAAAAGACATGCATAGGATTTCAACCTGTCTTTGTGACTGTCACAAGTGCAGGAGGTTTATGGACAAAGAACTATTGTTTTATACATTTAATGAATTGGTTAAGCTACATATTATGTGACTGACAGGGACAATAGGTTTTATTAGCAGCTGCAAACTGCCTACAGTTAGGAGAATTAACTATGTTACATTGATTGTTAATAATAATACATATTGTCTTTGAATTAATATTTAATTATTGGTAAAATAATATATAGCAGAGAAAAGTTACAAAAAAAGTTACAAAATCTGTCAGTAGCACAGTACCCTTTCAAAAAGTAGTATGTTTTATGTAATAATATGTACCTTTAAGATACTAATATGCGCCCTTTAGGGGTAAAAAAAAAAAAACAGCCCAATGACAGCTTTTGTGCTTTTTTTTCAGAGAGTGTACCAAAATCTGCTTTTTGACTTAAAATGTACTGATAACCACCATAATAATACAGGTGGTGTGATAGAAGTCAAGTCTGTTTGTTTACTGTTGTTCTGTCTGTGAGAAAAGGATACGACGCAGTCAGTTTTTCACCTTGTGTGCATGTTTGTGACCTTTATGCACGTGTGAATTGGTGGGTGCCAGTAACAGGCTGTGCATGTGTGAAAATGTATTACTGCACTGCTCTGGTGTTCCCAGAAATGAGCACATCTTTCTAAATGTCCTCTTACCAGGGATTCTGTTTGAGCTATGATTACACGTGTCTCAAATTGCTTTATCAAGACTTTTTTTTCTTCTTCTTCTGCACAAGCTACTATAGTTGTATTACTGCATGTAAGTGCCTGTTGCTAATTCAAACCATGATATATTCTGCTCTTTGCAAATTCTTCAGAAAATATCATTTTTTTATTTATTTTTTATTTTTTTCATCATAGTGGATGTGGACCAAGAATACAATTATAATGTTTTTGGATAAGTCTGATGTTTTTAATGAAATCTCAGCTTGTGAGAAATTTTTATTTATTTATTTATTTGTTTTGTACAATGCCTCTTCATCACATTTTCTCCATCTCCTCCCCCTTCTTCCTGTCCTTGTGTCTCTGGGGATGAGCCTGCCAGCCCTGTGATGTAGCTTTGGATCTCATTATTGAGCAGAGATGTAATGGAGCCACATGTTTGTCGGTCACACGCTAAGATGTGCATTAATGCAGAACTGTTTGTCCACTGCAGCTGCTGGTGGTCATATAACTGGTGCTTTTTCTCCCTCCCTTTATTTCCAACTCAAAGAGGACAAAAATAATAAGGCATATGTTTCAACATAGCCTGCAGGACATTACTAATCTTTCTTTTTGCTATTTTTATTTCCACATCTGTAGCAACTTAATAAAGTGGAAATTTGGAATTACTATGCTGGATTGTTTACACTTTAATTGAGTCATAGTTTGACACTGTATTGGGAAAGCTCTTTTCCTACTGTTGCAGAAATGCAGTACTCCATGAACTGAACCTTAAATCCTGTACAATTTTAGAATTGTAGTTAGTGTGTATTCAATAAACTAAACACTACCGTTTAATAGTTTGGGGTCTGTAAGCTTTATGTTATTGTTATTTTTACTTTTATAAGTCTCTTATGCCCACCAAAGCTGCATTTATTTGTTCAAAAATAGTTTTAGTTTAAAACTAAATAGTATAAAACTATTCATTTCTTTAAGAAATTGTAATGATTCAAAACCTTTGAATGGTGTTGTAGGTGTTACTGTAGGCTTCGGCGCTCATCTTTCCTCAGTAAGATTTGTGAGAAGTCAATGTCATAACAGTAAGTTTGCATGGAAAAGAGTGACTAGTACATTTTGTAGAATTTCTTCTTCTATGTTCCACAGAAGAAAGAAAGTCATACAGGTTTGGAACATTAGGGTTAGTAAATTATGACAGAAATGTCATTCTTTTTTAAGCTCTCTAGTCTGTGGAGAACCCAGTGATAGGTGATGTCTTTCATCCAAATCCTTTCTGTTCCAGTCACAACAATAAAATGCAACCAGACACACCAATAATCCTGAAATATACTGACAAAAATATAACAAAATAAAATTTTGCATGATTTGCAATCTGTTTTTCACTTCTTTTCCAATGTTTCTGTCATTACAGTTGCGTACATGTCTTACAATTAACAATCCTCCTACACACTCATTCACACCACACACACACTCATATTACTGTCAAAGGCATGGATATTTCTCCAAAAGGTGTCCAACAAGGTAATTATTGCTAACAGGCATATGGAATGGCAGGAAAAAAATAACAGTCTTGCTTTTATAGCAAGGTACTACTGCAGACTGTCTGGTTCATGTATCATTGGACAGTTAAAATAGGAAAAAAAAAGTAAGGCCGCTGCGAGACGTTTATTTCACAGGGTGCTCTCACTCATGATGAGAATCAGGTGACTGGTCCCAGTGGACTTTGAGGTTAGGCGCGGAGGACAGTACTTCTGCTCACTTGGGAGATGGGACAGCCGGAGGGATAAAAATAGCAACCCCCCCCCCCCCACCCCCCCCACCAGGCTCCCTTTTGTCCTTCTGGACATTGTGTGTGTCTCTATCCTGGTACCCTGCTGCCTTCCCTATAGACAGTGTGTGACGCTGCTGTAGTTTCCACACAGTGCTGGATTCAGAAGCAAACGCCTGTTTCCTATCACTGAAAAGATAGATAGATAGATAGATAGATAGATAGATAGATAGATAGATAGATAGATAGATAGACAGACAGACAGACAGACAGACAGACCTTTACATATAGTCTACACCAGAAAATAACAGTGTAATTTATAAAAATGGCTTTTCCTTTTGGAGTATTAGTGACCATTTGAACCTTTTGTAATAGTTGTGTATTACTATTATTTTCTTTTGCAGACTATATGGAAATTTCTTTTTATATGGAATATGTTATTCAGGTCAGTAGTAAATAAAAAATAACCTGCATTTTTGCATAATCCCTCATATTTTGGTAAAGTAATTTTGACCTCAATTATAGATAGTTTTTTATGAATTCATTTAAATTCATGTTATGGCCATTAAGCAGTAAGTGATTAATATTCACATTTTGCTATATGTTGTCCAGAATGAATGCTAAAAGTTTATTTAAGCATGAAAACATTGAAATGTACAGTATGAAAATGTATATTTTGAAATTTGCTCAAACTTGCTGTGAGCAGTATTAGGGCTCTCACAAGATTTTAACTACACAATTGTAGTGGCCAAAAAATCGTAATGATGAAATTAGCATGAAATCAATAGAAATGTAATTGTAAGAAAGAAGGAAAGAGGTCCATTATGACAACCATGAAGTCTTGTCATTCATAATCAACTCCACATAGTTCATAACAGTGTTTGCTTATATCTTCAAACAAAGAGGACAATAAGATAGGGACAGGAAGTGAAAGCATATGCTCTGCTGGCACAAGGCAACGCCTCCATCTCTAACAGCGGAAGGGAAAGTCCCCCTCAGAAAGAGACGGCACTAGAGAAATTCAGAGAGAAAAAACAGACAGCTTACGCAGCCCTGTAGACCTATGTAAAAAAAATAAAAGAAAAAAAAATAAAGTGCATTTCTCTTGCCTTTTTAAACATATTGTGTGTCTATTTCACCATGTGAACTCTCAATGCCTCGTGGGTTTTTATAATGCTGAACAAAACAGCACAGTTGCAAGAGACACGTAGTTGGTACGGATCTTCTCTGTTACCTTAAACACACTGTTCTGGGAAACGCAGATGCCTCATGTTGACACTCCTACACATTTCCTAAACACGGATTACTGTTTGCACAAGACGGCCAGCATACCATTCTGAAATAAGGGCCGTCTTATCATTTAGTATCCTTATTTTCCTTTTTGTCTATAATAAGAGTATTGATCTGTTCTCTCAGTGTCCTTCAACTTCAGAATCTCAACAAGCTGGCGGCAGGGTCCTCTGATTGAAACCACTAACCTAAAAACGTCTTTTAGAGCAAATTTATGATTGCTCTCTTTTTTAAAAGATATAAAAATGAAAAGGAGGTGGCATACCTAGGTGAAAGTCAGGCCAGACAAAAACAGTCTGCTTTCGATCATAGGAGCAGGGGAGGAGCGCTCCAGAGCTATTTCTGTCCCTTTGTCTGCTTCTCAAATTAAGTGAAGGTGCGATGGTGCTACTAATTTCCTATTCGGTTGATAAGCACTGGTCTTATCCCATCATCCTTTGAGGAACCATTATATCATCGCAATGTGACATCAACAAAGATCTATTAGTTTCTCAGTTCATTCGTGTTAAAAATAAAGGTTCCGAAAGGGGTTTCACAGCAGTGCCAAACAAGAACCACTTTTGGTTTCCCAAAGAACCTTTCAGTATCCAGTTCTTTAAAGAACTACTATTTTATTTTTTTAATAAATTATTATTAGTGTTAAGGACATTTTAATAATCTACTGAACCACAACGAAAAATAAGCAAAAAAAAGTTCCATGGATGTTGAAGGTTCACTGCAAATAAAGAACCTTTATTTTCAAGAGTGCATTTTTAAATCTATGAATGGACTATCAAAATTGTTTTTTGATTTATTAAATATACATTTTCTTTCTGCTTAAACTTATCCAGGATAAAAGCTTCTTGGCTCTCTTTAACAAAGTGCTTAACTGAAAACTTTTCTTAAAGCCCATATGAGTTCACTCAACAGACACTGTTGTCTCTTTCTGTGTTGACGTATTTCCTTTTGAAACAGGAAGTCTGTCAAAGGATTCACCACTTTTTTTTTTCTTTTTCAGTAGTTACTGGCCTTTAGTTATGTTAGCCCCATAAAACAATGTTTTCCTCTTTGCTAGAGTGCGGGTGGTATAAGTGGGTGAGACAATCATTTTTTTTGGAGAGTCATTTTATTTTTGATTCATTTTCCTTGGTAAAGTAGGCTATGTAATTATAGTTGTGCAGTTGATCTTCTTGAATTACTATAAACTTTTAACTTGTAGCAGATAATACCAGCATGATGATATTTTGTTTTATTTGGCTCTGCAGAATGAGCAGAGTTATGTAGCATGTTATTTTCTTATAAAAATAGAAAAGAGCAACACAGCAGTCTACCCAGTGCTGTTTTGAAATAAAACTGTTTTGGAAATGTTTTCATTACCACTAGACTGTATCACAATATTAAACAGGATCCAAGCAAATGGGGTCCCCTGCAGTACTGCAGAGGGTCTACCAATAACAGTTTGATCTCAAATTCATTTTAGCTGAAAAAGGTATGATTAAAAAAATATATTTGTGTGTTTTTTGAAAAAAAAAAGTAATTTCAGCAGATATTAACCCAGTCTTCAGTGTCACTTCAGAAATCATTCTAATAAGTTAATTTGATTCTCGAGAAAAGAAACATTTTATTATTGTAGGTGTTCACAACACTCATGCTGATTTAATATTTTTGTTGAAACCATGAATATAGTAGAAGAAAATTATGCATTTCTTTCACAAAAAAACTAATAAAACAGTAGTGTATAGAACAAAGTAGAAAAAAATGTATTGTCAAAGTCAATAAAGGCTGTTTTAATGGCTTTTAAAGACATTTGTAAAGATGTTGTAAATAATACAAATGTCTTTTTTCATTATTTCTTTTCTTTTTCTTTTATATCCAAAAACAACATTATAACAAATGATTTAAGATTTTATTATTCTACATTATAGCACGTTTTATAAAAGCCTGGAGAGGGGCACTAACTGTGGTGATTAGAGTTGTTCACAAGGGGGAGGGCTGGCCCAATGAGAAGCATTTTGCCCTGTTGATGAGAGAGAGGGTGTGTGTGCAGAGCGACAGCAGAGCGCTCTGTAAACAGGCTGTCAGAAAAGAAAGTGCAGGGACATTTTCATCTGCTACAGCTGAAGGAGAGCGTTGAGGAAGAGAGAGAGAGAGAGAGAGAGAGAGAGAGAGAGAGAGAGAGAGCGAGAGCGAGAGAAGACTTAATTAATTCATGTAGGAGGGGAGAGATGTTTCTGCCGCTGACTGAGCTGGTTCCAGCACTGCCTGTAGCATTTTGCTTGTGAGCCCTGATCCATGCTGTGACCGTGACAGAACTCAGATCAGCCAGGATTTGACGGACACCATCACCTGAACAAGCAGAGGTAGAGTACGTTGTGTCCCTCTTTCTGTTCTCTGCTCGCTCACGTACCGCTAAGTGCTGTATGCCGAGTAAGTGACCCTTGTTTTCATCTAACGGTGTGTTCTCTCATGTCAACACTGCATATCAGGCACCAAAACATGCATGTTTATCTAGCTTTTGAACTTGTGAAGTTGCATTAATTGGTGCGCTTTTTCTTTACTTTGATTTTCAGTCTTCATCGTCTCAGAGAAGATTATTTTAGGTGTTTCCTGTGCTTTGTAGAGTTCACATGCAGGATGTTGCCTGCTCAGTACTTTGTTATGGTCTACATTGCCATAGTTAGTCTGTCATGTCAGAGCTGAGTGCAGATAGTGTTTATATTTCACACTCAGCTAAGAAATCAATGGCATGGGATGATGGATTCTGTTGATATGGGGGGGAGGGGGGGGTTGACCATTTGACTCGGTTTGTTTGGCATCTTCTGTGATGCCCTAAAGTGGTCCGCATTCTTTATTGTGAGGGAATGTAATCAATTTTTATGTGTGGGATGATTCATTCTCAAACCTGTGCTGTCTTGTGCTTGGGAGATGCTGGTAAATCTCCAATCGCCTCGCTTAATTACGGCTCATCATGTAATCACCAAAGGAATGGGCTCTTCATGTCTCAACAGGATCTGTGCAGGAACAGCGTGAGCTATGTGTGTGAGAGGGCTTTTTCACCATTGCTGCTTGAGGACACAATTCATAGAGGGCTGAATATTTGTTTGCACGTAATTAGCTCTCAATCATTAGAAAAAGACACAAAGATAACAAAAAGGACAAAAGATTGCTCGTGACACTCTACCCAAGGTCAAAAACGGTAGTCGGTCATGGAGCATCTTAAGTCCACAATAAAGGAGAGCCTGAATAAACACTCACTGATCATACTGTTGCCTTTGGCTTGTCTCTCATCTTTACCATGCCGCTCTTGGGTAGATGAATATGTGTCTGTCGGTTGGAGCACAGTGATTTATCAGTGTCCTCACTGGAAGCGCACTCTGAGCCACTCGGAGAGTCTGTGTTAGTGCGAAAGTTTTCAAAACAAATAGAAAGGAAGCATGTTGTTTTATCTTCTGTTGTCTATTGCACTCTCTATTTATTTTCTAACTGCTTGTTTTCTTAAAAAAAGGCCTCTATCACTAGCTTTCTCTATCCTTTTTGTATTCTATCTACTGATTTTCTTTTTATTTATTATAAAAAGACCCTCTAACACTGGCGATCCCTGTTTTTTTACTATTCTATCTGCTTGATTTATTTTTATTATATATATATTAAATACACCTTGCTATGTGTACTGTGTTAAGCTGGCCGAGACTTGTCATAGCACTTGCATATTATTGCTCTTTTGTTGGTTTTGATTGCTTCTGTTGTCCTCATTTATAATTCTCTTTAGATAAAAGTGTCTGCTAAATGTAGATGGAATTAAAAAAAAAATACAATATTGCTGTGGTTTTCTGTACCTTGTATTCAGTGTATTTCCTCATCCTGTTTCCACATTGTGATCAACTACTGTACTGTCATTCCAACAATAAGTAATAACAGTAATAAATGGGTAACACTTTAGTATAGGGACCAATTCTCACTATTAACTGCTTATTAGCATGCCTTTTATAAACATATTGGCTGTTTATTAGTGCTTATAAAGCACATATTCTGCATGATCATATTCTACATCTCTAATCCTACCCAATGCCTAAACTTAACTATGTTAATAACTATTAATGCAGCAAATTATAAGCTTATTGAGACAAAAGTCAGAGTTAATGGTTTGTTAATTCCGAGAACTGGACCTTAAAATAAAGTGTGCCCAATAAATGTAACAAATTTAGTGTGAACATAATTATATATTTTTCTATAAAACATTTTATAGATCATTTTTCATATTTTATTTTCATTTTAAGTTCTTCCTATTTTATGTAAGTTGTAATAATAATAATAATATGAAGAATTGAATAATATTAATTATACACAATATTAGATGCATAATATAAATAATATTTATTTGATATAATATTATTGCATTACATATCTTTTTTTTGTTTGGTTTTTCTGAATTCATAAATATAAAGTATTGTTTGAAATATATTTATTTTAGAAATCTATTTAATTTGATATTTTCTAAAAAGGCTAATTTAGCTCTTTTCCAACTTTGCTCCGCCACTTTGTTAGCGCTCTGTTGGTTGATGTTCAGTTACATTAACAGACATTCAGACTGGATTGAAGGGCAGTAGGTTTCCCTTTAGCTGGGAATCAGAGCAGGTCTTGCCTGGCTTTTCCATGTCATTGCATTGCAATTTTGAACCAAACCCTCCTGTTGCCATGACATCCAACCCCTCTGTAAATACTCAAAGGATTTTTTTAAGCATGTAGGCCCCAGGAGAAGAGAGAAAGAGAGAGAGAGAGAGAGAGAGAGAGAGAGAGAGAGAGAGAGAGAGAGAGGGGGAAAAATATTGCTCATGTTTTTTTTTCAGCTCAGAGAGTTACTAAAGGAATGGTAAAAGTTAAAAATGTATTCTTTAAATTTTATACTTTACGGCATCAAACCTGTTGTAGATATGTAATTGGATGTTGCATGATACCATTTAAAAAAATAATAATGTTATGTCTGCATGTGTATTTATACATCATTTAAACTTTTACAAAGAACTTTTGTGAAGTGTTTCATAAAGAAACTGTTTAGAATGATTCAACTGCAAAGAAGCTATTGTGCCCAATGGGGTATTTGTGTTTTGAGTTTGTTTTAAGCATGACCATTTAGCATTGCTTAATTTCAGCAGTCCTCTTTCCCTATGCTGTTTCACCATCCATTACATTGCTTTGGACCATTACGGATATTATGCTAAATCACATAGTTTAGTCACACACTTTACTAATGTAAAAGTGGGAAATGTAGCTGTATGTAATTACAGTCGTGAACATCATAAAGATCGCTTTGTGGTTGCTCGCACTTAGAGAGTCATCGAGTTTTGTTTGACGTCAGAAAAGAAAACTCTAAAAGGCATGTCATGTAAATGCATCAAATAGGTCTAACAGCCATGGAAGTGAGCACAATGTTGTCTTCAGAGATGCTGGTTAAATGCTCCTGTCTCCTGGACATGCTACTCTGATTCTGCTTCTGTGAAATCAATAGGAAAAAATTTATCTTTACCCAGACAGCAATACCCACACAGACCCAGAAGAAGATCCATACCTAAATGCCCTCAGTGCATCTATTAATCAGATGACGTTTCTGCTCAACTGGTATGTTTTAGTGTGTGTGAGATGTTTGACTGTTTCTTCTCTTGTTCCATTGTTCCTTCTGAGGCCATACATTTAAAACAAAATTGCACCATAGGTTTGTGGGGCCCTAAACGAGATTATGAAAATGGACTCTACTGGTGTGCATAGATATTCAAATGAGCGTTTTCTTTTTAAGGGTAAATGTACAGGGTAATTTTTTAGGGTAAAATGTATATGACTTTTAGGTAAAGTGCATACTTTAGGCCATGCAACTGTTCTATTGTTGTTATTGTAAACTAAAAATATAAAAATAGTTTTCAATTATGTATTTAAATATTTAAATTAAATTTAAATAGTACATAAACATAAGAAAGACTTGACCTTCCAGCTAACTGAAATGTAAGTTTGAATTTAAGTTGATGTACTAAAATTACTGAAACTGAAATAAAAAAGGAATTAGAGCTTAATATAAATATATTAAAAAAAGAATAATGAAATTGACAAAAGCACATAAAAACTGAAAATACCAAAAAAATTATAAATATATTATAGCAGTAAATACATAATCCTAAATAACAGATTTCCACCACCAGCTTTCACCAGGCTATCACTTTGACTAAGTTTTTTGTGACACATTCATTTAAATATAAATACTGTATTTACTTAATGAGCCACTGGTCACAGAAACGGATGTGTACGAATTAGATAAGATGTTCTTAAAATAGTTGTGGGTACACTTTGTATATTATGAATTTAAAATAATTTATTATAACAATGTAGAGAGAATTGAAGCATTTTGATTCCCTCAATTAATATGGATCTATAGGGCATCACAGGACTGATTATAAAATGACTGTTAAGTGTGTAGTATTACAAACCAGATTGTTTTAAAACAAAATGCATGTTTATGTTATTAATTAAACTTATTGCAAACTATCATAGGTTCATAATACATTTTCTGTTTTGTACTGCCCTTCAGCATGCTACACACAACAACAAAAAAGACTAAGTGTTGTAACTCTGCTTACACCTCCGGTTCTCTCACACACACAGTGTGAATATTGTAACCTGTTAGTATGGGGGTGAAATAAATATACACTGCTTGAAACAGAAAAACAACAACAACAAAAAAAGTTTTAGTAAGCAAAGATATTATTAAGTTGACCCTCCACAACCACGCATTAATAGACTTATGTTGCAATTTGTCTCTCTCTCTTTTTTTGTTTTTTTCTTACTTTTGACTGAGGGTGTCATGAGATAGGCCAGTTTCTGTCAGTGAAATGGGTCTATCAGGTCTCCTCCAGCCTCTTCCTTACAGTTTGATAATGTGACATCTTTAGCTGCCATTCTCATCCACTTTGTCAGAGCTCTTTCTGTTGGCTGCACAGCAGACCGCAGAGACTATCTTTGGAGAAGTTGAGACAGAAATATTACACAATACCTTATCATACTTCAAACTGTGACAAGAAGCTGAACGTGTGTTAACGAAACTGCCTGATCATCGGTGACGGGTGCACATGGTAGCGCTGCTGTTGGCTCTGACTGGACTGTGACCCCTGTGACCCAGCCATACCGTTTAATTCTCTTATGTTTATGAAAGTTGGGATTTTGGTATATCTGTGCCCCTCACTGACCTCCCATTCCCAGCCTGCCACTTTCCACAGGTTCTTCATTCATCACAGCTGCTGTCTCTTACTCCTGCATATCAGCTCTCTGTGTGAGCCTGTCTGCTGTCCCGCTAAAGGCGGGAGATATTACTGCAATGGACTGGGCTGGACAGCAGTGCACCTCTCCGTCTCTCTTTATCCCTTTCAGAATTAGTGTCCTAATTTGGTTGTGTTCTTCCACACCGTGTTTCAGGAGACTAGTGCATAATCAGATGATGAATACAAAATCTTCTGATTGAATTGTAGGCAATAAATTATTTTAAAATGTTTTTTTTTTAATATATCTCTATTATCATAACAGTCTGAGTGATTCTGATTCATGAACAGTAAACTTTGAAGTGTCAGCTTTGTGAACAAATGTTGATTATGTATCTAGTCAGAAAGAAAAATGAGCAGAAACCTTTTTATTTTGGCTATGTCATTTCTGTCTCCATGCCAAAATGGAGGGTGACTGGTAAGGGGTTAAATGTTGCATTTATTTATTATTTCCTCTGTGCACTTGTGTTAATAGTAATACCTGAAAAACCTGCAGTACTTAGATTTAGATATTGTGTCAAATACTCAGGCTGTGAAAATGGCCAGATCTAGATACTTTTATGTATTGAGAATAATCATCAAAATCCAAACAATCTGAACAATTGATTAATTCTTAAATTCTAGATTGGAGGTGCCCGGAGATATGCCTATGGGTTAGTGTGAAAGCCTTTTAGATTTTTTTGTTGGCCGTATATCAGACATCCGAAAGAATATACAACAGTGTCTATATATGCTTACAGAAATACCTGTAACTCAGTGGTTCCCAAACTTTTCCATTCCACGACCCACCTAGACAAGTGTAATATATTTCACGACCCACCAAAATATTAAAAAAAAAAAAAAAACAACGAGTGAAATTACTTTAAACCTAATCTTACTTAAAATTTTTATGACAGAAATTAAGTATTTAAGAAAAATAACCATTTTATTTTAGAGTACAACTGAAAATTTCACTACAAATTTACAAGTTTTAATTTTTGTTTACTGGCGTTAAAATATGTAGTGTCCATAAAAACGTGAAGCAGGCTCACTCCAGTGAAGTGTGATCTGCGCTGCTGTGTTTTGTTGCATTCATGATCCTTCCGTGTGTGTCGGCGAGAACGGAGCACAATCCAACACTTTTTTAGAAAAGCATAAGAAGCAAAGCAGAACTATCTAAAACAGTTTGGAGATTAAAATAATTGTGAAATAGGTAAAAAAAGACCGATTGAACCTTTTAATGACATTGCTCTGAGACCTTCAAAACACGCAACGCACACGGACTTAATTGCAATTTGAAAATCACACTAAGGATATTGCAGTTCATTATTAATGTTGGTGGGCTATATCGTTGTGATGAGTGGGTTCCCAGTTCCCGCCTCCTTCTTCCTGTGATTGTGAAGATTTTAATGTTTTACACTGGTGCCGAAGCCAGGGAGGAAGGAGGGGCGCGCTGCCGAAGATCCTTCGCCGCTGGGGTGAATCCGCAGTGCCATCGAGCAGGGCGAAGGAGTCTGCCGCCGAGGGTGCTCGATGTGGTGGGCTGGAGTGAGTTGCCGGGGGGGGGGGGGGCGAACTCACTCCAGCCCACCGCCTCGATGACTCCTTCGTGGAAAGAGGTGGGAACCGGCGGACAATCAAACAAAGTTTTAATAACCAAATAAACACAAAACAGCGCGACAGCCCCTCTCGGATGACTGCCGTGCACAAATAAAAAACAAACACAAAATAAAACCCAGGCCTGGTCCTCTCTCGTCCTTCACTGTCATCGCTCCTCTTTTGTATCTTTCCGATCTCCTCCGTGGTTCTTGAGACCGGTGAGTGTTGCTCATTTCCCAATCACTCCACCGGCCTAGCTCTGTTCCCATGGCACTAGGCCCCGCCCCACTCGTCACATTCGTGCAGCCCTAGACTGAACTGTGTTAGTGTCTGTGTGTCATTGAAACGCAAAATTAGCTGCAGCCAAGTGACTTTGTGCGACCCACCTTGTTCCATTCCGTGACCCACGAGTGGGTCGCGACCCACAGTTTGAAAACCCCTGCTGTAACTCATGCTGTGTTGTCTGATTTTGAGGCTATTTCTTTATCCATGCTTTTAGACATTGTACTCAAGCTTAAGTCAACATTCTCTCCTCAGGATATTGTTCCAACAAAGCTACTAAAGCAAGTTATTGAGTCGATTGATCCATTTGTATTATCAATAATTAATAAGAGTTTACTTTCAGAAATTGTTCAAACTTTTTATAAACATGCCATAGTGCAGCCTTTATTGAAGAAATAAAACCTTGATTGTGTACACCTTGAGTGTGTAGTGCAACTATTTTTAGCAAAGATTTTGGAAAAAAGTTGTTAAGTTTTTAATAAACTTGAGTCCTTCTTTATTGAATTATTAAGAGTTTTAATGACTTTTTTATGGCAACGGATTCTAGTCACATGACTCTATTTTTGCTTTTAGATCTTACAGTGGCATTTAATACAGTCAACCATTAGATTCTGATCTCACGTTTAGAAACTTGTGTAGGTATTTACAAGGAACATTGTGTAGGAAGTTTCTCTGTTCAGATGGGAGAATGTATGTTGACCTCAGTACCTTTATCTTGAGGTATCCCACAAGGATGTGTTTTAGCGCCAGACTTTTTTTCACTGTATATGCTCCCGTTAGGTCAGATTTTGAGTAAATATGGTGTGTTATTTCACTGTTATGCAGAAGACACCCAGTTGTATCTATCTGAAGTCAACTGCCTCTATCGCTGTAGAAAGAATGGTGGAATGTTTTGGCGAGATTAAGGTGCGGATGTCTGCGAACTTGCTATGTTTAAATTAATCAAAAACTGAATTGGTTTTATTTGGCCCTTCTGAGTCTGTTGACACATCCAAAATTGATTTGGGCATACTATCCCCTTAACAGACATATCAAGTAAAACACATAGGTATAGTTTGTGATGGTGCACTGAAATTTGTTAAATAAATTAAGTTGTCAAAATTAGTGTTTTTCAATTTAGACTAATCTCTAAAATTTAGCATTTTTTTTTATCTCAGAAGGACCTGGAAAAGGATATCCATGTATTTATTTTCCCAAGATTAGACTATTGTAACTCACCGTACTATGGGGTTTAATACAAAAGTTTGGACAGACTACAGCTCGTCCACTAGACTTTTGACAGGTATTCGAAAAAATTTGCATATCACTCCAGTATTAAGAGGGATACACCGGCTGCCGGATGCCAAAAATAAGGTTAGGATTTGTTTGGGTTAGTCCGTAGAAGCAGTTTAGTTTAAACACAAATTCAAAGGGAGGTCTTTAGTATGATGTGAAACAAATGTGCGTGTGTGTGTTTGTGTGAAACAAGCACAGCTGCAGACAGTTTCTCACTGGCGCATTGATCATGAGTGACTCGTGATCTTCACTACATAGCAAAACACAGTTGGCTGACTAGCTAGCTAGCCATGTGGAACTAGCTAGCTAACACCAGATTTAACCAGTTTCCACTGTGTATATGAAAAAAGGAATACAACTGTTGTTGTTTCCATAATTATTAGATGTCCATCTATGTTCTTAGATGCAGTACCACCTAAGAACATCTCTTAATGTAATGTTGTTTAGAAATGGCCTCGTGGAAAAGCATGTCAAAGTTAAAGTGTCAAGTGTGGACTGAGAGGCTTGCAGATCTGGATAATTTCACATAATATTGCAGCTGTACTTTGCTTTGAGTTAAACTATTACTTACATTTTTGTTCATAAGGTCTAACTAAAATTCTACTAATGTGAAATTTAAATTCGACTGCTTTTGGACACTGTGTGAGTGTATTTTGCATATGGTTACTGTGTATTTATGATTTAGAGTTATTTACGACGACGATGAATTAAAACACAAAGTCGCGTAACATCTCAGGTTACGAATGTAACCATGGTTCCCTTAGAGGGAACGAGACACTGCGTCCTCTGAGGGGACACTATGGGGAACACCTCGTCGTGACCCGTGTCTGTAGCATACTTTGAAAAATGCCAACGTTTTGGCCGGCGACAGCTTCCGACGTCACTACCAGCGCGACTATAAATACGCGCCCGTAGGACCCGTCACTTATCTTCTTCGTGAAGCTTGCGTCCGAAGCATGGCAGGGAGCTAGAGGACGCAGTGTCTTGTTCCCTCTCAGGGAACCATGGTTACATTCGTAACCTGAGACGTTCCCTGTCAAGGGAACTTCGAACTGCGTCCTCTGAGGAGACACTATGGGGAAAAGTATACCCACGCCGACCATGCTGAGGGGAGTGCAGGCCAAAATCATGGCAAACACTAAGTAAAAACTCTACCATTTCACCGGGAGTCGCCCCTGGGACGGTTCGACGGCTGTCTATGACGTTATCCCTTATGGCCAAAGGCCTAAGCTACATACCCAACTTACCTGTAGGGCCTTGGCCCGGGGTAAAGCTGAAGGCTTGGAATCACAAAAGATTCTTTTAAAGGGATACGGCTAAGAACCTAGCACTTTCTTCTACCAAGTCTTGCCTGTCACACAGGGGCTACTGCTAGCTTTCGCAAAAAAAAAAACTTGCCAAAAGAGCTGTCCCAACAGTACTGTAGTAGCAATGCCCTGTTCTAGATAGGTATCAGAGGATACCTGGGTGGAGTGGCGCCCAAGATGAACGGGGCTTTAACCGACTCAAAAAAGGGCACGAAGCAGCCGCGCGAAGCCCTCACCATATAGGATTTTAGAAAGAATGCAGAGTACTAGCGTGCGAACTTACCACAGTGTGGATTTCAGAAAGTGTGCAAAGACTTCACGTGCACACTTACCATAACATGGATTTACAAATACTGTTCTAAGGAGGGGCTCTCGTGGCACTCTGAGAGAGCAGCTCGTAGATGGAATGGCCCGGGAGCAGAGCAATTGGAGGAAGGAATGTACAGATGAAGCCTCGGCCACGTCTGTACCATGGCGTCCAGCCCTAATGGAGCTGGATGAGTCAGAGGAAGCCAGAGGGGATAGTGCGATGCTCTCTCGAGCCGCAAAACCGATCCACCCAAGTCTGGCCAACCTCTCCAACTCAACTTCAACACCTTGGTGCGAAGGCACCATTCCCCGAGCCTCAGCCCCTGCCTCAGCAGGATGTCTGCTCTCACAGTGCATCTTAAAAACAGTATGTAGTACTGGAGCGCTCTGTTGAAAAACCCGAGAATTCAGTCTCCTATGAGAGGAGGGTTCCGAGCTCAGAGTAGCACGCTCATAGGCGACCCTTTTCCGCTGCTAAACTACCACTATATGTGGGAGTTCACCTACAGAGAGGCCTAGAGAGGCCTACTACCTGTTACCAGATAACCACCTTAAGTGGAAACTGAAAGTAATCTGGAACTCAACTCCAGGGAGGCCTGGTGAGGCCTACTACCTGACAACCACAAAACATGGGAGCTCACTTACAGAGAGGCCTGGAGGGGCCTACTACCTGAAAAACCATGCTATTTAGTGGAAACGCACAGTATGTGGGAGCTAAACCTCCAGGGAGGCCTGGTGAGGCCTACTACCTGACAACCACAGTATGTGGGAGCTCAGCTTCAGAAAGGCCTGGTGAAGCCTACTACCTGATTTTCCTTTGGAAAAGGGGACCGCTGCTAAACTACCACTATATGTGGGAGTTTACCTACAGAGAGGCCTAGAGAGGCCTACTACCTGTTACCAGATAACCACCTTAAGTGGAAACTGAAAGTAATCTGGAACTCAACTCCAGGGAGGCCTGGTGAGGCCTACTACCTGACAACCACAAAACATGGGAGCTCACTTACAGAGAGGCCTGGAGGGGCCTACTACCTGAAAAACCATGCTTTTAGTGGAAACGCACAGTATGTGGGAGCTAAACCTCCAGGGAGGCCTGGTGAGGCCTACTACCTGACAACCACAGTATGTGGGAGCTCAGCTTCAGAAAGGCCTGGTGAAGCCTACTGCCTGATTTTCCTTTGGAAAAGGGGACCGCTGCTAAACTACCACTATATGTGGGAGTTCACCTACAGAGAGGCCTAGAGAGGCCTACTACCTGTTACCAGATAACCACCTTAAGTGGAAACTGAAAGTAATTTGGAACTCAACTCCAGGGAGGCCTGGTGAGGCCTACTAGCTGATAACCACAGTACGTCCACACAACCCCTCATGTTGAGGGAAGCGATGCTTGAGGTGTATAACAAATACACACTGGTTGAATGAAGCCCATGGAACCCAGGGCTAATCATCTTAAGAAAGAGAACGAAGTGGAGCGTGTAACCCCTACCATACAGGATTTCAGAAAGTGCGCAAAATCTTGCGTGCACACTTACCACTTATGTGGATTTCAGAAAGTGCGCAGAGTCTTGTGTGCACACTTACCACTTACGTGGATTTCAGACAGTGCGCAAAGTGTTCATGTGCACACTGACCACCATGTGGTTTTGAGAAAGTACACAGGCTTAGCCTGTGTACAGAAGGGTTCCTAAGCATCGCAGAGGCGCTGGATCGCACGGGAGAGGCAGGCTCCAACCCTCAAGCGAGGGGAGCATCACCTGAGGCAGTACATACAGAAGACTTCCGTAACTACCACCTCCCCGGATGCGCCAAGCGGCCAGGCGGCCCCTCAGGGTGACCTGGCCGGACATCCATGAAATTCCCTGCAGTGCTGTGCCAGTTCTGACGACCAGCCAGGACCAATCAGAAACATCATAGGTCCAGGATAGGAGACTGTTATGTGAGAAACTTTCCACCTAACCTCGATCAGGTGGAGAGCTGGTGGCTACAGAGGGAATTAGGCAGGGGAGAATAAACACAGAAGTTAAAAACATCCAAAAGGAAGTGAGTAACTCCTAGGTATCGCTCCGATCTGGACGAGGACGCTGCCTCGTCTGAATCACATCCTTCAGACCCTGCTTACCTCTTCGTGACCCGCGATTCCTCTTGCCCCTGCCCTTAGGCGGGGGAGGAGCGCGAGCCGCGACACTAGCCTTCTGACCACCATCTCGACGGAGGTACCTAAAAGCTCAGAAGGCGAGACCGGAGCATCGAGAAGAAACCCCCTTTCTTCCCTCCCGATGTCTGCCAGGTTCACCCACAGATGTCTCTCCGTTACCACCATGGCCGCCATAGACCTACCCATGGCGGAGACGGCCTGCTTGGTAGCCCGGAGAGAGAGGTCTGTGGTGCGGCGCAGCTCGGCTACCTGGTCAGCTGAAAGGCCCTCGCCTGTATCCAGGTCCTTCAGCAGGTCAGGCTGGTAAGCCTGAAGCACTGCCATTGTATGCAATGAAGCCACAGCCTGACCTGCTGCTGCGTATGATTTACCATTTAAGCAGGATGTATCCTTGAGGGGCTTAGATGGCAAAGAGGGAGATTTAAGAGAGGATGTTTCCCCCACAGAGAGATAGCTAGCCAGCTTCTCTTCTACAGGGGGCATCCTCTCATAGCCGTTTTCGTGCATGCCCTCGATATTAGCATAACTCATATGCTGAAACCGATGGATGCGAGAGGAAAACGGCCTCTTCCATTCCTTTTCGACTTCCGCATGTAAGTCAGGCAAGAATGGAAAGCTCATCTGGGCTGGAGGGCTATGGTCAGACAAATAACGCTTATCGAGGTGACCTCGCGACGTTACCTTTCTGGCACGCTTCCATGGCAAGTCTAATTTTGCTGTGGCGCGATCCATAACCCTGTAACAGCTCCCCATACGTAGGGCAGGAGGATTGAGAAGGCTCAGCCTCAGGTTCTTTGCCACTCTCAGACATCTCCTGCTCTTTCTGGGTAGAACCCAGCAGAGCACTAACTTCAGTATCAGAAAGGGTTAATGACAACGCATCTTCCTCCTGAAGTTCACTCTCGTTTGCCGCCGGAGAGTGTGAAAGGAAAAATCCCTCTCTACACTCCTCAGCGAGATCCACCTGTGATCCCCACGAACTCATTCTCCTCCGTGCCTCGGCAACGGTGGGACCTGAGCCACAGGGACCAGATGGCTGTCCCTCTTTCCTCGAAAAGGAGAGACAAACGAGAGCGGAGCTTTTTCACAGAAAAACGCTCGCAGTGCACGCAGATTGCCTCCTCAAGGACATCGCACGTGTGCTCTTCACCCAAACAAGAGACGCAAAGACTGTGTGTGCCATCAGGTGTCAAATAACGCTGACATGGATGCACACACTGTTTAAACGCCTTGCTAGTGGATGCCATGATAACATTGATAGATCGTGTTCAGTGGGAGGAACGTCGTGACAGGACTTTTATTGCTAATTACCATAAATAATTTCCTATGGTACTTTACTGAATAGTGACAATATGAGGTTACTGGAAACTCTGTTTAGGGCCGAGTGGGAAGTGATGATATGAGGAGGACAGAAAATGAGAGAAAGTTGCTCATACTGTAGCCCCGTTACAAGCTCAACTGAAAATTGCTGAGATTTCTGGTTTATCTGTAAACCACTTTTAGATCCTTGAAGTTCCTTTCCATCATGGGCAGTGCAGGAGTCCATCACATCTCATGTCACACTGAAACTGTTATGTTGCTCTCACATCACAAAAGCACAGTGCAAATCATTCACATATTCCCCAAGTCTGATGCAAACTATTTTACTTATTACATAGAGAAAGTATCAATGTGTTATAGAAACCCTTAAATAATGGATCTGAGAGAGGGTAAAATAAGGAGATACATGTAACAGGATGGTCACATAAATTCTACATGAAAAGGAGATGAATCATGGACTGAACTGGTATAGTTTGGAGGAAAGTGGGGGAGGAAGAGAGAGAAATTATCTAATATAGATGGCTACAGAGAAAGGGATGTGAAGGAATGGTATAAATACTCCAGGGCTGGAGGATAATGGAGTGTCAGTTGGAGAAAGAGAGGCAAATGGAACAAGGTACATGCATTTCTTCACTGTAAGACAGGAGGAGAGAAAGGAGGGAGAGGGAGAATAATGAGGCTTGTACTGTTTAATGGGACTGGGAGGCATTATAAATCAGAGTAAGTTCCCTATCTGTCGGTCACTACGAGTTATGTCGAACGACATATGGGGTCTCACTTGGGAGGCCAATCATCTCTGAATTTAAGAAAAAACGCCAATGAAAATTGGCTAGTGGATTAACACACCTGAGCCACTCACCGAGCTACGGGTATAAATAGGGCGACAGGTGCATCCACTCATTAGATTTTTGCTTCGGAGCCGAGTAGTCGATGAGAGCAGTCACTACAAAGCCATTCATCTTTGTTTTAAAGAAGCTGTTCCTGGTCGGTGTGACGGCGCGGTACAGCGGTGTCCCTGTGACGGCGATTCCCCTGGGCGCTTCGGCTAAAAGAGACAGTTTTCTAAAAGAGCAAATTCCACTTCCTCCGAGTTGCAAGGCTCGTGGATTGACAATGAGCGACGCACAGCCTCCTCACTCTCACCCACGACGCCCCCTTTTGCCAGCGGTCGAGAAGTCGCGGTTCGGAGACGCAACGCCTCTCCACGCGTCTCTGGCCAGTTCCTCTGGGAACACTGGGAGTGTGGCTGTGATGACTCAGGACGCAATGCCTTCTGGGCCTTCCGACACAACTCCCCATCGCTGCACCACTGCGGGTATGTCGACTGTCCCTTTGGTGCCACTTGTACGGAGTCTGGGAGCGTGGCTTTCGCTGCCCAACCCGTCACGCTGGCTCATCCGGACGGTCCGACTCGGCTACGCGATTCAGTTCGCCCGGCGACCTCCCAAGTTCAATGGTGTGCTCGAGACTTCGGTGGCAGTCCGGGACGCCTCTGTCTTGCGCGTGGAGATTGCTGTCCTGCTGGCGAAGGATGCAATCGAGCCGGTCCCTCCAGCCGAGATGGGGACAGGGTTTTACAGCCCTTACTTCATTGTGCCCAAGAAAAGCGGTGGCCTTCGACCTATCCTGGATCTGCGAGTCTTGAATCGGGCCCTGCACAAGCTCCCGTTCAGGATGTTGACGCAGAAACGCATTATCAAATGCGTCCAGCCACAGGATTGGTTTGCAGCGATCGACCTGAAAGACGCGTACTTTCATGTCTCGATCCTCCCTCGTCACAGACCGTTTCTGCGGTTTGCCTTCGAGGGTCAGGCGTGGCAGTACAAGGTCCTCCCCTTCGGGCTCTCCCTGTCCCCCCGTGTCTTCACGAAGGTCGCGGAGGGCGCCCTTGCCCCACTCTGGGTAGTGGGCATCAGGATCCTCAACTATCTCGATGACTGGCTCATTTTGGCCCGGTCCCGAGAGGAGTTGTGCGATCACAGGGACTTTGTGCTCCGGCACCTCAGTCAGTTGGGGCTTCAGGTCAACCGGGAGAAGAGCAAGCTCTCCCCTGTGCAGAGAATCTCTTATCTTGGTATGGAGTTAGACTCGGTGAGTATGACGGCACGTCTCACCAGCGAGCGTGCCCAGTCAGTGCTGAACTGCCTGAGTTCCTTCAGAGGCAGGACAGTGGTACCACTGAAACACTTTCAGAGGCTCCTGGGGCATATGGCATCCGCAGCCGCAGTCACGCCGCTCGGGTTGCTTCATATGAGGCCACTTCAGCACTGGTTGCACTCCCGAGTCCCGAGATGGGCATGGCGCCGCGGTACACATCGTGTCACCATCACACCGATGTGTCGCCGCCTATTCAGACGTGGCTCAAGTCGCTGCGCGCTATCCACATCCCGGGGGAGCTCAATCGTGCAGCCGACGCGCTCTCACGACAGCTCACTTTCCCCGGGGAATGGCGACTCCATCCCCAGACGGTCCAGCTGATCTGGAGTCGATTCGGGGAAGCCCAGGTAGACCTGTTTGCTTCCCACGAGTCCTCCCACTGCCAGCTGTACTATTCCCTGTCCCAGGCCCCCCTTGGCACAGATGCACTGGCAAACAGCTGGCCTCTGGCTTTACGCAAGTATGCGTTTCCCCCAGTGAGCCTGCTCGCACAGACACTGTGCAAGGTCAGGGAGGACGAGGAACAGGTCCTGTTGGTTGCGCCTTATTGGCCCACCCGGACCTGGTTTTCGGAACTCATGCTCCTCGTGACAGCCCCTCCCTGGCATTTCCCCCTGAGGAGAGACCTTCTCTCTCAGGGGCTTGGCACCCGCGTCCAGATCTCTGGAACCTCCACGTGTGGCTTCTGGATGGGACGCGGCAGACCTAAGTGATCTGCCCCCAGCGGTGGTAGACACTATCACTCAGGCTAGAGCCCCTTCTACGAGGCAGGTCTATGCTCTGAAGTGGAGTCTGTTCGCGAATTGGTGTTCTTCTCACCGAGAAGACCCCCGGAGATGCCCGGTCAGAGTCGTGCTTTCTTTCCTGCAAGAAAGGTTGGAGCGTGGGCTGTCACCCTCCACCCTGAAAGTGTATGTGGCTGCCATTGCAGCCCATCACGATGCAGTGGACGGCCGGTCCCTGGGGAGGCATGACCTGATCGTTAGGTTCCTGAGGGGTGCCAGAAGTTTATATCCTCCTAGGACACCCCTGATTCCCTCCTGGGACCTCTCTATTGTCCTGGCGGGACTTCAGAGGGGTCCCTTTGAGCCGCTGGATTCAGTCGAGCTTAAGTTCCCGTCTCTCAAGACAGCGCTCCTGATCGCGCTCACTTCCATCAAGAGGGTCGGGGACCTCCAAGCATTTTCGGTAAGTGAAGAGTGCCTTGTGTTCGGGCCGGCCTACTCTCACATTGTACTGAGACCCTGGCCTGGATACGTGCCCAAGGTTCCCACCACTCCCTTCCGAGACCAGGTGGTGAACCTGCAAGCGCTGCCCCTGGAGCAGGCAGATCCAGCCTTGGCATCGCTGTGTCCCGTAAGAGCGCTTCGCATATACGTGGACCGCACCCAGAGCTTTAGAAGCTCTGAGCAGCTCCTGGTCTGCTTTGGAGGTCAGCAGAAGGGGAAGGCTGTCTCTAAGCAGAGGTTGGCCCACTGGATAGTGGATGCCATCGCCTTGGCTTACCATTCCCAAGGCGAGCCGTGCCCCCTGGGGGTGAGGGCCCACTCCACACGGAGTGTGGCCTCCTCCTATGCACTGGCGCACGGCGCCTCTCTGGCAGACATCTGTCGAGCTGCGGGCTGGGCGACACCTAACACCTTTGCGAGGTTTTACAACCTCCGTGTGGAGCCAGTTTCTTCCCGTGTGTTGGGTAACAGGTAATTGGTGGAAAGGGCTGGCTGGGTGTCACGCTTGCTGCTCCATTCCCCCTAACACGGGGATGTGAGCGCCTTTCTTCTCCCAGTAGAGTTCCCCGGTTGGCGTACCCTGGTCGAGCATCCTCCAGCACCCTCGGCAGTCAGACTTGGCGGAGCAGTCTGTCGCCAGGCCCAGTACTGGTGTTAGTATGCCCGGAGTTCCGGTCAGCCCCTGTACTGGGCTAGGTGTTCATATGGCTTGGTTCCCTACGGGTAATCCCATATGGGTATTCTTCCACGGTAAGGTTTCCCTCTTGGCAAACCCGTGTCTTCCCTTGACAGACCCGTTCTGTCAGTCTCTTCTGGCAGCCCTTCCATCCCTACTCCAAGGTAGGACCTGCCTCAGAGACCCCTTCCATATGTAGTACTGCCCCCTGGGTCAGTCCATATCGGTATATCCACATGTCACCTCCCTACGGGTAGGATGTGGTCTCCGTAGCGACTTTTTCCTAGCCTCGCTTCCCCATTGTCTTGCCAAAGCTGAAAGAACAAATAGGGAAGATTTGAAGCAATCTTTCTCTGAAGGTTGAAATCCCTTCCATTAACTTATGTGGGCGGAACAGCAGCGTGGCCTTCTCCAGCAGCGATGTACTCACCCTTTGTCCCCTTCGGTACCAAGGTCAGTGAATTTGCGCTGGGGCTTTGGGAAGGTAACGACCTTAAGCGTAGCTTTTGTGGCACGCCAGGGCTTGTCGACAATTGCAGCGCCACAGGGTTGTGGCGATGTTCAGGTTGTGGCGTTTTCCATAGGACCCCATATGTCGTTCGACATAACTCGTAGTGACCGACAGATAGGGAACGTCTCGGTTACGTACGTAACCGAGACGTTCTGCGTTGATTGAACAAGTATCTTGATGGACAACATGCTCTGTGTCCCAGTGTAGTCCACGTTCCTGCTGCAGTCTGACCTACAGAGGTGGTTTTTTGAGCTTCCATTGCCTTGTAAGTCAGGTGGAAAGAGCACCTTCAGGGTTCAGCAGTGAGGGTTAAATGTGAGATTTTAAACAATCGATGGAACTGTGACTGCTGTGTTTTACTGTCTTGTGTTCGTTGGTCATGTTTATGCATTTTTGTGATGTATTGCACCTTGTAGTGGTGAATTCTGGATCTATAAACTACTGTTTAAAAGTTTAAGGCTTGTAAGCGTTTAAAACTTGAAAATGAATTTTATATAAACTGATTTATTCATGTGTAATATATATATTTTCAACCAGATGAAAACCTAAATACAAGAAGCTAAAAAAAATTGAAATTTACAAAAAGTATTTAAGATTACCATGCATCTAGTCCTATCTAGGAAAAAAAAAACAGTGATTGATTTTTTCATAGTTATTTTCAAAGTTTTCTCTTTATAAAACAAACTTTATTATTGTTTATTTAATTCTAACAATTAAGTTTTTGCTCAAAACTAACCAAAAATAAAAAATAATTAGTTTACAATCTTGGCACAGGAGCAACCTGTCCTCCAACAAATACGCTCGTATAGGCTGTTTGTCCAAATCCCTGAAATACGACCCATCAGAGCATATACTACAATTGCGCCCCTATCGGCAAAAGGTTGTTTTCATATTAATGTTTTGTACTCTTTTATTTGCACTCTGATTTGCGTTTCGTGTAGCTCAGTTGGTAGAATATTGCATTGATATGTAATCATGCTATCATGGGTTCGATCTTAGAGAACGCATGTGCACGTAAAATGTATATGCTCAATAAATCATAATTTGGCATGATTTCTGTGAGGGTTAGGTTTAGGGGTGGGATTAGGTGTGGTCATTCAAACGAATAAGCCACCTAGTAAAATATGTATGAATTACTGTGAGATCGGTGTAAAAAGTCCACACATTGCATTTAAATAAACGTGCATTTTGATTGGTAATGACGTTTAACGTCATTTCATGACGACAGACACAACGCAGTACTGTCATTATTTTTACGCCCGCTAGAGGCTGCTTAACTTTAAAACATAAATATAGGTCGTAAATATAAGGTGCTTGCACAAATGACCTAAATGGTCGTTTTTTTGTTGGAGGACAGGCTTCACAGGAGTGACTTGATGTTGTTTCCAGACAAAAGGAAGTATATTGGTATCGGCATGGCTGCCAGCCAAAATGAGTTGAAAAATATCAGCAAAAATCCACTATTGTGAAAGCCTAATGGATATATATTTTTCCTGAAGAATGAAATATGTTGCTAAAATTCAAACATATTTTTGTAGTATGGCTAGATAAAAAATGTTGCCATGGCATGTAAAAATCTGAAACACAAGTCTGACTGGGCAAGAAGAAAAACTCCTATATACTGTATATCGTGAGAATCGTGCACCGCACAGCAGCTCTGACAACCTTAGCTCAGACAGGAACCACTTTGGCAAGTTTACTTGAGTTTATTGAATACAATTTATCTTTGGCGGTATGGTTCCTTATGGGGGTTCTTGCTCCCAGAATAATTGAACATACAAGAGATTTAACATTAACCCCATGGAACCATGAATTTAGAAATACATAACAATTAAGACTTTTAATAAAGTCTTTAAAGCAAACAGTGATAATCATGTAGATGTGGCTAGTGTTGTCAAAAGAGCCGGTACTTCGGTACCAAGTCGGTAATTAAAAAAATTTAAATGTGACGGTACCAGGTTTCTTTAAGTACTGGTAGTACCGAGGTCCCGTTCAAACCCGGTTCAGCGCTATGATATCCGCGAAGCAGAAAACGAGGACAGAATCTCAAAATCCAGTCATGAAAATGAAACTTACATTTTAATATGGACAGTCATGGAATTTGTCAAAGTTAGCATAAATTAATCAAATCAAATCTCCATATGGACCAGTATCTGTAAATGTTAAGCCGCAAAAATTGTTTGAAATATGAATCCGTGTTCTGCGCGTCTCTGTGTGAATTAATGAATGGCAGAGACGTGCGGGTTTGTTTACTACATAGACTGAAGCGCAAGACGCTTGCATTAATTTCAGCATCTGAGCTTCAGAGTTCTCTCTCCATCAAGCAATCTGAACTTTTCAGTTCATCTCAATGGACGCACAGCACACCTGTATTTGATGCTCTGTAAACTCTTTGTGAAGGCACACGACTCACCCAGTCACTTTACTGATAGCGCTGTTTCTCACACATGCAAAGAGAGAGAGCGAGAGTCTTACCACGCTGAATCGACATGCTATATGTAAACTATTCTTTGTTGTCTTCTCCTGTCAAAATAATGGAGTTCATTTAGAATTTTCAAATTCATTTTCGAACAAGCAGAAGACATACCGGTTTCTCCGGTAGTGGGCGGAGCTAATGCGCAAATGGCAATTTCATTGGCTGGCGCTGATCTCTTACCGTCCCTGTTTTGATTTCAGCAAATCATTTTGACCGATAGCAGACAACGTGATTAATATTCATGAACCCAGCAGCTCATCAATTCATAGTGCATTGTATATACATTAGTATGATAGTAGAATAAGTAGTAGTATTATCTTTTAATAATAATTAATTTTTACAGAATCCCTCAATGACCAAAAATATCTTAAGCATCACCACCAGTCTTAAGTTCAGGTAAAATGACAAATATGCATTCATTAGGCCTAAAAGTTAATTTTTACATAAAGGCATTGTGCTAGAAATATTACTATTATTTAATTAAATGTATGTGATACTGCTATTGATACTGTTGAATTTTTTTTATAAAACTTTATTTTTTAAAGAAATAAATCACAATATTTCTTCCATGTTTTAATTTTAATAGCAAATCCCCTTAATTTACCAAAAATAAAATGTGTTTAAATTTCATAAATTAAAAGACAAAAATTAAATTTGGGTGAAACTTGTTTACTGTTTTTCATAATTATGTAACTTGTAGAAAAACTTTAAACACAATTGTAAACAAGTATAAAGAATGGCATTTGTTTTATTTTTAGTGCTAAAAAGTTTTTTTTTAATTAGCATATTTTTGTGTTTTGCTTTGGTACCGAAATTGGTACCGAGAACCGTGGATTTTCACTGGTATCGGTACCGAATACTGAAATTTTGGTACCGTGACAACACTAGATGTGGCAGTGGGACGTCTATCTTGTAGCCTGGTTATGAAGATGGTTGTCTCTCAGCAGTGAGGTCCATACCAGCTAAGATTTTGGAAGGCTTAGTGATCTGAAACAAAGAAGACGACAACCAGAAGGTGCGCAGTAATGTGCTCATGCTTATAATGGGGAGGGAGGGAGGGAGGGTTGTGAGCCGTTCAGCATACTTACAGAGCAGTAGTGACACGTATATATATGTCTCGTGTCTAATAGGAAAGAGGTGGTGATTGGAGCGATTTGACAGTTGACCGCATCAGCTGTTCACAGCCTAGCCTCCGTGGCCTGACTGAACTAACGCCGCGCTCAGTTAATTTATGACACCTAAAGACAGGAGTCCTTTTAGAAACTTTTCATATGGATAGTTGAATTTTTCTCTCCAAACCATTGATTTACACTTAAGAATTTTGTTTAATGTATGAACCTTTGTGTACATCTACAGTACAGTGAGTTGTTCATCTTCATCATATACTAAATCAAGTGTACTGGATGTGTATTACCTATTATTGCTACAAGTGTGACTGCATCATGTAATAATTGCTGTTAATAATGTTAATCGTCTGGCTGACTACGTCTTGTATTAATTTTTCTGAAAAATCCTGTCATATGCGCACAAACTGACAGTCACCACCACAACATAATTTTCTGTAAAGTTGCTTTGTAATGATTTGTATTGTAAAAAGCGCTATACAAATAAACTTGAATTGAATTGAATTGAATTACACGTAATCTGAGCATCATTTGGGATTTTGTTGGATTCTTTAAATTTTGAAAAGATACAAATCTATAATATTGTATTTAATCATAAATATTGTTAGAGTTGCACTAAGCCCTAAATTCTAGGTTTGGCTGCCAATAAGTCAATTCATATGATTTGTGGGCATAAATGGATGAGTTCTACATTGGTTTCCCTGCAGAAATATGGGTGCAATGCACTTCCTGTACCCTTTCCATGTTTATGCAAAGGGTACATGAGATTGATATTATGTTATGTCTGTCTTGTGGACTGGTACATACAGACATAATGCACCAATGCACTCAGACTCCTCCAGATACACACACAAACCCATAACCGATTTCAATTCATCTCCTTGCTGTAAACTTATGACGTCAGGTTGCCAGGCAACTGTCTGAGCAAACAGAATCCCTCTCCACACAGAGGGGAGGCCCCATCCTGTTGATCAGCACGTGGCTCCCCCAGCCCATTAACACACACGCTTTTGCACAGTACAGCCATTAACTTCGTCTCTTAATCCTTCCTTTATTGTACACATTTCCTTAACTGGCTTATTAGAGAATTCTGCCCTTGACAGTAATAACATATGGATGTATAGCTTGCATTGTTAGGAAGAGGACACAAGAGAAAGATACTATGAGTGATGAGGGAAACCCACACAGGAAGAAACCTTTTTTTTTTTTTTACTGTAAAGAGGAATAGAGAAAACAGAAAGGCAGTTTGCATGGTGGGAGGATCAAAAATATTTTCCATCGTCTGGTGATACTACAATTAAATCCTTTACCACAAACCTTTAATCTCATTAGATGTGTTTATAGTCTCTGTATTCTCATATTTTTTGTGGGTTTTTTTCCACCTGTTCACCTTGACTTTACCTTCCATTTATCATTTTATCACTCAGTACAGCACATCTCGTTTCTCTAGGACAGAGCAGACATATTTGATTCTTACAGTGTTCTAGCAGCAGGAAATTACAACCTCGATGAAGCAAATTTTTCAGCCTGTCTGAGGCATGGTAACATGAACCACTTCTTTTATTAAGACTCCATGGTGCATTACTCTTTAGATAAAAAGATAATAATAATTCTGTATTGCTATAATAAAAAAAGAACAAAGACTGATTGCAATATGTAACTGCAAAGAGCTTAAGCTGCAAAAGCAGCAGGACAATGTGTCATAACTTGATCATCCAGTGAAATGACAAGTAATGTCTGGTGAGGTATTCCATAATTTTCTAGTCTGCTTAAACCCCAATATTTTCAACCTCAAGCATGTCTTAAGATACTTCCATCCAATCAACAGCCAATGTACAGAGCCAAGTCCTTAACCAATTCCTATCCCATAGGAATAGTTCAGGTCTATTTTTGGATCTCTGTGTGAAATGTTCCACAAGAGAAAATCTAATTCCCTCTGAAGCCACAGATGGTAACAGAAATGATGCTCTTCATATATGGACCGATTAATCATTGTGAAGTAAAATGAGTTATGGGGGGAAATCAATAATGAAGTCTTGTATTCTTGGAAATAGCTGTTTATGCTTATAGTACACCTTAATGTCAGTTTTTGCGAAAGTTATTACTGACTTATTTGTCTTTCTGTTATTTCCATATACTATCAGACAAGTTTGCATGATTCCTCATTATTGGATTGATAATTTAATTATACATAGATAATCATCGGTAATCAAACCTAATTTAAAGCAGTGTTTCAATTAAGATCCTGTTTCCTTAGTCCTGCCGATGTGTTTTTATCTAGGAGTGGCACATAATTTATCTTTTTTAATACAGTAAACCAATCATATATGAAACTGAAAATAAATGATTTACTATTGTTTGATAGTACTATCATTTTGTATCTGTTCTAGTGCTAATGTGCAGATATGTGAAATTCGGACATAACATCTTTTCTGAAATTTCTAATGTGAGGTAATGTTAAACAACATACCACCATGTTGTGTTTAGATCAGGAATAATAACCACACTGCTCTCTCATGGGAAAAGTCCATAATACAAGTCAAATCAGAGAGTTTAGTTGGGTTGGATGATTCATTTTGAGACATTAACATAACAGAAAAGATTCCACTCAAGGATATTCTCTGCTTCTCTGTGTTTCAAAACAGCTATACCAGCACCTACACTAAGATCTCTATCTTTATTTATCTACCACTAATGGCCATATTGCTCTTTCATTCTCTATCATCCATTTTTTGTTTATCGGCTTTTTCTTTGTTTGCATGCCCTGCTACAGTGTTTTCCACATAAGTGAATTTATTGAATTAATCTCAAATTTAGTCAGTTGCAATCAAAACATGTTTATATTTGAATGTTAAATTATAGAATTATTTATATATTAACTATTAATCATTAATCATATCATTTGTTTTAAGCAAATCAGCCTTAGTTTTCATATTTGATGATTGTCTGATTGAATGATTTTCTGATTTGACAGTGTTATATTTTGAATGACAATGCTTCACCAGACAATAGGAAAAACTATGCTAAATGAATTGTTAGTAATCATGTTTTTATACAGTACAGACCAAAAGTTTGGACACACCTTCTCATTCAAAGAGTGTTCTTTATTTTCATGACTATGAAAATTGTAGAGTCACACTGAAGGCATCAAGGGCTATCTCAATCGAGATGGTTTAGGGGTGAGCTGGACCGCAGACAGAAGGCAAAAGGGCCAACAAGTGCTAAGCATCTCTCGGGGAACTCCTTCAAGACTGTTGGAAGACCATTTCAGGTGACTACCTCTTGAAGCTCATCAAGAGAATGCCAAGAGTATGCAAAGCAGTAATCAAAGCAAAAGGTGGCTACTTTGAAGAACCTAGAATATGACATATTTTCAGTTGTTTGTATATAATTCCATATATAATTCCACATGTGTTAATTCATAGTTTTGATGCCTTCAGTGTGAATCTACAATTTTCATAGTCATGAAAATAAAGAAAACTCTTTGAATGAGAAGGTGTGTCCAAACTTTTGGTCTGTACTGTTTAATAATTTTGGGTGTAACGGTACAGATCAACAATATTTCGGTATGTTGTCGTTACAGCGGGGGAACAAAAAATAATAATATGGAACTGTCAGGATGTGCATTTTTGCAAAATGGAAATACCCGTGTGACTTTATAACATTAACAGAGAAGGATAAACCCTAGGATGTAATGCACTGAGGAAAGGACATCTTAAATGCTTTAGGTAGCACACATCTGACAGGATGGCAAGTGACTTTAAATTGTACACTCTAAGATGGCTTGAAATGCTTAATATACAGCATGTTTAGGACATTTTTCCCCACTGCAGCTAACACACTATTATCTGTCTTTAATGTTTATTGATTGATTTACTGGCATGCAGAGTTTCTAAATACATTCTGCACATGCAGCGATTAAAAGGGCAATGTATTCTCTCATAACATATGAGAGAAATTAAAAGACCAGCACCAAAAATGTATAAAAAAAAAAAAAAACTAAAAGAGATACAAACACTCCCAGTGTATTTTGCTGCTGATGCCAAAGTCTGTGAGTCCAAACAAACTCTACGGTATCGTGATGCATGACGTCTTGAGGCTGAAATTTAATGTTCAGCCAAGAACATTTTCATTTCCTTTTTTTTATGTATATATACATAATTTGTGTAGGCCCATTTATATTCCTTGTCTTCACCCTCCCTTGTATTCAGACTTTTTTCTCAGTACAACAAACATTTCACATCACTCTATGCTTTTTTTAGTGGGCATGAACTTACTCCCTGGCATGCTGTAACTCATGGCACCCCTATCAACTTCATTGATTTTTGTCCCTTTGCTCTGTCTTTTCCTCTTTTCATCATGGCAGTTTCTCATGCCTCTGCTCTTCGCAGAGGTTTAATGTCAGTTTCTTCCCTCCCTGTGGATATGCTGGCAAACTGCTGTTGATTTTTCTCTCTGCTCAAACTCATTGGGAGTGTCCGAGAACAGAGAGAGAGGAAGAGACAGAACAAGAGAGAGAAATAGAGACAGAACGAGAGTATTCACAGACAGAGAGAGAGAGACATTGATTGGTATGGCATGGTGAGCACAGAAGCAGGCCAGGCCCATGTCATTTGCTGAGTGGCCCTTTGAACTTACAGCTATATAGAGGAGAACTGCTATGCTGTTTTAACTGGGTCTACTGGAGCAAACGAAATGTCCAAATGAAGGCAAAGACAGCATACAGCATGACTTGTAGTCCTTGTCAAAAACAAACAAAAAAGACTATTATTTTTAACTGTCTCCCTGGAGTAAAATTGTATTGCTCAGAGGTTGCTTTTTCTCAGTTCAGGAGACTTAATGTTGTTCCCTTTTGTTTTGAAAGTAAGTAAACCTTGTCTTACGTGTTTGTTCTAATATTTATTCAATGGAAACAAATCAGAGAATTACTGCAGATGTTATTTTTAGATTGCCTCTGAAACCGAAAGCAGGGATCCTCAAAATGTGGTGTGTGGCGGTGCTGTAGGGGTTTTAGCAAAAATAAAAACGGAAAATATACAAACTAATTTAAAATATGAGTAAAAAAAATAATAGTCTAAATTATACTAAATTAGCATTCTGTGCATTTCAATTAATATTGCAAGAGACATAGACAATAATATAAAGTTATATAATAAAGAGTCCAGTCCAGTATATAATAAAGAGAATGCAATTCAATAAAAGTGTGAATGGGAGAGAAAAGTTCTGCGGTTGATGTATTGACCGTGCACAAAGAAGGCATACACAGTCAGTTCACATCCATAATGACCAATCGGGAAGGAACGATTACCATTTTGATTATAAAACATGATAAAATTCTCCACAGTTAGTATTATGTTTGATATTTTAAATGTCATTAAAAACGTATTTGATTACCACAATTAGAACAACTCAGGATAAATAAATACTATAAAGCAAAATGTTAAAATGGAGTCATATGATGCTTTTTAAAGATCAGTATTTGGTGTATTTGGTGTAACAGAATATGTTGACATGCTTTAATGTTCAAAAAACACATTCTTTGTGACACATTCAAATACTGTACATTATTGTAGGTCCTCTATGCCCTGCCTCTCTCAAATGCTTAGGTTTCTAAATAGACAGTAAAAGAAATGGACACAGCGACCCCATTGGAACTCAATTGAGACAAGTGAAGCCCATTTTTAGCGATTTTTAGCACTTCCGTTTCTGACGCGCAGACTCACACTAAGCTTGATGACGTCAGCAACCTGTCTGACAGATGTAAATCTTCTAAGTGGCTGTGCGTGTAAACTGCCATCTTTAATCTTGCAGAGACGCGAGCTTGAGCGGGGAGTTCTTTGGCGTGAGTGAGCAGGAGTAAGTATTCTGATTAATTATTTTGTATAGTATTTTAAAATGTAACGCCAGTACGCCATATTAAGTTAATTGCCTGCGAGCTTCTCCTCCTGTCTGTACGGTAATTTCTCTACTGTGCGACAGAGAGTCGAGTGGTTATGATGCAATCGTTAGCCTTTTTTTACAAAAACTGTTTCTACGGGGCCATAATGTAACATAGAAGGTAATGGAGCCCTTTATACATTGTCGTCTATCTTTAGAAATAAATAATGGACAAATGGAGTCTTTAAACGCCTCAGATGTAAAGTTATTCGCTGTCAAAGTGATGCCAAAATGAATGCAAAGTCAATGGTATGCTAACGCAAGTGAAGTTCTGCTACAAGATGGCACCTCGCGGCCGACTTCAACTTCCGGTCGACTTCCTTGCCGCCTGGTTTTCTACAAAGTCCCTTCTTCCGACAAGCGCAGTCTGCTCTGATTGGCCAACTGACCTAGTGCATTGTGCAATGAGCCATTTTAGGGGGGTGTGGCAGAGTCTTAACTTTGATAAAGAATATCTCTTTGTATTTGAGAATTTAGTCTTTGCAACTTTATAGATCTTCTTCATGCACCAAGAGCTTATAACACTCCAAAGAGAAAGGAAAAATTAAAATCGTATCATATGACCCCTTTAAGTAACAGTCTTATGTGCGCACAGCACGCAGAGATGTGATCATTTCCAGCACATTTTAACAATACCGTGATAATACTGATAAATGTGATACTTTTGGTCACTATAATTGTGATAAGATAAGATTGTGATAAATATTTAATACTTTTACATCTCTAATGACCAACACAGTCTACTAACAGCAACACAACTCACCACAGCCAGTGGTAACCAGGTCTGTGTAATGTTCTTAGAACACAACCGCAAAGTGGTTTAAGGCATGTTTTTGGGGCCTTTTACTGGTATTGGTGCAAATACCAGTAAATTGACTACAACAAACCTTAGTAATTCACCTTATATGATTTATTTAATATCTTCTCACAAAATTTTGCATCTCTGTAACTGTCTTCGCCCTTTCATCTGTATTCTTTAACTGTGTGTCTTCAGTTAATCCTGACTGTAGTTTTTAACACAAAAAGAGAGTTTTCACAGTTATGTCGTCAGTTAAGTCATGAAGTTACAAATATGGTGATTAAAGCTGCCTTAAAACTGTGCATACATGCAAGTATTTGGGTGTGTATTATGCAGTGGTTTTCAAAACTTTCCTGGAGCTCCCCAGCACTGTCTCCCTCATCTAACAAACCCAATTCAACTCATCAGCTCATTGGGAGAGATGAAGTAGGTCAGAAAAGGTAAAGGGTTGTGAGAAAATACAATGGTTGTCAGATCCACATCATGTTCAGCAGTGGTAGCTCTTTACTCTTTACTGACTCTTGTTTCTTCTCTCTATCTCTCTCACTCTATCTTTTTCTCTCTGATTCTACAGATTGAAAATTTCAACCTCGGTGGAAAGGTCATCACTTGCTCCTCCGTGTGCACCTGTCATCTCCCCTTCACAGAGCTACTCCAATCCCAGCCCCTACCGGTGGCACGGCACGCCTCACCTTCACAGTACCCTCATCCTTGTGTCCCTCCTTTGTTTCGCAACTCCACATCAGGGACGCCAATTGACCATCTGTTACTAAGAAAAGGCAACATGATCATGCCAGATCATACCTTCTTCTTCTCATACCTCACCTGAGGACGATCAGTGTGGTTTCCCCGACTCGTTGTGTGCACTTGAGATGACCGGCGAGATGGGAGACTGGGTATGTCTGAGCCCAGCCGAATTCTCCCAGCTGCAGCAGTACAGCGAGTGTGAGTATCTGAGCATAAGAAGCCTCTCTCCTCTGACCTCTGGCAGGTTGTTTGGAGTTGATTTTGGGGCTGTTAGGTGGATAAGAATGGATGAGAGGTTTTATCGGTCCATTTAGTTGGACAATTGTACCACTCAAATCCCCTGTTTAAGCTTATGCTTTGCTTAATATATTAGGTAGAAGGATGCGTACACATTCTACAGTCGACCCACTGGACTTTTAGGAAGCACTGCTGGGAATGTAGGCTATATTGACGTAATGCGTCGATGTGCTGCCAGCGCTCTCTGCGTCGGTATTGATTAACAATGTTTAATGCAGTTATTGATACAGACCACTTTATAAGCTAAACAGGCATATGACATTTTCAATAACATTAAAAAGTGAAGGTCTTGCTAACAGTTTACTTATTTGCAAGGGAACTGTGCTATGACAGATTTGAGGGAATGTAGAATGGTATTTTGTATTGATTTAATTGGTATGTTGTATTGATTTAATTGGGGGAAGTGAAATCAGATGCTAAAGCAGGATATATTCAGAATGTATCAATTATTATAAGGGCATCAGTAAAATCTGGCTCATATTTTGTTATAGGATTGGCTGTGCTAGCTCATATTTGACCCTGGACCACAAAACCAGTCATAAGGATTTAATTTTTGGAAATTGAGATTTATACATAATCTGGAAGCTGAATAAATAAGTTTTCCATTATTATATGGTTTGTTAGGATAGGGCAATATTTGGCCAAGATGCAGCTATTTGAAAATCTGGAGTCTGAGGGATTTAGCCAGCACTTTTGAATTTGATGTCAGGCCATCTGGCTCCTGGTAAACATTTGACTATGGTGGCTGATTTCTCTATTTTCACGTTCCATACAATAGAATCGCCTATAACTAAAGCAGGTTTCTCAGTGGGTGCATCCCTGTGTAGGGAGAACCTATTTGATGTTTTGATCGGAACAGAAGAGCTACCTCACAGTCACCCAGTTGCCCTGCTGC
The DNA here is from genome assembly GCF_963082965.1 of Carassius carassius. Lineage (NCBI taxonomy): Eukaryota > Metazoa > Chordata > Actinopteri > Cypriniformes > Cyprinidae > Carassius > Carassius carassius. Next base: position 17,419,195 of record NC_081773.1, on the reverse strand, counting down.
AGAGGCTCTGTAACCAGAACCAAACAATGTACAGGATCATAAAAAAACTGAGCGTGAAAGAAAAGAAATGAAGTGAGAGAATAAAGAAAACGGAAATAGACGTGAATAGAAACACGAGTGGAAACGAGAATGACAAGCTAACTAGCTAATGAATGCTAACACGCTGCAGTCGCAGTTTAAAATTAAAAGCGAACGATCAAATTAATCCGATTAGTTTGATAGATAATATCGTATATACGGTAGTGATGGCCGCTTTTGAAACACTGCTTCATGAAGCTTCAAAACCTTTGCGAACCAATTGTTTTGAGACAGAGCACGTATCAAAATGCCAAAGTCATGTGATTTCAGTAATCAAGGCTTCGTTACATCAGAACTGTTTGTAAACATTTAGAAATTTCTATAGTTTGCCTTTGGGGAAAGAGCGTTCATTGAGCTCGCCTCCCAGCGGTGAACCATTGATTGTCTCTGATCTCGGATCAGTTTTATCAATTTGTAGACATTTTTGATGAGACATTTTTGTAATTAAAAGGATGAGTTGTAGTCTCTTACTGGCCTCTTTTAACTCTCCATACAACAAACAAAACATGCCCTGCAAATGAATAATTATTATTTTAAAAACAAATATTATACAGACACTTCATATTTAATGGTATTTCATTATTTTGATTGTATTTAATATATTGTACTTTCAAGAAAGCATTTGCATTGGCTTTGTAAAAAGCAGTTTTTTTGTTGCATTTACACAGTTTTAACCGGCTGGCGTCACCAGCATGTGGTGTTTCGAGCGCTTCAAAACAATTAATAATTTTTTTTGCGAAGCAATTGGTTAAATTTATTCAAAGCTTTGAAAACGTTTTTTTCTCTCATCACTAATATATGGTGGGAATTAAGTTATATTTAATATACACTTTAATCAACAGAGAGTGATGCTACTGTAAGAAAGAGATTCTACAGAAAGCACAGCTACACTGAGCAACATTCACACACCACTCAGCAGCACAGCAGACAGGAATCAAAAACTGGAGAGAGAGAGAGAGAGAGAGTTTATGTGTGCGTATGTGTATATATATATGCACAGTGGTGTGAAAAAGTTTTTATTTGTTTTTATTTTTTGCATACTTGTCACACTTGAATAATTCAGATAATTAGCAAAAAAAATTACACAAAGATAACCCGAGTAAATACAAAATGCAGTTTGGAAATAATGATTTCATTTACTAAGGGAAAAAAAGCTGTCCAAACCTGCTTGGTCCTACGTGAAAAAGTAATTGCCCCCTAAATCTAATAACTTGTTGTGTCATCCTCTGCAGCAACAACTGCAAATCAAGCATCACTGTGGAGGAATTTTGGCCCGCTCTTGTTTTAATTCAGCCACATTGGAGGGTTTTCGAGCTGTTTAAGGTCATGCCACAGGATCTCAGTTGGATTTAAGTCCGAACCTTGACTTGGCCACTCCAAAGCCTTAATTTTGTTTTTCTTGAGCCATTTGGAGGTGGACTTGCTGGTCAGATGCAGATACATATGTCATACTCCTAAATATTCTGATGGCCTTTATTTTTTTTCCATAGTCATGAACATCAATTCAATATTCTATTTTGTAAAAATAAAAAAAACTGACACAGACGTATTGTATATTATCAATTTTTTTTATATGCCAACTATCAGCTTGACATACTGAACATAATCCTTTTAGGTGTTGTTTTAATGGACTTTATTCAAGACTTCGTATTATTTATCTGTCAATTGAATGTGTTAAAGTGGTGCAATTGATTATGGAAAAAATAACACGTAAAATGTTTTGATGCATTTAACGAACCCCACCCTGGCCCAGGCCTGTATGTCATTTTACATTATATGCAGTCGCTTACGAAAAACAAGGTCGTACGACGACTGACTGCAGTTATGTAGCCTATTAGGTCACCCTAAAATTCAAGATATGAAAGAAAAAAATGCAGATATATGGATTTTGTCTAAAATATTTTTATATTATATAATATAGTTAAGCTATATCGTATGAGCAAGAATACTGTTTTACCCCCCAAATATCTGCTTTAAATGATTGTGTGGGAGGTGATTTCTGAGCCTAAAATGATGTGCAAAAAATTTGATTAATTTGACAATGTGTAATTAATTCAATTATAAGTTAAATTCCTTGATAGCCTTATGTTTGTTTAAATGGCAGAATTCTTTAAATAATCATGTTTGCGTGTTCATAGGGAACTTTATTAACCTGTAATACAGAAGATTTAAGTGTTTATGGTTATTTCTTGAGAATTGAACCGTTAATCAAAATACATCTTTATTACTAATATCAGTTAATTTGATTTTGTAAGTATTTATGTACACCATAGACAATTGTTATCATAGCTGAAATGTTTTTGTTTTCTTTAAATTAAAATACGATTTTTTTTATAGAGAGAGAGAGAGAGAGAGAGCGAGAGAGAGAGAGTAAAATATTTGCACAAATTTGGGCATTATCTGAATTAAAACTTACAATTTAAATAAAATGTTTTGCTAAACTTCACATGCTAAAACTCTAGGAGCCCCTGTTGTTGTGTGATTTTCTGCAAAGGCTTCACCGGCTAACATGAATTCCAAAGAGACCTCTGTGCCATTTTAAGAGGTTACCGGTAAAATTACCAAGGAATTTCTAAATTAAGCATCTATCTGTGCTTTTGTGAGGTTAATTGGCTTGTAGAATGCTGGTTATAAATCTAAATACTCATAAAGACATTATAATTACTATTCTTTCAGTGAGGGTGACCCCTGGTAACAGTTTTGATTAAAAACCCTTGAGGAATAGTGAAGACTAAGTAATCAGTCAGAAGTGCTCTCACCCTGAACTCTGCCAGCATGCCATATTTAAGGTATAATGCCTTTAAAAATAGCACATGCATTATGTAGAGTATATTCTGGGATACCGGACACATTTCCATTAAGAATTCAGTAGGTGTGAGATGAGGCATTAATCTTAAACTTAACTATGTCTCACAGATGAATTGCCAGATCTGGCAGAGATTTCAGCAGTACTATAAGGTATTTTTAGGATTTCTCTATCATTTCAGCATGAAAAGAATTTTTGGTTTTCAACTTTTAGGGCTGGGCGATAATGCCACAGTATTTTTTTTTCATATCAGGCAATTTTGATAATTATCAAGATAAATGTCAAATCTTTATTTCAAGTTTAAAGCCAGATTTTTGCTCCAAAATGGAAGTTCTAGAAACCAGACCATTACATCCATTACAACTAAATAAATATCTCAACAGAAAAAATATTTTTTAGTTTCTGCATGTTGTAATGAGTGATATTGTTTCAAATCAAGAAACATGTTTGTGTTGCCTAATAATAATAATAATATTAATTTTGCCTCTGGAGGTGTCGAGATCGTGGGCGAAATCATTCTCGGCCCGCTTATTCATCCCCGCCTCTGATTATTATGGCAATGTGGCGGGGTTGGATGAACGTGGTTATAGATCGATGCCCTAGGAAGAACAGATGCTCGCGAGCTATCTGTCTCCCGACGTGGCATCATCTTGCCCTAAGGCTCCGGTCTTGCCCTCCAAGCCGCTGCGAACCACTTCAGCACTGTTGGGCAAGGGGTACGCGGCAGCAGGTCAGGCTGGTGCATGTCTGCATACAATGGCTGTGTTGCAGGCATACCAGGCTGACTTGCTCATGGACACCTTTTCCTCATGGACACCCCGCTTGCTCCTTCAGGTCTGTTCGGCGAAGCCATCAATTCCATCATCGACAGATACCAGGAGGCTTGTAAACAGGCGGCGACATTCCTGCGGTTTCTCCCTCGCCGTTCTCTAGCTCTGGGGGCTGCTGGACAGGAGCAGCCCCGGCCGTGTACCAGCTCCTCTTTTTCTTTTTCTTTTTTTCTTTTTCTTTATTTATAAAGCACAATAAAACAACGATGGTTGACCAATGTGCTGAACAATATAACTTAAAAAGAATTAAAATACATAGAAATGATAAAGACAAGACAAACAAATAATAATTAGACATAATAAACTCCTGTTGGCTCATACACTAAAAGCCTTCTCAAAGAGGTAGGCTTTAAGCCTTTTTAAGGCTGTCGACATGTGGAGGCCCCGTGCTGGGAGCTCCTTGTCGCTGTGTAACACTAGCGACGGACGTGTGCCTCACCGGTTGGGGTGTGGTCATGAGTGGCCACCCTGCCCGCAGTCTGTGGAGTGGTCGCCATCTCACCTGGCACATCAACTGCCTAGAGATTCTAGCCGTATTTCGAGTTTTGAATAATTTTCTCCCAGATCTAAGAGATCGCCATGTGTTGGTGTTAACTGATAACCCAGTGGTGGTCTTTTATATCAACCACCAAGGAGGTCTGTGCTCACGCCGTTTGTACAAACTAGTGTACCAGATCCTTGTGTGGTCCCAGGGCAAACTTCTTTTGCTTAGAGCAGTACATATTCCTGGGCATGTGAATATGAGAGCAGACATCCTGTTGAAGCAGGGGCCGAGGTCCTGGGGAATGGAGGCTTCACCCCAAGGTGGTGAAGCAGATATGGAGAATATTTGGTCAGGCTCAGGTGGATCTGTTTGTGACTCAGATGACATCTCACTGTCTCCTTTGGTTCTCTCTGACTCATCCGGCTCCACTGGGGCTGGATGCCATGGTGCAGCCTTGGCCAAGGCTTGGTCTGTACGATTTTCCCCCGATCGCTCTGCTCCCGGGAGTTCTGGCGAGAGTACACCGAGATGGGGTCTGTCTTCTATTAGTAGCCCTGTTCTGGCCGGGCCAAGTATGGTTCTCAGACCTGATTTCTCTCCCCGATGGCGCGGTGTGTCCCGAAGGTTCCCTCAGTTATACCACAGCCTATCGTTCTACAGGCCTTCAGTTCTCCTCCCTTCAGGGAGCCAGACCAGCAGAAACTAAACTGTATGTGTCGAGTGCGAGCACTGGAAGCATACATCCACAGAGCTGCCCTGTGGAGAATGGCGAACCAACTGCTTGTATGCTATGGTCCCCCTAAGAGAGGTCTTCCAGCCACAAGACAGACAGACCCTCAGTCGGTGGATAGTGGATGCGATTACTATTGCTTATGAGTCCTCTGATCTCCCCTCACCATTGGGGGTCAAGGCTCACTCGACCCGAAGTATGACAGCCAAGGCCTTCTTGGCAGGTGTGTCCATGCAGGAAATCTGCAACGCAGCAGGATGGTCCACGCCCCTCACGTTTGTCAGATTTTAAGGTCTAGATCTGCGAGCCACTCCGGGGTCTTCTGTTCTCTTGCCTTAGTTGTGCTCCTCAGATACACACTAGGCAGGGATTCCCATAGCGTTTTCAAACGCAGCATCTCGTTCCCTTCGTGGGAACCATAGTTACATATGTAACCTGGGACGTTTCTCAGTGAGTAAACACATCTGTTCTAGTGAGCTCGCGCTGCGCTGCTGTTTGAACATTTAGCCAAGCAGATAAATGGTCTGTGTGATGCGGTTCAAATGAGCCGCGCTGTTTCGTTCTGCTTCTGATGCATAAACAATATGTTAAACATTTATCAAACTCATCATATTGTTTTTTTTTTTTTTATAAAGGAAAATTATACTGCAATGATTAATGTTATTGATTTATTGCCCCGCTCTAGCAACTCTGTTGACTGATTATGTCATAGAATGTAGGTTCTCCTCAAGAGGAGACAGTATGTATGTTCTTGCCACTGACTAATGTGTAGGCTCAGCTAGGTGCTAAGTAGGGTGACCATATGCGCCGTTCATACGGGACACGTCCCAGCCAGGATTTTAATATTGCCTAAAATATCCAGGTTTTGGCTATTTGCCCTGTGCAAGTTGATTGTTGTGTAACATTCATGAGAGCTATAAAGAGCAGAGCAGATGGCTCCTTATGCTTTCGAATCGCTTTCACGTGTTTGTTCATTCATTTGACTTGAAGCATTGTGGCGTACTTTGTTTTTTTTGTTTGTTTGTGCGCAGCGAGCTTCAAGTCAAACGAGCGCATATTTGCATCGCTTTGATCGTTCCCTCTAGATCTCACCTTCTCACACGCAGCCCCACGATTGGTGGATTATGTACAATACCTGCATGTTATTGGTCAAACTGCTCTGGATGTTTTAGGCATAATTAAAATCCTGGCTGGGACATGTCCCATATGAACGGCGCTTATGGTCATCCTAGTGCTAAGGGCTTTATTGTTTTGATTCAGTGGTGTTAATTATCAGTGGAAAACATTTGTCATGATGAGCTAATTGAAACACCAATCAGAGTCGCAGCAATAAGATTCACGACTATAAAAAAAAAAAAACAGAAACACAGGTCTGTTAGTTAGAGGATATGTTTGCTGCCCGCAGAAGCCGCAAGCAGTTTGGAGTTTTGTGTCAGTCATCAATGATGAGTCTTGTACATTTAATATGGTCAGTCAAAATGTAGAGATGTATTTACAGAGGTGTGTTTGACCTCTGACATCATACTACATTTTATGAATTAGGATCTGAAACTATAACAGCTCATAAACCTCTGATTATACAAGTGTGAGGTAGGTCTTTCCGACCACAGAAATCACCAGATTGCTTTGTTCTGGGATTTACCTGTTGAGGGAAGACGTGTTTTGCTCAGATTAAATAGTGGGTGCAGTTTGGTTTTCAGATATGTGTGTCTGTCGCTTTATGTGTGCCCCCAACTGTTTTTCCCTTAACCACGAGTCTCTATATACTGACTCACCTAACACTGCTGCTTATTATTTGTATATCTGGCTTTATTTTAGATGTGTTTTTTTCCATTTCAGCTGATAGTTCCCTCCAAATTAAAATTATGCCATTGTTAGGGATGTGCCTCTCTATAGCTAAGGCAGATGTGATACGCATCTTGCTGCATAACCAAGGACACGATACATTAAAAACACTTATGAAGCAGCTACCGATGCGATACGATTCACCCCATTATGATGCTGTGCGATACAATTTCTGATGCAAATATGTTAGAAACGATGCATTGCTATATGATAGCCAACTTGCATCCGATGCACACTTTTTAAAATCGATGCACTGATCCACCAAAGCAAATCTGTAAATCTTACTATCGACTGTCATTATAGACTCACCCACACCCTCGTCCTAAACCTGTATGTTGTTTTATTTATTTAATAGAAAATGGATATAGAAATGATCTGTCTATCGTTTGCTTTCTATATAAAGATTGTTTATATAGTGACTGATCTGTCATCCTCAAAAAAGTCAAAACACCAAAAGAGCACTTTTTCTTCATGTCATTACAAAAATATGTAGTTTTCTATTAAATCACCTATGTTTGTAATCAGTATTCTTTTTTTTTATTATTATAGCATTGATTAATACTTTGAATTAGGTTTTATTTAAAAAATAAAATAAAATTTTTTTTTTATGTTTTATTTTAATTTTATTAGTTTTTTTTTAATGTATGTGCTTTTTTTCTTTTTATGTATTTCTACATAGCGTTAATTAATTTTTTTTCTTCTTTTTTGTCATTTTTAGTATCATTTTAGTAGTATTTTTATCATTTTGTGTTTTAGTTAACAAAAGCAACACTGGTTGTGCCAGTCCTGCAGAAATCAAGTGACTTTAAGTCAAATGCATATTTTGTTTATTTTCTTAAAGGGCACTAAAAATCCAGCAGAAACTGAAAGTGAGGAGGTTAAGCATGTGGAAATAATTAACATTAAAAGAGATTCAGTCAATGGGAGACACAGAGATGACTGCTATCAGTTCTGGGGGAGATTATCATCTTCTATGAGGAAAGTACCTTGTTCTGCCCCCTGGGCGGCGGTTGGAAGACACTTGCGTGACAACCAATTCAGTGCTTACAGAAAATAAAAATGAAGCCTGGGATTGCAGATTAATTTCTCCTGTCATAATGCTAATAAGCTTTGGTGACATTTTCTGCTCAGTTATTATCTCTGCTTAATTAGCCTATTTTGTCAGATTGCACTATAAATCTAATATTTCCAGTAATAGATGGAAAATGCAATGGCTTTTTTCAAAATGTTATGGATAATGATGTATATAATTAAAGTTTCAAGTGCATTTATCTTGTGTTTGGAGGAAACATTCTCGATATCAACTTACGATTAACTATGACTTTGGCCTCAACAGATTTTCTGCTTAGTAAGGTAGTTCAGTTTAGGTATGGGGTAGTATTAAGGGATCTAAAATATGGTCATGCAGATTAAAGCATTAATATGTGCTTTATAAGTACTAATATTCAGCCATTAATAATAAGCAACTAGTTAAATGTAAGAAATACTCCTTAAAATAAAGTGTTACTTAGATAGTCAGCAACTTCCATACGGCATTTGGTGTGTTGGGAAGAGTGTTTTATTAACTTGTTTCACAGAAGATGCTATTAGCTAGTTTTAATTAACAGTTTTTATAGAAAATATAATTTATCCAATTAATTTATCAAAATTATCAAGTGAACATTCATAGATAAATGGATTAATAAATCTTATCTAAATGGAAGAAAACATACTGAAGCGTAAGTGTTGGCTGTTAAATTGCATATGTTAGCATCTGAAGTTTAACATTAGCATCACATTAGTATTACAGCTTATTTCTGCATTTTCAGGTTTCTTTGATGAATATAAAATTGAAAGAACAGCATTTGTAGCATTTATTTTAAAAATAGTATTCTTTTGTAACATTTTAAGTCTATTTGCTGTTGCTTCTAACCAATTTAATGCTTGCAGAATTTCATTTCCCTAAAAGAAATAAAAAAGAAGTATGCCTGTATATTTGACTAAATGTTTTCCTTTTTTTTTTTTTTTTTTTTTTTTTTTTTCTTTGCACAGATTCCTCCAAGAAGCTAAAAGATGTCCTGGAAGAGTTTCATGGAAATGGTGTCCTCTCCAAGTACAACCCTGAACAGGTATGTAATGGCAGGAACAGCCTGATTAAATGATCTGTTTAGAGGCAGTGGAGCTTCTGGCTGTGACTTGACAGAACACCAATACAACCTGACTCAGACCGCAAGTCATTACAGGAAATGCTTAGTCATCCGCTCATCGAAACGAAGTGGCCAGATATCGCCTCCTATTTGAGAAGGTCCTCGCTGACATCATAAAGCCCATGCATCATGTTGCCGTGACAACAAAGCCAGCAGGCAGCCGCATCTATAATTTGCTTTATTGAGTGTCGCCATTATATTTCTCTCCTCTCCACTGACATAAATAAGAGGCTGCTCAGGGTTTGGCGCCACAGGTTGTGACCCAGAGCCTTGGCTGAATCAATAGTGAATAAGCACTGGTGGCAGTTAATGGGTTTGAAGCTGACGCCAGGTTGGCTGTGGTGTGACATCGAATGCTTCGCATTGTTCATTGGTTCGGTTTAAATCACAAAGTCTGGAAGTATTGCAAAGTGGAGGTGACATGCCATGAGTGCCACTATGCTGCCTGCTTACGATGACAGAGCCCTGTATTTCACTCATTCATACAGCCTCAATTGACTGACTGTCTGCGTTTGGGCTGTAAATATCCTTCATCGCAGCCTCAACAAGTCATGGCTGTTTTGAGTATAATGATGTTTAATTATGGTGACTCTGTAACCTTTGTTAAAGGAAGAGTGTCTGTAAAAATGGGCGCCAGTGAAAGGTTAAATAAATGGTTCATTGTTTCCTGCATTTTCTGATAGCAGGGCCAGCCTCTGTGTTTTGCACGTTTGAAAGTCAGAAAGGAAGTTTATCTTACAGCCACGGCTGGTTACGTTGCATTTCACACCACCAAAACATATAAACATGTTTGCTTTTACTTAAGACAAAGAGAGTCACTTGGGTTCGGTTACTTTCACCTTCCTGTTTTTGGTGTGCATTTGCCCAACGTTTGCAGCCCTTCAAGCACAGCCTACCTTTATGCATGCAAGTTCCTCTCTGTCCACCTCCACTTCCTTGTCCCCTATATGTCTTGCCTGTTTTTGCCTTATTGGCTTTTTGCCTTTTTCCAGAGTTTAATTTCAGCAACAAGAGGGATCTAACGGATTTATGTTTGTTCATTCTTGCAATGATATGTTTAAAGGGGAATTGACCCACTATGCCTTGAAAATTGTCTTAGCATAGAATATATGGGTGTTTTGTGCTAGTGCCCAATTTGCGCATTTTCTTTTTGTGAACCATGTCCTTAAACTGTTATGAATCCTCTTCAAGGGCTTTTTGTTTTATATTTTAAATTTAGTTTTGATTCCTGTTTTATTTCCAGGTTGTCATTTCAGTTTTTGTTTTCATTAGATTTCACTGTCAATTATTTGTTTTGTTTTTTCAGTTTAGTTTTTTGGGGATTTCCAGTTTCAGTTTAATGTGTTTATTAAATTTTATTTTATTTTCTTTGCACAGCCTGGTGTTTTTGCTGTCTGGTGGAATTTTCATTATTGCAAGATTATGAGTTTTGTGATACAGCATGTTTAAAAAAAAAATAAAGTTTTACATTTACTTAAATTAGGTTTGTAACCATAAAAAAATTGTATGTACATTATTCAAAGGTTAAAAGGTTGGGACCAGTAAGATTGATTGATTGTTTAATTGATTAGACAGAAATTAAATTCATCAAAAGTGACAGTTAAACTCATAATGTTACAAAAGATTTTTAATGTTTTTATTTTGAGCTTGCTATTCATCAATGAACATTCAAAGAAGAAAAAAATTTAAGTTCTAAGACATTTCCATAAAAATTGTAAGCCACACAACTATGTAAACATGGGTAATAATAAGGGTTTAGATGAAATCTCTAAGAAATAATAATAAAAGCTTTTCTGTGATGTGAATACACTATACTTTAAAATATATTCAAGCAGAAAATAGTCACTTTCTGTTCTTAATCAAATAAATGCAGCCTCTGTGAGCATAAGAAACGTAAAGACATTTTACTTAAAATTTTAAAGAACAAAAAGGATCTTACCAACCTATAGTGTATTTTAGTTTTGTTTCTTTTTTCCCTTAGCTATGCTAATTTAATATGTAAGTTGACAAAAAAAATGTCATCAATGTTAATAAAACGTTCCCCTTTTTAGTCCTTTATCCACCTTATTTTTCAGCATGGAAGTAAGCTGTTTTCTGTGAATGTGCGATACTTCTGGTTCATTAGCCACTGTAGGGAAATAACAAAAAGAATAACAAAGTGCAGTAAACGGTAAAACTGTTTGCACTACAAACCGGTGTGTTCATTATTAAGATAATAGTCAAATAATCTGGTAAGAAACACCAGTTTGCAATATCAAGCAGCAACACATAAAATTTACAATTGGCTGCGCATGTTCTTACCAGAAAAATAAGGTGGATTTTTTTTCTCCATTTTCTTACTGAGAGAAAATTACCACCTTAAAGTAAGTCCTGATTATGCAAATAAACCAGTGGATTCTTCTGCCACTAAACCTGCAAAACAGCATTAAGTATGATGCAGGTTGACTAATGCAATACAGCATTAAAGAGGAGAGCAGAGGATATGAAATGAACCCCATCCACTGATCCCTTCCTTTCTGCACGTACAACCAGTGCAGTGTATATAACTCCTCTCTCCCTCTACCCTCTTCATATATCTCTGACTGCCACACAGAAGCAAGATGTCCTCAACCAAGTAAGCCGTTACCTTCTGGGTTTGCATGTTCTGTGGTTCAATGTGTCTACAGACTGCATGCCCCGGCCCCTCCCTGTCTAACAAGATAGTCTCGCTAAAATGTCTACTGAAGATCAGAGGTCGCGCCCAGTGCTTTTTAATGTGAGCCATGTGTCTGTGCTACTTTAAATTCTATTAACAGCCTCTTCTTCATGGTGTTTTTGTAACCTCTGATGGTTTTATTTTCTATGAGCAGCAAAAAAAATTCAGATTTCTGTGTTTTTACTATATTTTGATGTGTGTCAGTGGGCTCCCTCTGTATTTTTGTTGCCATGTGTCATAATGAAATGCTTGAGTGTGTCATTCATGCCCAAAGACAGGAACATCCTCTCTGCTGAAAACATAAAGGAGCAGGAAGCTGCATATTCATGGCTTTATTTCAACACTCTGGCTTCTCTCTCCACTTGTGTCCTGCAGCCCATCGACTATGAGGGCTTCCAGCTATTTATGACGACCTATCTGGAGATTGACATCCCTGAGGAACTTTGCAAACACCTCTTCACCTCCTTCAAGAGCAAGAATGGCGGAGGCAGCTCCCCTGACACCTCTCGATCTGGAGCAGGCATGCTGGGTAAATGCTATTTCATAGTCTGTAAATTTCATATTTATTTCAGCAGTTTTAATAGGTGAAACAGATGTCAGTTTCTTCTGAGGTAGGTTTTTTGGGAGCTGTGAATGAAAAACTGCTCTGAAACACACTTGTGCGCTGATACATAAACAGTTGGGTGCAAATTCAAATCGATTTATAACTGGAAATAAGCTTTATAAATAAGTTTTAGTATTTTGAAAAATGTTGAACCTCATGACATAAAATAAGAAACATTTACAATTCTTCACTATTTGAAGGTCACTAATCAAACTTTTGGAGTTTATGTAGAGTGCTGCTGCCATTGAAGAGGTGCAAACCAAATACCGAAATTCATCAGGATTTATTATTTTATTTTATTTTTTCAGTTTACTCAGCATGTTATACTGATAGTTTAATTTATAAAGGTAACGTATACAACATCTTTTAGATGCACAGATGGAAAGAGTACTTAAATTATTTAAGAGATTTAACTTAAAATCTGTTGTGCGAGGTTAATGCAAGAGTCTTTTCATTTCACTTGAATGAAAAGATGCTGGTGGCTTTGTGTCCGCTACTATTAGTTAACCTGAGGTGATTTAGAGCAAAGATTTGGTAAGTATATTGCTCAAATCATCGATATTCATGCTGATTTTTGGAGGAAAAATGGCACACTTCTTGTGATATTTCAGCTATATGAAATGATATAAGTATGTACATTTTCTGTCCCTATATCTTCAGTTTTGTGATCTTTCTAAATGCAACAGATGAAAGAGACAAAAGAAAAACAGTAATTTATGAAATATTACAATTTAAAATAACTTTTATATTTAAATATATTTTATATAAATGTTTGTTTGAAGTCAGTAAAATCTGCAAAATAGATACTCTGCTGTTCAAAAGTTTGGGGTCAGAAAGATTATTTTGTGAAATTTTATGAAATATTACAATTTAAAATAACTGTTTAATATTTGAATGTGAAATTCAATGACTCTTGAGCCATTGTTCCAAAAGAGATTTAACTCTTTGTGAGGTTGATGCAAGAAAACACTTGAATTAAAAGATGCTGGTGGTTTTGTGTCTGCTACTATTACTGTCAACCTGAGGTGATTTATTTTAGAGCAAAGATTAGGTGAGTATACAGTTGCCAACAGTGCCATCTAGTGCCTTGATTTCTCTGGACTGGCTAATACAATACAATCTGGGATTTTTGCTGTTCCATTTGTCTTTAATGCAACTCCTTAATACTAAATGAGAAATGCTCATTATGACAGTAATACATCTGCTATATTAAGCTGTCCTGACTGGCTGCACTCATAAACTATCCCAGCTATCTTTTCGTCTGTCTGTCTTGCTCTACTCCTGTTACACTTTACTTTGACCCCTGTGTCGGCAGAGTCCAAGTCTATTGATGCAGGCATCTCTATACTGACCGAAGTGGCCTGTGCACCCATAACAGGTATCACAACAAGTGTGGTGTGATTTGATTGGACAGAGACAGAGTCTCACAGAGTCACGGCTGTGACTTAAACGTGTTCCTTCACCTGGTGTTGTTATGTTGTCTTGGCAGCTCTTTTTATTTACTTGTGATATCAAACAAAGCAACCAGTGACAGATATCTATGGTGTCAAGTCACTGTGTGACTGTGGTGACAATCGTGATGTACTGCCAGCTTCCTTCTTAGTACCTTGTGCAAAGTTTAAAAAATCTCTACCATGTGTCGTGGTCTCCGAAACTTCCCAAACTGAACACATTAAAGCACTGACCATATGTTTTTTATAATGTGTCTGCTTGAAATCTAAAAAAAAAAAAAAAAAGATTTTACATTGTTACAAAAACATTCTGTTTTAAAGAAATGTTGTTCTTTTGAACTTAATAGTCATCAAAGAATCCTAAAATGCATGTATCCCACAAATATATTAACCATTAATAAATATCCTTTTCTGATTATGTGACATGAAGACTGCACTTATGGCTGCTAAAAAAATCAGCATTTCTATCACAGGAAAGAATTGCATTTTGTAAAAAAAAAAAAAAAAAAAAGAAAAGTAAAAAAAAAACTTTTTTATAAGTAGAAAATTCATTTTTATTGTAATAATATTTCACAATATTACAGTTTATCTACCTATCTAAATACATTATATCTATATTCACAAATTTTTTATTGAAAAGTTATTGATAAATAATGATTTTTTTTTGTTAATAATGTTCATGCACAGGTTTTACACACATATGGGAGTGCACACAGTTAGTAAATGAGACCCTATGTTTCTTCCTGTCTCATTCCAGATCATCACTTTTATTCTCCTCTCTATTTTCCTGTGTTGCTTTTTTCCTTGTAGGTATGAATGGGAAGAGTATTTTGAGCGCAATGAGCCGACATACACCAGAGAACTCAGCTGGGATCACTCCAGGCTCAGGGGCCACCACACCACCCTGCTCCTCCCGCTCCTCCTCACAACGCTCGGGCACAGGGGGCCACACACCCAGAGGCTCCCACCGCTCACCCGGCACGCAGCCCAATCCCCCAGCGAGCAGCAGCAGCAATGCTTTGGCTCTCTCCAAACCTACCAACTCCCCACGCCTCTCCCCAGGTCAGAGTCATGAACAAGGGGATAACCTTGATCTTCACTGCCCCTTTTAACGCGTGTAATCCTTGACAAGGGTCTTATGAAGTAATATTGCCTGTTATAAAATCCGGTTACTCCCACACAAATATTTTGGTGTGATATCTGGGGGTCATTACTGATATATTATACATATAAGTGTACAGCACTTTGGCCAACTTTAAATGTGTTTTATAAATAAAACTGAATTGAGTTGAAAAATGATAATTGAACATTCTTCCAGAGCATAATCAATCAGAAAATCGTACATCTCTCCGGAGGAGTCCTTCTCCACAAAAAGGATCTCCGTCACCCCAAGTGGTCTTCCTTAAAGACATTGTGTGCTACTTGTCCCTGCTGGAGAGGGGGACGCCAGAGGATAAACTTGAGTGTAAGTAAAAAAAAAAAAAAAAAAAGTAAAAAAATCCTAAATTTAATCTCCGTCTTATTTACATTAAGAAAACATATCATCAATAATTCCCACTCTTCCAAAGTTCTTCTAAAGAAAAAAACAAAAATCTCTCTCTCTATATATATATATACATACATACAGTACAGACCAAAAGTTTGGACACACCTTCTCATTCAAAGAGTTTTCTTTATTTTCTTGACTATGAAAATTGTAGATTCACACTGAAGGCATCAAAACTATGAATTAACACATGTGAAATTATATATGGAATTATATACATAACAAAAAAGTGTGAAACAACTGAAAATGTCATATTCTAGGTTCTTCAAAGTAGCCACCTTTTGCTTTGGTTACTGCTTTGCACACTCTTGGCATTCTCTTGATGAGCTTCAAGAGGTAGTCACCTGAAATGGTCTTCCAACAGTCTTGAAGGAGTTCCCAGAGATGCTTAGCACTTGTTGGCCCTTTTGCCTTCTGTCTGCGGTCCAGCTCACCCCTAAACCATCTCGATTGGGTTCAGGTCCGGTGACTGTGGAGGCCAGGTCATCTGGCGCAGCACCCCATCACTCTCCTTCTTGGTCAAATAGCCCTTACACAGCCTGGAGGTGTGTTTGGGGTCATTGTCCTGTTGAAAAATAAATGGTCCAACTAAACGCAAACCGGATGGAATAGCATGCCGCTGCAAGATGCTGTGGTAGCCATGCTGGTTCTGTATGCCTTCAATTTTGAATTAATCCCCAACAGTGTCACCAGCAAAGCACCCCCACACCATCACACCTCCTCCTCCATGCTTCACAGTGGGAACCAGGCATGTAGAGTCCATTCGTTCACCTTTTCTGCGTCGCACAAAGACACAGTGGTTGGAACCAAAGATCTCAAATTTGGACTCATCAGACCAAAGCATATATTTCCACTGGTCTAATGTCCATTCCTTGTGTTCTTTAGCCCAAATAAGTCTCTTCTGCTTGTTGCCTTTCTTTAGCAGTGGTTTCCTAGCAGATATTCTACCATGAAGGCCTGATTCACACAGTCTCCTCTTAACAGTTGTTCTAGAGATGTGTCTGCTGCTAGAACTCCGTGTGCCATTGACCTGATCTCTAATCTGAGCTGCTGTTAACCTGCGATTTCTGAGGCTGGTGACTCGGATGAACTTATCCTCCGCAGCAGAGGTGACTCTTGGTCTTCCTTTCCTGGGGCGGTCCGCATGTGAGCCAGTTTCTTTGTAGCGCTTGATGGTTTTTGTGACTGCACTTGGGGACACTTTCAAAGTTTTCCCAATTTTTCGGACTGACTGACCTTCATTTCTTAAAGTAATGATGGCCACTCGTTTTCCTGTACTTAGCTGCTTTTTTTCTTGCCATAATACAAATTCTAACAGTCTATTCAGTAGGACTATCAGCTGTGTATCCACCTGACTTCTGCACAACACAACTACTACTACTACTACTACTAGTGTTTAATGGCGGTTTGGCAGACCAACATAAATGGTGCATTTCCGCCACCTACTGATCTGGAGTGTGGAGTGTACTTGGCTTTGGAAGAGAGAGAAAAAAAAAAAAAAAAAAAAAAAAAAAAAAAAAAAAAAAAAAAAAAAAAAAAAAAAAAAAAAAAATTAAATTCTATTTACTATTCCTGTTTTATTTAGATATTTAAATAATAATTCATGAATTCTTGATTGTCTTATTCCATTTCCTAGTAATACTTTAATTGAAATTGTATCAACTCCCATCCTTCCTAACTCTTGACTTAACTGTTGTCTCTCCCTTTCATATGCAGCACATTCTAAAAGAATATGCTGCACTGTTTCTAACTCCCCGCAATTGTCACATTTTCCTGTATCATGCTTCCCTATTTTATAAAGACTATAATTTAATGCAGTGTGACCAATTCTTAACCTTGTAATAATGACATCTTTTTTCCTATTTCCATATCTTTTCCTCTCATTTCCAACCCGTTCCTGAATTTGATAAAGATGTCTTCCTTTAGAGTCATTATTCCATATCTTTTGCCATTTTTTACTAATTTCAATTGCTATTAACCTCTTGATTTCTGATTTACTTAAT
This sequence comes from Carassius carassius, assembly GCF_963082965.1. Lineage (NCBI taxonomy): Eukaryota > Metazoa > Chordata > Actinopteri > Cypriniformes > Cyprinidae > Carassius > Carassius carassius. The sequence goes on along the minus strand of NC_081773.1, from coordinate 17,401,937 downwards.
GATACCTTAATTTCTATTTGTGGATGCTTTAATGCTTTCTTTGCCAACTTATCTACCTCCTCATTACCATCCACACCCACATGTGCTGGCACCCAGAGGAAGAATACCAATACCCCTAACTGCCTTGCTCTAAATAAACCTTGCAAAACTTCAAATATTAAATCTTGTCGAGATTCCGATTTTCCACTCATAAGACTAGTGAGAGCAGCCATTGAATCCGTACATATCACAATTCTTGATGGTTGCACTTCTTCAATCCACTGTATTGCTAATATGATAGCTAGTAATTCAGTAGTAAATACTGACACATGATCCGATACTCTTTTTGCAATTTTTATATTAAATGTAGGAATGAATACTGCTGCTGCTGTTCTACAAGACTCTGGATCCTTTGACCCATCTGTAAATACCTGTAATACTGAATAATATTCTCGATTTACATACTGTTCAACTACTAACTTAGTTGGTATGCTTATTTGCTTATTTATTTCTTTATGTATTTGTAAGTCAATTAATGGCATAGGATACATCCAAGGGGGAATTGCTGGTATAGGAACAGAAGGGGCTATTAAATATTCTTTCAATCCCAAGCTATTTGCCTCCTTCCCTACTACCCAACCAAAGCTTTCTATTTCTTTGTATTCATACTCCCAACATTCCTTCAAAAGTATTTTTACTGGATGACTTTCCAGATGTCCACATACACCAGACCAGTATCTCATCCTCAATTGAAGTCTGCGTTGTTCCAATGATAATTCTCCTAATTCAACTTGTAATGATACTACCGGAGAAGATCTAAATGCTCCACAACAAATTCGCAATGCCTGATTTTGTATTACTTGTATTTTTTTAAGTAAAGTTTTATTCGCAGAACTGTATACCATACTTCCATAGTCTATATTTGACCTGATCACTGCATAATAAATTCTTTTCAGTGACTGGCAACTTGCTCCCCAGTCCGCACCTGACAAGCATCTTAAGACATTTATTCCTTTTTTACACTTTTCTATCAATTTCTGAATATGAACTCCAAAGTTTAATTTATAATCCATCCACATACCCAGAAATCTCACTACATTGACTTGTTCCAGCTGATTACCATACATTTTAATATTTAACATAGGATTATTTTTCTTATTTGAAAAACAAATTACTTGTGTTTTTACCACAGAAAATCGAAAACCCCAACTATTTGACCATTTCTCCACCTCCTTCACTGCTTTTTGCATTTTATTCTCTACAAACAGCCTATTACGCCCCCTTTTCCACAATGCCCCGTCGTCTGCATACAATGATCTTCCTATTCCAGTCTCAATATTTCTAAATATATCATTAATCATTAAGTTGAAAAGAATAGGGCTGCTCACACTTCCCTGGGGAGTTCCATTCTCAATTGAGAGAATCCTAGAATATGCAGACCCTACTCTAACTTGAATCGTTCTTCCAAACAAAAAACTTGAAATCCAGTTATACATTTTTCCCTCAATTCCCAAACTTTCCAATTTCATTAACAGCCCTTCTTTCCACAACATATCATAAGCCTTTTCAACATCGAAAAAGACTCCCACCAACATTTCTTTATTAACTTGAGCTTTTCGAATTTCCGCCTCCAAACTCAGAATTGAATCCATCGTATTTCGCCCTTTTCTAAATCCGCTTTGACATGCTGACAGCATACCTTTACTCTCCATTTCATACGTCAACCTATTCATAACCATCCGTTCCATAAGTTTGCATAAATTGGATGTCAATGCAATTGGTCTATAACTAACTGGCTGGGAATGGTCTTTTCCAGGTTTAGCGATTGGCACTATTACTCCATGTTTCCAACTCACAGGAATCTTCCCTGAATCCCAAATTTTATTAAAAAGTCTTAAAATTATATTCAATGATCCATCTGACAATTGCTTAATCATCTCATAACAGATTTCATCCTTTCCTGGGGAAGTATGTTTAACCCCTACAAGTGCTCTCTTTAACTCATATAAAGTAAATGTTGAGTCTAACCTACTTCCTGACGGAATCTTCTTTTCATATATATGCTCATTCTCTTTCACTTTCTGTTCCCTATACTTCTTCATATTATCTGTAATATTATCATTACTATGCACCTTTACAAATGCTTCCACTAACATCTCTGCTTTATCACTATCTTTTATCGCTATTTTCCCATGTCCTACTAAAACTGGAATATTAATATTTCTCTGAATCCCTCCCATCTTCCTAATCATGTTCCAAACATCATTTATTTCAATGTCTTCCCCTATTCTATTGCAATATTCTCTCCAGAACATTCTTTTTGCTATTCTTATTTCTCTCCTAACCATAGCCTGAGCTCTCTTAAAAATAATGTAATCAGTAAACAATACAGATTTTCTGGCTTTCTTCATTGCTTTATTTCTTTCCCTCACTGCCTTACTACATTTTTCATTCCACCACGGGACTGCTTTTCTTCTACTTATAGTTTTCGTTTTTCCTATTACTTCCTCTGCCGTATTTCTTAACACTTTAATTACTTTCATACTTAACTCTTCTATTTCTTCAATTTCTCCCATTTCGTTCATATTGTTATTACACAGTTCTTTAAAAAGCTCCCAATTAGCTCCCTTAAATTTCCATCTTGGCATTCTCTCCACCACAGTTTGTACAATATCCACACCAATTTGACACCATATTGGATAGTGATCACTTCCCATTGAACTTTGCTTGCTTACACTCCATTCACATTTTCTAGCTAGATCTTCTGAAACCAGAGTAATATCTAATGCTGAATTACGCCCATTACTCACATCTATTCTTGTTATACTTCCATTATTAATACATACTAACCGTCCCCAATCCAGCATTTCTTCCACTATTAACCCATTATAATCTGTTTTAACACTCCCCCATAATGTATTATGTGCGTTAAAATCACCACACCATACTACCTTCTGACTAGTATTACCTCTTATTTTTTCCACTGCATTCTTACATAGCTTTTCACATGGATTATAAAAATTAATTATTTTTATACTTTGATTCCCTTCCCATACTTCCATCATCAACGCCTCTTGATCCTCACTCACTTCTACATTCCTGTATCCCACCCCTTGTTTTATAAATATTGCTACCCCACCTCCATTACAGTTTTTCCTATCTTTCCTAATTAGTTGATACCCTTGCAAAACAAAATTTAACTGAGGTTTAAACCATGTCTCCTGTATACATATAATATCTGGTCTTTTATCCAGATCAGAGATGAATTTTTTAAACTCTTGTCCATTAGCAATTAAGCTTCTCGCATTCCACTGGAATATTAAAAGCACCATTATGAACCACCACATCCTGCTTGCGTATTTGTTAACTGCATCTTTAATTTTTCATTAATCATTTCCACAGAAATCCCCTCAATCTCTAGATATTTTTCAGCTGCTTTTATTATTATTCTGATTCTTTCAGTCCGGCTTTCTGTTTGCGCAGAACAATTCACCACTTCAGCTATAAAGGTTACAAATGCCACATTATTCTTAATCCCAAAGCTCTCTTTAGTTTTTCCCTGAGCCGTTTCCATCTTTTGTTGAGGAATTCCTTTACCTTTATCCCCTGATTCCAAAGTATTTCCTACTTTCTTCACCGCCTCCGAATATGACAATCCTTCCTTTATTCTTACATTTTGCACTTGAGCTGCATTTTTCCTCACCTCACATCCTCCATACCCCGCACTATGCTCCCCTCCGCAATTACAACACTTGGGATCAACTCCTTGCTCGCATTTGCCATATTCATGCTCTCCACCGCATCTCGCACACCTTTGTTTACCTCTGCATACAGCCGCTACATGTCCAAACTTTTGGCATTTGTAGCATCTTAATGGAGGGGGTACGTAAAGCCTAACCGAGAAACTCATAAATCCTAAAAAGACTTTACTTGGCAGCTTATCCTCATCAAACTGAATCATCACTGATAGACTATCTCCCCTTTCATTGTTTCTATTACATTTAAGTCTTTTCACACCAATTACTGCGCCTCCCGTAAGACCTTTCTTAATCTTTTCCTCTGTTACATCAGTAGGGATCCCTGTAATTACTCCTTTAACCCATTTCTTTTCTTCTTGAACTGAACAATTCACACCCTGTCCCATGATCGTTTTAATTTCTAGAGCCTTTTTCTGTTGTCTACCGTCCTTACAATATATAATCAATCTACCATCCCTCAACTTCTTCACACTTTCAACTAGTCCTATTTTTTCCTTAATCACTTTAGATAATTTCAGTGGATTAATGACACTGAAAGATCCAGCATCTAATTTCAACAATACCTTAAACTCTTCTTTCCTTCCCCTTGTCACGTGTAATCCATTCTCACTTTCAGTTTCCGATTCATTTCTTCTATTTTTCTTCCTTTTCCGATTTCCTACTGTACTCCATTCACTATCTCCACCTTCCGCGCCAAAATTTTCGTCCTCCATTTCCGGATCGCTACCGGATTCTACTCCACTTCCTACCATGCACACTCCAGTCACAGATCAGCTGTCTTCCGCCGCGGTCGTGTCTGAATGAGCGCGCAGTCCACAACACAACTGATGGTCCCAAACCCATTTATAAGGCAAGAAATCACACTTATTAAACCTGACAGGGCACACCTGTGAAGTGAAAACCATTTCAGGTGACTACCTCTTGAAGCTCATCAAGAGAATGCAAAGAGTGTGCAAAGCAGTAATCAAAGCAAAAGGTGGCTACTTTGAAGAACCTAGAATATGATGTATTTTCAGTTGTTTCACACTTTTTTGTTATGTATATAATTCCACATGTGTTAATTCATAGTTTTGATGCCTTCAGTTTGACTCTACAATTTTCATAGTCATGAAAGTAAAGAAAACTTTGAATGAGAAGGTGTGTCCAAACTTTTGGTCTGTACTGTATATTAAGTAATTTTTAAAACTATGTCTCCAAACCATACGTGCCAACCACAGAAAGCACAGTATTAGTCACTAACACTCATTCTCGTCAATTTCATTTCATTAACTGTAGCCTATGTGATGGCAAAGCTCCCATTACTGCAGTTGTCAGTGTCACGTGATCCTTCAGAAATCATTCTAATATTTGCTGTTTAAGAAAAATGTCTGATTATCAATGTTGTGCTGCTTAATATTTTTGTGGAAACCGGGATACATTTGTTATTTCAGGATTAGTTGATAAATCGAATGTTTCATTTCTATTAATTAGAAATAGATAATTTTTATAATAAATTTTAATAATAGATAATTTTTTTTTTTTAATAAAAAAAAAAATCTGTAGCTATAAATAATTAGTCTGTTATGTAAAAATAAGTCTGTATTTACATGTAGTACACCCAGCAACACCTTTGTCAGTTCTACATTTTACTTGACTTCTGACTTACACATAGTGAGAGTGACAGGAGACTTCTAGAATCTCTTTCTCTTGTTCTGTAAGGACTGATCCCTGCTCTTGTCCTTATTTACCATGGAGTTAGCATAGCCAAGCTTTCTTTAGCATAGGAAGTTATTTGTGCCCAAAGCTAATCCTCACTAGCTGCCTCAGTCTGCCTTTTCATAACCTGAGCTCCAGGTGCTATCATGGGGTCTGTACTTGACAAATGTTTGCTACACTACAAAAAGATGCAGTCTCTTATCTTTTACTTCTCTCGCCCTAAAGTCATGTTCAGGCTGTACGACACAGATGGCAATGGTCTTCTGGACAGCTCAGTAAGTCTGAAATCTCCATTATAGTGTGTCATTTTGAATTTGACTTTGTGGTTAGATTGGTGCTGTATACAACAAGGGGTTAATGATGCACTCTACACAGTACTGCACAGTTTAATGTTAGGGTTACATACAAGTTTAATACAACATACACAGAGTTAGAGCACATTTCATTTGGATGAAACACAGTACTACTGATCTTTTTTTTTGTTGTTTTTTGGAAACGTTGAACTGGTAGTTGCAGAGAACATTAAATACCAGGCTTCGTAAAAAGTAATTTTGAAAACTGTATGCTTTATAGTGTTTAATATCTTAAGCAATTATATCTGTCGATTTAGGAGCTTGACCGCATCATAAACCAGATGGTCCATGTAGCTGAGTATCTAGAATGGGACTCTACAGAACTACAACCAGTATGCATCACTTTAAATGTTTCCACCAGGCAATCCCAACTTGCATAGTGAAATCTATATCTTATTGTACCTTATCTTATTGTGTCTTATATTGTAGATTCTGAAGGAGATGATGGAGGAGATTGATTATGACCGGGATGGAACGGTCACATTAGAGGAGTGGATCAGAGGAGGAATGACCACCATACCACTCCTGGTCCTGCTGGGAATGGGGACGGTGAGGAGAAACTAATTGTGATTTAAAAAGAGGAAACAATACATTAAAATGTAGTATCTTAATTCCTGTTCTTCTTTTACGTACATTCAGAATGTACAGGAAGATGGGCAGCATGTATGGAGACTGAAGCATTTCAACAAGCCAGCATACTGTAATTACTGCCACACTATGTTGTTAGGAGTAAGAAAACAGGGCCTTTGCTGCTCACGTGAGTATCTGTCTGTCTGCCTGTCTCTCTATCTATTGTTCTGTCCATCTGTCTGTGTTGTTTTGTCAGTCATTCTATTTATCTGCCTTATACCTTATATAACCTTATATACTGTCATTCTGTCTAGCCATCTATTGTTCAATCTGTAGTCTAACTACATTTCTATATGTTGTTCTGTCAGTCTGTTGTTTTGTCAGTCTCTGTCATCTAGGCCCTAGGCCCTATGAAATCCATTTTATTTTTTCCCATATTATGATTTTCTGTTTTATTTTTTATGGATTCAATTTTTTAATTTTTTCAGTTTTAATGGCTAAATTTAACTTTATTAAAGAAAAAGCATATCTAATGAATTGAAATCATGAAACTTAAACAATTTAACAGCAAATTATTATGAGTTTAACCAAGAATGAAAGTTTTAAGGCCCTAGGAAATGTTTTTTTTTTCCAGAATTCAGTTTTCCATAATTTTCTGGATTCTATTTGAATGGTTTAATTAAATTGTAATAATCACAACCAATAATTACTGACAAAAACTATTTTTGGTATTTTTTTTCTTTTTCTTTTTTCAGAAATATGATGCTGTGTATTTACATTTTTATGGTAAATAAATGCTGGTAAATAATTTTGACTGTAAAATATTCCTTAAAAATATTGTTTTAATAATTTCATTAGTAGAAATGTACTATCATTATATTAAAAATATATTTCTGTCACAGTTTCTTCAAGTTGAACAAAACTTTTATTTTAAAAGGTTGTTGTGAAGACCTTTATTTTTTTCTGTTTACCTGATATAACAATAGTTGTTCTCACAAGAAAAAATAAATACTAATGAATGACTCTCAGAGCAGTTTCATAGATTATGTTCATGTGTTCATTTACTCATACATTGAGGCAGCAGAGGCTGAAAACACAGCGAGCATCACATGCACTTTGTCAAATTCTGTGATATTATACAGTAAATTAAATTTTTTATGACTGGTTTCTGTGATTCTGTTTGTGTTTTCGATCTCTGTATCTGTATGTCATTCTGTCTAGCCATCTGTTGTTCTAACTATCTGTCATTGTATTTAATTATATGCCCTTGTTGCTTTGGCTTTCATTGTGTCTTTCTATCTGTCTGTTATCTCTCATCTGTCTGTCTGTTTTTCTATCTTTCTAACTACCTATCCGTCTGTCTCTGTGTAGTTTTCTGTTTTAAAATGTTTCCCTTCAATCTCCCATAGTCCGTCTCTCACAGTCCTGTCTTTTGTTTGGCAGTATGCAAGTACACAGTCCACGAGCGATGTGTGTCCAAAGACATTGCTCCTTGCATTAGCACCTACGCCAAGTCCCGCAGACACACCAATGTGAGTGCATAAACAACATACGCTTACAAATGAATCACTGTGTTTAAACTGAGTATTTCTCTAAGGAGTAATTTACAGTAAGGCCAGAAGCAATCATTTTATCAGACACATTTTTCATTTTTGTGAAACCAGGAGTCCCAGGTTGATGTGTTTGGTACAGAGCTCATAGTTCTAGCAAACACAGTGTTCTATTATTAGTCAAAGACTCGTGTTATGATTATTTTATCCACTGACCGCAGTCCAGCTCAGTTTTCACCCAAGGCAACTTCTCAGACCCATAACTCTTGGTTTAACCTCAAAGTAATGTTCTATGGACATGTCAGAAAGGCTATGAGAACTTCCTGTGTATAAGTCTTATTTTTTCTGTACTGAAAAGTAGAGGGGAAAGACTGAGATCACACAGCAGTCACTGAGCACCTCTTTGAAACTTGTGCGGCCCATGCAGTAACTATTGCAGAGATGGAAGGCACTGCATTAAAAAAATTTGATTATGATTTCACAGAGTGTATTAAGTGATGTGGAGTGTACTTTTAGTGGACAAAAACAATACAATTGCATTGAACAGTGAAAATATCATGCTTAATGTGTTTATTAAGAATTAGCTTGTGTAAAGATATTACAAACTATCAAATTCAAAGTAATGTGCTGTGAGTTACTTCTTAAGTCTTACCTTCATCTCACTTACTAAATGTTGTACTTTTCATTTTTAGTTTTTAACATTAGTTAGACTGAAAGAAAATGTACTTTTTTAGACCCTTCCTAAAGGATCATTTTGAAAGCTATGACCAACCAAAAAATAATAATAATAATTTTATGCGTATGATAACTTATGATTATCTTAAACATTTTTTGTATTTTAGTACATTACGACACTGGTAATTATTATTTCTTTGATAATATCCTGTGTATTCTTCCACACTTGATATGTGATGTGATTGTTTTAGTCAGAAAAGTAAAATAATATTGTAGATAGTGATAGAATTCTTGTGCAAATGCCTTATAAATGCACAACAGAGTAGGATAATAATTTCAGTCATGTATAGATGGGGTGTTCGAGGATTTCACAACTAGAATAAATAATGAGTCTCTGTTTAATGTCTCTCTAGGCTATGCAGCATGTTTGGATGGAGGGCAACTCCCCAACAAAATGTGACAAATGTCACCGCAGTATCAAGTGCTATCAAGGTCTAACAGGCCTTCACTGTGTTTGGTGTCAAATCACTGTGAGTATTTACTGTAGCCAGTTAGAGTCTAAAACTTTCATTGTGATTTTTTTAAACGATGCCTTGTGCAAAGACAATTTTTGTATGTTTTTCTGATTTTTTATGTTTTATCTCAGTTTAATTCAGTTGTAGCCTAGTTTTCTAATGTAATACTTCTTCACACCACTCGGTGGTGATCTTCACCAAACTTTCACGCCATTTAGTGGACGTGGCCAATTTGTTTTAAAATAACCCTAATAAAGATAAGTGTCAGCACTTAACACCCATTCAAAAGCTTTTTTCTCTGCATAATGATTTTTATTATCACATTATGTGCTACTGCATATAACTCATAGGCTTTCTGAACCATATCTCCTGACAGTTTCAACTCTAAACCTGCAACTAATTTAATATCAAGTCCAGATCCTGCTTTGCTCTTTGTTTCTACCATTTAATGTCTTCTTACAAGGTCAGATTAGTGAGGATAAAACAAGTCACAGAAGATCCAGTCCGTTGATGTGTCTTTCTCCACCACTCATCTATATTTATATGTTTTCCAGCTCCATAACAAGTGTGCGTCTAATGTAAAGCCTGAATGTGATGGTGGGCCATTAAAAGATCACACACTTCTGCCGTCGTACATCTGCCCTGTTGTTCTGGTGAGTTCAGTCTCTCCCACTGCACTCTTTTTTTGATATGCTAAAATGCAAGAGTCCCAAGACCATTTTGAATAGGTAGGACCTGGACGAATTCTTTAATAGGCCTCCTCTCTACTGGGACCAATGTCTATACTACAGAGAATACTGTACATACTCATTATATTTATAACTGGATATTGTAGGCACAATGCAAGTCATTTCTAGATAGAGTTATACACAACCCTTATTGTTGATAAGTGTTAAGAAAACTGATGTATGATTAATGTAGGTTGAACAAACATCCATCACACACCTGGATGGTTGCATGTGCACATGACATAACCATCAGAAAGAAGAGAACATTTCTCCTGCATGCTGCCATGGTTTCCAAATCTTTTAATATTTATTTAAAAATCAATGTTTTGAAATGTCTGTCACTTGAATAAAAAAAAGAAGTAGTCATTGATTTTAGCCAGTTATTACATCTACAAGGAAGGATAAATATTTGTTAAATATATTTTCTATAATCTATCTATACATACATAATGAAAAAATATTTTGATGTATTTTGGATATTGTGACAGTGTTAATAAATTAACCATTTTTTTCCTACTGATTGTGAATTTGCATTACAAAATTAAAGGATGTTCACTGTTTTTTTTTTTATTAATATAAGTAAATAGTATTCAAGATCAAATGATTCCAGTAAAACCTTGTATACTGTATTTTCAATAAGTATGACACAATAATCAAGGTAATTCTCTAACAAGTTTGGACTGGAGTCGGTAAGATTATTTTGTTTTTGAAATAAGGCTCTTGTGTTCGCAAAGGCTGCATTTACTGGATACGGTTTTAAAAAATTAATAAATAAAATAAAAGTTAAGTAGTTCCATTACAGTTACAAATGACTTCACTAAATAATTCCCATGATACTTTTTGCCGGATTACTTGATGAACAGAAAGTTAAAATTAACAGAATTCATTCTGAAGTAGATTATCTAATAGAAATATTATTTTTTTCATATAACATTAATGTCTTCACTGTCATTTTTGTTCAGTTTAATGCTAAATGCTAAAACATCCATTTCTCCTAAGTTAAAGAGAAATGTAATAAAGTGAGACAGATTCTGAAATTGCATTTTTCTTGTCATTTTTATCTCAGATGAACATTTGTCTCACTCTGTCTCTGTTTGTTGATGTTCACTGTAATGTCTGTATATCTGTAGGACCGTCATTCTGCCGTCAAAAGAGGTGAAGGAGAATCATCCCCCAGCGCCAGCCCTGAGGACACCGGCCAGTGCTTCAAGTTCACCGGTGACGGTCAGGCACTGCAGGTTAGTCCTCAGCAGACTCCCTCTGGCGATGCAAATCTGTGCAGCACATGTACTATATGTGTGTGTCCATAACTTTTTCTCCGTTTCTGCTTTTTAAGATCACCCCTCTGCCTGGGACGCACCCCCTCCTCGTGCTGGTTAATCCTAAAAGTGGCGGTCGGCAGGGAGAGAGGTAAAAGTCTTTGAAGCTCAAACTGTTGCATCATCATTTTTCATATTCTCCGACCTTGTACTGCTGTAACGGTTCCAATGAGGAGGTTTGTCAAACCATCTGAAGTCAGTCGAATCTGCATAGACATGTTTAACAAAAGTCCCACTCTTTTTCTCGCTTACGGGCAGTGTCCTAAATACCATCAAAGCTAGCAGGAGACAGTAAAGCTGTTTAAGGAGGAAGAATGTGGGTGTTGTTTCAGCTCTCACCCACCCACCCAACGTCCTCCGGGAGACAGGTTTTGGGATTTTGTGCAGGCATCACCATGGCAACACAGTTTTAAATACCATTAATTGACCGATTATCCTCCATTATTAGACATGCGCTCAAACAAAGACGCGATAACTGCACTGGACCCAAAAAAGAAAGACCATTTTGGTGGTTCTTGATGCAAACAAAGGAACAGAGTGGTCATCGTTGAATCATACTGTACCCAGGCCCATAGCCAGCTGTAAGGGTCCTCGTGTTGAAAATGTTCATGTTCAAAAATAAAATATGTTCTCTGAATGACTAGTTTGCTGTTTAAAACTCCTCATATGAATGTCTGCATGACATGTATAATTCAGTTTAGACAGTTTGCAAGAATGTTAGGGTCCATTGTTTGAAAATGATCATTCCGATTCGCTTTTGGACTCGTCTTTTCCACTTAATTTGACACTTTAGAAAGTTAATAAATCGGGAAATTGCTGTTTAGGGTCAGCAATATATTTATCTTATCTTATTTACAAAAGATTTTGGTTTATTTTTATTTTTTTGTTTGTTTTAATAGCAGTATCTGGCAGACACTAAACTGACAGTAATCAAAAAAGCCAATGGACATGTTATTGCTGACAGGATATGACATATCATGATATTATCTGTCAGACACATTCTCAGTGCTAGGTTACAGAATGAAATGAAATAGCCTGCAAACACTAGCCATGAAGAAGTTTATGCTATGTCATTCACAAAGTCATGCTAAAAACATTCATAAGAGCACTAGACAAAGTTATCACCTATACAGCAATGATTATTAATGAAAATTATAACAGTAATATGTATTGTTGGATGAATAGTGAGCCCCCCCACCCCCCACTAATTTTCAAATCCTGGCTACTGCCATGACTGTACCGAGTGTATATTTCCACCATATTCCCCCTGAACGGCGCACTGAAAGCTCATTGGTCGGGCTTGACAGTTGACTGCGTTCTTTTGTTCTTTTACATAGGGAATGAATGAATTCTTCAGTGTTGATAAGTGCTCAAATTATCACCCCCACATAAAAGCATAGCTTGTGACGCACCTCAAACTAAAAGCCCGTCTTTTTTCTCTCTCGCTCTTATTTCTCTTCCTCTCTCTGTGTCTTTGCATACTAAAGGGGCAGAGTAGCTAACAGAGTTAGAAGTGAAGGACATTGCAGAGCCCTCAGTAATCATTTTATTTTTTCAAGGTTATTGAGGAGCACTGCTGCAACAGTGTGCAATCTGTGTATGTGTGTTTCTGTCTTGCTTGACTTCATTGATTCCGAGGTTTGTGTGGCCTTTTATGATAATGGAATTATGACGTTTTAAGAATATCATTCCTCCATATGTTTGTCAGTCTGTCTTTTCAAGGAACAGTTCAAACAAAATAGAACATTCTGTCATCATTTACTCAGCCTCATGTTGTTCCAACATAGAACTGCAACAAACAATCTGTTGATTATTTGTTGGATTAATTGAGGTGGGAATAGCATTGAACTTCTCTCAAGATGGTACTAAGAAGAGATGAGATTTATGTCAAAATTTTCTATCAATAATAGCATATATGTGACCCTGGAGCACAAAACCAGACTTAAGTCGCTGGGCTATATTTTTAGCAATAGCCAAAAAAACTTAAAGGTGATTTTCTCAGGTTTCCCTGAGAAAACCCTGGTGTCTCCCAAGGTTTTTTTTTTCCATTCTGTCACCGATGGAGTTTCGGTTCCTTGCTGCTGCTGCCTCTGGCTTGATTAGTTGGGGACACTTCATCTACAGCGATATCGTTGACTTGATTGCAAATAAATGCACAGACACTATTTAACTGAACAGAGATGACATCACTGAATTCAATGTTGAACTGCCTTTAACTATCATTTTGCATTATTGACACACTGTTTTCCTAATGAATGTTGTTCAGTTGCTTTGACGCAATGTATTTTGTTTAAAGCGCTATATAAATAAAGGTGACTTGACTTGACTCAGTGTTTAGATTTTTTTGCACCCTCAGATTCCAGTTTTTCAAATAGTTGTATCTCTGCCAAATATTGTCCTATCCTAACAAATCATATAATAATGGAAAGCATGTTTAACAAGCTTTCACATGATGTATAAATCTCAATTTCGAAAAATTGACACTTAAGACTGGTTTTGTGGTCCTGGGTCACATACAATATTTTATAGTGTTATTTTATAATAATTTCATACAGATTGACCAGAATATTCTTCAGAAATTAAACATTTGTGTTCAATGAAAGAAGGAAAGTCATTTGGGCTTGGAATGACAAGAGGGTTGATAAATAATGGCAGAATTGGTTGAATTATTCCTTTAAGCCTTTTATCATATTGTGAAGTTCACAGTGATTACGTTTAAAAATGTCATTTCTCTATGTGTCTTTTAATGCTTTTCTGCTCTCATCTGTCTTCATCAGGGTGCTGCGGAAATTCCAGTACCTGCTTAACCCCAGACAGGTGTACAGTTTGGATCGAGGAGGACCCATGGTGGGGTAAGACTACTAAAAGCCACCATCAAATTCCAAGGGAGATATGTGCGCATAAAAAATGTTGAGTCATGACAGGGAATTGCTCAAAAACAGTTTGACATTCTCACTGTTGTTTTGTTCTGGCATGGCTTCCTCTCTCTCTTGTCTTTTTGCTTCTACAAACCTGCAATAAAGTGAGCCAACCTGCAATCAACTATTCTGAGAGTGGAACCACTTGCAAAGTGGAGCTGACTTTGAGAGACCTACAAGACATTTACTATGACTCAAGCAGCCCCCTGCAGAGTAAATGTATTCATCCAAGCGCTGAATGTTCTTCTGAGCCTGTCAGTCACAACGAGGCTTCCTCTATAAGCGACTACATTTTACTAAAGCCTCTTCACCCATGCACCCCACCTGTCTTTAATAATAGACCAACTTAAGGTCATCCAAATCAGTTTCAGCAGTAGCATAGCAGTGAAATCTGACAATGTCACTGTAAGAGGTTCATATTTACATATTATTTTATGAGTGCCAAATTGGCATAGGTTTGAATTTTTTAAAAAATGTAATCGGAATAAATGCAAATGAGACCATTGTAGGCAATATGTTAAAAAGAACAATGTTAGTATTATTTTATATTAGTGCACTATTTATACTTTGAAATGACTTTAACTTTTTATAATTGTATTATTATTATTATTTCTATTTCTATTTAATCTCTTTATTTTCCTTTTTAGTAATTTTAGTGCTTTTGAACTTAAACTGATTTCAGTTGTCAAGACTACAATATATTCCTATTTTTCATGTGTTTTTTACGTTACATTTTTATATTTGATTTGATTTTGATTAACAAAACATTTTTTGCAGTAGTTTGTCCATACAGTGGATGAGTGGCACAGAAATAGTTTGAGTTAATAATAACATTGATATTGATAAATATATATAGGATGGCACAGATGAGATCATTTGAACTCGGAAGAAATCATCTTAATATCTTAAACCAGTCTTAGTTGGTTTGCTGGCCTAAATTGTTCTCCCAGCATGGTCAGATTGGTCTGTTTGCTGGTTTTCCATCATGAATTGTACATACATATTAAAGCTATATCTATAGCAAATCTGAGCACAGTTTGAGACATTAAGATCCTTTCTTGACTTTTTTCTCATCAGAAACATCTGAGAAGCAGAAGACTCAATTTGTTTCCCATTTATCTCACTGTTTAGATGTTAGAGAGTTTTCATTTGTGGTTTTTATTTGCTATGAGCTCTCACTTTCACTTTAGTGTTCCACTTTTATGCAGTTACACATTCTACAAACCCACTCAAAACGCATGAGTACATTCTGTTCAGCATCCTGCGGTTGTGCAACAGTGATTCTCATTCATGAAAAGGAGAGAGAGAGAGAGAGAGAGAGAGAGAGAAGTACAGAACAAAAGCTAAGCAATGGTCGTTTCGCGGGAAAGCAGGCTAACCTTCCGTCCCAAATCCCCCTCCCACCACACAGTGATCTGTAGTCACGACTGGAGTGTTGCTCATCCTGAAGAGACCACTGAGAGTGAGAGAGAGAGAGAGAGAGAGAGATTGTGTGACATTGCTGATTTCACTCATGGAGAACAATTTGGACATGTACTGTTCTTCCTTAAGCACTTAGATGATTTATAAGCATGAAGATCAAGGGCAGCCTTTTTTGATGTGAAGATTTTAATATATCCTGCTAACGACTGTGCCATTGCTTGTGGTTTATTTTAAGAGAAAAAGCAACCAAAATTCAGTCAAACATTATACATTTATATTAGGGGGGAAAAGCAACTAAATAGAACACTACTGATCAAAAGTTAAGGGTCACTAATATTAAAAAATTATTTTGAACATTCAATTTGTAAAAGAATTTGTAAAAGAATCCGAGAAGTCTCCAAATTCAGTTTTCCCATTTCAAAATAATACAAAAGAAGTTGTTATAAATTGTAATAATCCCAATATTACAGTTTTGCTGTATTTTTGATCAAACAAATGCAGCATTGGTAAGCATAAGAGAGATAAGCATTACAAAGTCCCACTGACCCCAAAGTTTTGAACAGAACTGTTTAATAAAAAGTAAATAAACAGTACTGTTTAAAATGTATCCCTTACTGCTGTTTGACTAAGATTTTTGAATTCACTTTATTTGAACATAAATCTAATTATTTTCTAAACTGTCCGTGTACTGCTGTTGTATAGTTCTGGTTTATTTGCCTAAATATGAAAATTATGTCATAAATTTCTCACTTTCATGTCATTCTAAACCTCTCAGACTTTATTCCCTTTGTTGAAAACAGGAAGATATTTTGAAGAATCTTAGTCACCAAAAAGTTTTGGTGATTATTGACTTTGATTGCATGGATTGTGTTCCACAGAAGAAACTTGTAGGATTTGAACTGATGATTGACACTCAGGGGTCTAAGTAGGGATCAAAAGATGGAGAGATGAAAATAGACAAGTGTGCTCTTTTGCTAAGTGTCTGCACATAAGAAGCCACTCTTACAGCTTGATATGAAAAACACATACATTACTAAAGTATCTGTTCTCTGTTGGCTGTGTCATTGGAGAAGGAATTGTTTACGCAAACCGTTTCTCTACAACAGCAGCCTACGTTGTCATTTCAAACAGACTGGCACTGGTACATTACAAATTTATCTGGAACAGAGCTCATTTAGTCAGACTGAAACACGATTCCAGGTCAACCCTGTCCAGAACCACACAGCCATGTTCCACTTCTGTTACTCAGCTATTGAACTTCAGTGGGCATCCATGTCAAGGATGTGGTTGTTGTCGACATAGTTTGAGCATTTTCATAGCACCACAGCAATAAACCTGAGAAGGTATGAAAACTCAGAACTGCTTGATTGACTGTTTTCATGGTAAAAGGATTTGCACATTTACTCTCCTCTTTTGCTCTTGTCCTGCATACATAAAACATGCTGCAGTGTCAGAGCCTATCAAAAGAGGTTACACAGTATAAATTTTTCACACACTTGTGTGACTGTTTTGCTTGTTTGTGACGCTCAGTGCTAGAGTAGATCCCACATGTGTCAATATGGAGGATATGTTCCCCAGTCACCATTGTGCTGCAGTACATGCTCCTAACCAGCAGATGGTGATAGCTTCTTCAGCCTCTGTCCTGCTTCACTGTGCAAATGCTCAAGTGCAAATATATATATATATATATATATATATATATATATATATATATATATATATATACTATGCATGTCTATTTTATTTTTTAATGGCCAAGACCACAAGTTGTATTAATTGAATGTATGTCTCATAGCTCTAGGCTGATTAACAAACAAATAAAAAGTGAACAAAGTTTTGGGACTCTTTGACTTTAACAGTCAAAAGTGTAGAAACAATGTGCCAAAAAGCCTTCAGTTAAGATGTTTTGGCAACTCAATGGGTTTGACTTGCAGAGTTTTTTCCCATGATACTGAATAAAAACAACACAAATCTTCTGTAACATCCTTCAGATCAAACATAAAGCACTGAATAGTAAACTGTAGTGTACATTGCCACTGGGGAATAGTGTGAATGCTGTAGATTTTTGGGTAGCTTTGCTTTGCTGCAGTGTTGTCACTTCACAGTATCACTTTAATCATAAGACCAAGGAAAGCTTTCATGCAAATACATGACAGGCACCATCTCAATGTTTTTATGTCCCCCAGGCTCAACTTTTTTCGAGACGTGCCCAATTTCCGTGTGCTGGCCTGTGGAGGCGATGGATCAGTGGGGTGGATTTTGGATTATATTGGTGAGTACAGATCAGCAATCAGTGTATTCCATAAATGTAATAATTAACATTGTTACATGAACTTAATAGACCACCAGCCTAATGTAGAAGTTTATATGGTACATGCAGAAGTATCATGAACTCGCAGTCTCGCATTGGGATTTCTCACTCGACAGCATTACAGCTGCTCTGTATGGAAAATAAAATGATTTCTAGTTTGCTAAATATCACTTTCATCTTTCAAGATTAGTTTTTAATGATATGACCAATGGAAACAACTTTATTTGAGAGACGGATATTATACTGACCGTCTAGTTTGATTGCACTTTATATTTCCTTCTATTTTGCATCTGCATTTTCCCTAGGAGATTAATAAAGCATGTCAACCAATTCATCGACAAAGATTCGAACATTAGGACATCCTTCCATGTGGTACTTGACTCGAGACTGGCTCTTATTTAAGGCACATATAATCAAGACGTTTAACCGTCAGATAGATCATTGTTTCTAGGAAGCACATTGACTCATCTGTGAGTGACCTCTTTCATATAAGTAAATGCATGATAACAGTGGAGTTATAAAGGCCTGCCTTTCCCCCTCCTGACAGTCTTATTGATGTTAGTGGACAAGCGCTGGAGAGGACCCTGTGTGGGCGGTGCTAAATATCGCCCCTAAGTGCTGATTTAGAACCAACTTGGTTTCCAAACCTTTGGCTTGAAATTGCAATTGGCTGACAATACTGAAAACTGAACTTAGATCAAGAAGCGATGTGCTCTTTATCCCTTTAGAGACTCTTTAGCCTGGCAAATTGAGGAGGACAGAGATGCAAGGGGGAGTTTGTCCTCCTAACAGCCCTAAGGTGATGATTTAGGAGCAGCTTTCGAATGAAAGCCGCTCTGCGATCAGTCCTTGCTTGTTGTTCACCCACACAAGTTTGTATTAGAAAATGTCTGCAGCTGACGATTACTCAGAGAGCCCCTGCGGTTAGACAGTACATCACGCCATACGGACCAGCACTGAAAACAATGTCCCCGCAGTCCCTGTGCACATAGCAATGAGCCACACAGGGACCATCAGTGTGAGGACAGAAAGATCTTCGCCAGCTAGCACACACTGCTGTGTGTCTCAGAACAAGAGAAACAAACCAAATTTATTGTGAATTATTGTGAGGAATGATACACATTGATGCATGAAGCACTAGCCAGTGCTGTATGCCTTCTGTAACTTCAGTGCCGAGAGTGTAATATATATTTCATATTAGTGCATTTATTTTACCGTTTAAAATGTTTTTTTTAAGAAATTACTAATTATAATCAGCAAGGATGCATTAAATTGATCAAAAAAAAGTAATTTTGTATCCAATAAATGCTGTTCATTTGAATTTTCTATTCATCAAAGAATCCTGAAAGCAGTACAACTGTATTCAACATTGATGGAACCAAATCAGCATTTTGATATGATTGTGTGACACTTGAAGACTGGAGTAATGGCTGTTGAAAATTCCTATGAAGCCTTGCCATCATAGGAATAAATGAACGTTTTATAATATAATAAATTGTAATATAACAATTTTACTGTATTTTTTAATTAAATAAAAGCAGCTTTGATGTGCATAAAATATTTCTTTCAAAAACATTCAATAATTCTCATCCTCCAACTTTTAAGGATTACTGTACATGCAAATCCATTAAATATAATCACAATTTATGTGCAAGTTAAATATGTGCTTTAAATTTATTTTTACTTTCAGTAATATATCTTAATGTTTGGTGAAAATATTTTGAACCAGATTTCCCATTTGAGACATAAAGGTATAATGTATTTTTTTTTTTTTTTTTTTTATTAAATGCTTAAAAAAAAAAAGTTTGTTTTTGAACATTCCCTTATGTTCCATTATTAAGCCAAATAAATAGTCCCATAGCCAGTGTTGCATGCCGCTGTATTTTAAGCACCACAGAGCCCCATTGTTTACACTTTTCAAGGAACTCTGCACATTAAACTGGAATAATAGACAGTATTTTAACATTTAACATTAATAGATCTCTTTGTTTCTCAACAGATAAGTCCAACTTTGCTCGGCATCCACCTGTTGCGATCCTGCCGCTGGGTACCGGGAATGACCTCGCTCGCTGCCTGCGCTGGGGTGGAGGTGAGGAGTAAATAAGAGACTGTCCAACATCAGTTGGAGGGAATATAAAGGCCTTTGAAATGAAACTTAAAAAGCTTTCCTTCATGGAACCACTCGAGTTGAGATTAGGCTTTGAATTCTTTGAATCTGAACGCAATCCCATATAAACCCTTCAAAAGGATTTTGAAACTACTTTCTTTTAAACACCCCCCAACAGAAGGTCAGGCTGTAATAATCAAACTTGATTGTAGTTAGCTGAATGCTCCAGTCACATGAATGAAAGAGCAGGATTTGTTGAGACCACACTTGAATTGAGGACTTTGATACTGTAATCTTCATTAAACAGATGACCGGGACATGCACTTGCCCTGCTAAACCAATTTCAGTGAAAGCCTAAAGGGATAGTTCACCCAAAAAGAGAAAAATTTTCTCATCATTTAACCACCCTCATGTTGTTCATGAGTTGCTTTCTTATGTTAAACATAGAAGATATTTTGAAGATTGCTGTTATTCAGACAGTTAGTGGTTCCCAGTCTCTTCCATAGTTGGAAAAGAAATACTGTGGAAGTCAATGGGAGCCACCAACTTTTTGATTCCCAGCAGCAGTCATTTTTAACAAGAGATTAATAAACTATTCTTTGAGTATATATAGACTTGCCAATCATTTGCCAACAAGAGACCTGCACTGTTTCATTCCTGTGTGATTACATATGCTTGTTCTTGATTAGATATGTGGGTTCATTCAGTAGTTATGGTGGAATGATATGCATCAGTGAGCCTGCATCTGCTTTGAAGACAGGTGTGGATGGCCTTGTACAGGCTGCTGAATTAATTGGCCTCGTATTAGTGTTTCCTGTGTGAGCATGTGTGTGGTTTGTGCAAAAGGGTAAGGTTTTGCATAAATGTATTCTTAATTTGAATGGTAGGCTGTTTTTTGTTTTTTTTCTTCATGCGAGTTGATTGACTTTGAAACACGTGTAGCACCTGGAGTCAGTGCAGAGGTGCCATGTGAGCGTCCGTTAATATAACGTTCGCCTGGAAGCGTCTGCATGTCTGGTTCAGAAAGGCAGAGTGAGCACCTGGGTGTCATCACACATGTGATATATTTTGCTCATTGGGTTGCCAGGCGGGAGCCAGTACCCCACTGACTCACAGCATGACGACCATCGTTAAAAGATGGCAGCATAACAAGTAGACTCTGTATCCTGCCCATTACAATTAGGAAGTAATTGCAGTTCGATCACCTCAGGGAACCTTTCTAAGGATCACTTCATGTCATTTGGAAGGATTGCCAGGCATTTACAAAATCCTCTCAGGTCATGGTGTCTATCCCCTTGATGTAATGCAGTAGACCAATTGAATTAGTCTTTTTTAAATGTACACTGCCGTTCAAAAGTTTGGGATTAGTAAGATTTTGAAAGTTTTTTAATGGAGTCTCTTATGCTCATCAAGGCTATATTTATTTGATCAAAAAAAAAAAAAAAGAAGAAATGTAAAATTGTGAAATATTATTGCTATTTCTAATATTGGTTTACTATTTTAATGTACTTTAAAGTATAATTAATTTCTGTTATCCAGTTTTCAGTGTCACATGATCCTTCAGAAATCATTCTAATATGCTGATTTATTATCAGTGTTGAAACGATTTGCGGCTTAATATTTATTTGAACCTGTGATACTTTTTTCTTTGATTCTTTGATAATAAAAAAATAAAAATAAAAAAAGAACAGTGTTTATTCAAAATATAAATCTTTTCTAACAATATAAGTCTTTACTATCACTTTTTTATACATTTAACATATCAATGCTGAATAAAAGTATTGATTTAAAAAAACTGAAATTTTACCTTTACTGACCCCAGACTTTTGAATAGTAGTGTATATTGTAACACTTAATTTCTATTTTGAATAAACACTGTTCTTTATTTTTTTTATACATCAAGGAATCCTGAAAAAAGTATCACAGGTCCCCAAAAATATATTAAGCATCACAACTGTTTCCAACACTGATTATAAATCAGCATACTAGAATGATCGTGTGACACTGAAGACTGGAGTAAAGTGTATTTTTAAGTATATTAAAATAGAAAATAGTTGTTTTAAATTGCAGTAATATTTCACAAAAAAATTTCTGTTTTTTTTATAAAATAGATATAGCCTTGATGATTATAAGAATCTTCTTTAAAAAGCATTAAAAACTGTACTGATCCCTAACTTTTGAACGGTAGTGTAAACATACAAAACAAAATTTGAATGTTGTGTTCCTCAAACAACCATTACCCTCCTCTTATCAGCAGTATACTGTAAAATGAATGAATAATGAAGTTACAAATCTATACTTAACAAATAATCAATATGCTTTAAAAAAGCATAGAAGGATTTCTAGTGCTAAATAATTATGTAATAATTATACAATTATTTTCATACATTTTCTGCCCATTTTACAGAAACAGTATTTAAAGAATAATGTTTTATGAAAAACATTGGTCATTCTCATCTCAATCTTATAGTTTTGATTGGAATACATCATATCCAGTTTGGTGGTCTTTTTTCAGCACACCTGAAGCTCAATTTTCCTAAAATTTGGTTCTGTAGTACCATTGGAAATGAATAAACTTGTCGTTTGTCAAAGAAAAGGCTGCTTTATACTGTCAAAGCATTGTGTTACTTAGAAAAGTGTAATCATTTGATCTTGCTGTGCTGAAGTTTTAATTAAGCCATGTTAACCTTGGATTTGAGATAATGCGAGTCTTTCATTGTCACAAGTAGAACAAAGTTTTATTCTTCTTTTCTATGTGTGGACTCTTGCACACTCTTGTTTATAGATAAAAAGAGGCTTTTGTGCTTTTCTTCATGTGTGAGGCTGCAACAGTAACAACATCCACACATCAGTTCACATTTTTATATGTTACGTAGGTTCATGCAGTGTCTGTGTTGTGATTGGCAGGCTATGAAGGAGGCAATCTGGTCAAGTTCCTCAGGGATATCGAGCACAGCACCGAAGTGCTGCTTGACCGCTGGAACATCGACATTGTCCCTGATGATAAAGAAGAGAAGGGCGACCCTGTGCCCTACAGCATAGTGAACAACTACTTCTCCATTGGAGTGGTGAGAACAAACCACACTTTTACACAAATGCTTAAGCTCAGTTATTAGACTCAACATCAGAACTCCTGAAAGAGCCGTTATATTAAACCTCCTCCTCCTATCCACACTCATTCATCAGACGAAAACTCTTACTCTCATTATGAGACTGTACTTTTACCAAAGCTTGAGGCTAAACTGCTCTTTAAAATAATCTGTGATTAATTAAACGTTGTTTTCTCATGTAGCATTAGAAGTAATTATAAATGGCAGGGGAACAACAACATGTTCAAACTTGTGTTTTAAACGTGATTTACTGCGTCTGAAACAGTTTCATGCCTGTGACTCGGTGTATTATTGCACACAATTCTCTTTCTCACACACAGTTGCTTAGCAACCCTCTTCTGTTCAAATGTTATATCCCATGTTGTTGCTATAATCAAGCACTTATTATCAGAGCAGTTAAATGTCGAATCAATATGTATTTTTTTGACAGTTACATAATCTTATCTACTTCTTTTTATATACTAACTTGTGGGACAGATTATATAACAAATAAATAAGATTTTTTTTTCATGTTTTTTTTTTTCACTTTCTATTACTGTAAGAAATTACTAATGTAGAAATTGCAGAAAAGATCCCAAATAAAATGAGAGGAAAACAAAATTCAAAGATGCGGGAGTGTATGCCGATGAGGATATTTGCAGATCTGGCTGAATTTCTGTTCTTTCGCTGGCCCAGTCTGGCCTCGCAGGGGCCAGGTGAGTCTCCGTGAACCTGTCGTCGTCCCCTTGTTTAGCTAATAATTAATTTCTGTCCTGTTTTTAGAACCCGTCACTATAAATAGTAAGTCTGCTTTCATTTCTGAAAAATGTCTAATGGTCTATTATAATCAGCCAAATCCCAGGTGTGTTGGATGACTGCTGTTTTATCTCGCTGAAATGTGCCAAGTAGTCAGGCCGCATTTAGAATAGCCAGAAATAGTGATGCGACCTGAAACGGGCCACCTGACCTTTTTGAAATGGGTGTGAAGAGTGGCAGGAGGCACATACAAGCTTTACGCAAGGTGGCATGGAGGAATGCGCCACTTCAGGGTTGTTATGTAACTCGGCTTAGTATCCCGCTGTCTGTGTTCATCAGCCAATGACATGGACCACATAAGAGTTATTGTAGAAGCCTTGAGAAATTGTCGTTGGATTGTGCAAATAATAAATCTAGCATTCTAGCTCTATAGGATATATAATGCATATGTAATGATTAACAGACCTCAGTACCTTATACCTCATGTAACTGAATGTTTTTTTAAAGAAAGAAGTCTTTTATGCTCACTATTTATTTGATCAGTGCCTGTAGTATTATAAAATAGACTTTAAAATAACTGTTTTCTAATTTGATATTTTTTAAAATGTAATTTATTCCTGTGACCTGTATTCCTATTTACCTATTTATGATAAATAATATGCTCTAAAATAATTAAGGCATGCCGGTTTAAGTGGTCACACTTTATTTGAAGGTCCAATTCTTGCTATTAACAAACCATTAGCTACCGATTTTGCCTCAATAAATTCCTAATATGCTGATTATTAATAGTTAGTATAGGCACTTGTTCAATTTTAGGTATTAGGTTGAATTAGGGATGTAGAATATAGTCATGAACAAATATGAGCTTTATAAGTACCAATGAAGAGCCAATATGTTAATAATAGGCATTCTAATAAACAACTAGTTTATAGTGAGAATTGGTCCCTATACTAAAGAGTTACCATTTGTGTCAATTCAAATACAGAAACACTGCGAAGACGCAGTTGTTTGTTCTGGTCAGGTTTGTGTCAGCCCATCTGATGAGACAGTGAGGTGTTTGAAGAGGCTGGGTAACGTGAAGGAGTGCTGACTGTGAATGGACAATGGCCTTTACTGTGAACCCTGAGTCTTGTGATGGGGGTGGACTGACTGTGCCATGTGGGTCTTTGCGTGGCTTGGCACTAATGCTATTTCTCACAAGACATATATTAAAAACTGTCTGGTGAGTTGGATATTTTCTTTTAAGCTGTAGTATCTCTTTTTTGGATTTTAACAATACCAAGAAAACTAAAAGAAAGACAGCTGTAGGTTAAAGGATTAATTCACTCAAAACTTAAACCTTCTGTCATCATTTATTCACTCTCATGCTGTTCCAAACCTGTATGACTTTGTATTTTAAAATATTTTTGAGAAATGTGCCCATACATTTTCTGTTCTGCATATGAAAAAAAGTGATACAGGTTTGAAACATGAAGGTGAGTAAACAGTTCGTTTAATATCCCTATAAAGTGTAAACATCCAGACATTGCTGTAATTATTGTTTTAATTACATTTGGTGGTGCTAGTGGCTTCTGCTTTAAAATATTTTAGATATGAAACTCTGTCATATCGTAACGGACTATTCATGAATTAATTATAGCAGTACAGTACCTAATAATGCATGCTTTGATGGTTGCAGTTGATTGGATTTCAGTATGATGGACTGTTCTGAGGATGCAGGCAATATTTGATGTCTGAAGTCATGATGCTGTGGTGTATGGTGCAGTGTGGCATGGCACTGGAGCACAGGGACAGGGTGCTGCGAGTCCAGGAGGACAGGGCAGATGGCTCCGCATTGGACGCCACTGACACCTGAGTAAAGCAGTGCCATGACTCATGCACTGATGTAATCATTAGTAATGCTGTTTCAGCCTTCAACATTTTCCAGTCACTATCCATAGAGGTTGCCATGGCGTTTGTGGTTTTCAGGCCGCTATCACCAGGGTTATGTTTTTCATCATTTGTGACATTCAGAGAGCTCATTTTCTCTTTAGCTATCTAATATCCATGTGGAGAGAAATATTATAGGGATAGTCCAACCAAAAATAAAGCATTAACTCAACCTGATGCTGTTCCAGATCTATGTGACTTTCTTTTTCTGTGGAGCACAAACAGATTTTTTGAAAAATCAGCTGTCTCTTTGAGTCCATGTAATGCTTACAAAGGAACCCTCAAAGTTGACGTTTCAAAAATCACACTTAATGTGACAAGATTTAAGCACATTGTGAAACTTTTGTGAGAAGTGACAATCCTCTGTGCTTACGCATCACTATAAATCATTATACTATCAGACACCCAATGCTCATGCACTGAAAGCCGCCTCTCTCAGACAGAATTAGTGATCGCAAATTCAGATCTCTTTCACTACTTATTGCACTTTAATGGACAACCATAGAAAAAAAAATGCACGTCTTATGAGTGAACTGAATGTAAACAGTTGAAAAAAAACCGCGTGTATCGATAAATTGGATCCGTCCATCTCTTCAAGTTACAGCAGGCTAATATTCTGCTGCTGATAAAATAATAAACAAAAATTTCCATGAGGGTCATCTTTAATTTAATTACTTTTCCTATTGTTTTAGTCATAGTAGCGGTTCAGTAGTAGTATCGAGATATCGGGTATCGTATTGAAGTAAAACCTTTTGTAATGTGACTACACTACATTATGTTGCCGTTTATCTAAAATGTGAACTCTTGAACCTGCATTTGACAGTTACCTGGAAGCAATTGTTCATAGTTTAAAATTGTAAAATATTAGTATTTTTCTAACACATACTTACATGTTTTGCTTCAGAATTGATTCATCAGCTTGGGTTGTATGGATTATGTTACATTAGCTTTGTGTGGTTTTTGAAGCATCAGCTTTGAGAGATATACCCATGCACTAAACTAAATTTCTGAGTGTGGATGCAGGAGGTGGAAAAAAAAATCACAGGTTATCTTTTATGTAAATATCTAAAATTTAAATCTGCATAGACCACTTGCTCTCTGCTGCAGGCAGGAGAGATGAATCTGGCAAAAGTGTGACTGAAAAATTCATCCCACACAGTCCTATTCTGTAGCTCACCTAGTTGAGCTAGATGCTATCAATTTCAGGGTCTTGGGGTTTGATTCCTAGGGAACAAATTAAATAAATCAAAATGATCTACCAAATAATTACATTATTCATTGCAGTGGTGCTGTTTGCTGTCTTATCAAATCTAATCACAGAAGAGCTCAAATCTGAGCGCAAACATACAAATGTTTTAGGAAAATGTGCAGTAGTTGGGCAGCTATCATTGATATGAATGAAAACACTTTCTCCAGAGTTTTCAAAGACTTCTTTATATGAACCTTCACCCCAAACAGTACTAGTTGATAGTGGAGGACAGTGCTTTACATTCATGAGAATCTGATTTCTGAGACATTTTAGCATGGCATCCCAATCCTGCTGTGAGATCCAGTTCACCCTGGAAAGAATTCTCAGGAGGAATTAAGGACAGCAAACTCAACCCGTCAGCAACCATTTAAGATGTCCTTCCATGTACATCTCTAGGCCTGGGAGTTGAAATCAAACCACCTCTCTTGACATCAACAACTTATCTGTGTGAGCCTCTCACCCTCCATGTGGTGATGGTGTTTGGAGAACTGCCCTGCAGCCATCATGTTCTCACTGGTTCGGTATCACGCACACCTTCATCTCCAGTGACACATTCAGTTCTGCTTTGGGACAGCAGTGCGAGTTATTATGCTTTGTTATGAAGACACACTGTCCCACTCATTTTTAAACAGTCTCTCGTTTGAGAATATTTCCTTTGTGTTTCAATGGACCCTTTCACAGACTGTAATGATTCATTTCCACAATTATTAACCCTTTAAAATCTAGTAATACACCAACAGAGGGAGTGACAGTAAATTTGACATCTTTCTCTCTTCTGACCAACATAATTTATTTTTAGAAATGCTTAATGCTATTTTGGATTTTTCCTTGCGCTGTTGGGGCAAATGGGCGCACAAAACGAAAAGCATATAAGTTAAAATTTTGTTCGCCACTAAAGAAGTTTAGTTAGGTAAACTTCTATAGTGTGGAACGATAAATGCAACAAATTGCCCCAGTTCATCAGAAAGTTAAATGTGCTATCACTTACTTAGCCATTGTGTTGCAAACACTCACTTAATAGATTTTTTGGTGTGAAAACTGTAGAAATGTTTTCAAACTACTGCTTCTGAGAGTTTCAGAAATGTGAAAGAGTTCTATTCTGTCGTATTGTAATATGGCTGTGCTCATGCCAGGTCAATAGGAAGCTAAACAAACATCTGTTTGATTTATTCAATCTTTCAACCTTATCTATGTGATAAGAGTGTTTATTTTAGAGCCTGTCAGTCTGTGTATGTGTGTTTGTGCATGTTGCATGTGTGTTGTGTTTGGAGGGGTATAATACTGGCACAGACTGAAGGTCAGGGGAAGTATCAGTGACAGGAAGTGTTTGGCTGCCAGAATCAGACCAGGTTACCAACATAATGAATGGCCGTGCTGAGTGACACCTGGCCCGTCTTAAAGATTGAAGGAAAACAGGAACCGTCTCTCCATTCAACTCACATGTGCACTCTAGAGATGCATTTGTACATTATTCACCCTCCCACTATTATGTGGACTTTAACACAAACATATTCCCGCTCTCACCATTAGTCCCATATGCACCTGCTCGCATTCGTGCTGACAGGAGCACAGATGGGCACTGACTCAGTACAGTGCTACAATAACCCGGTCTGGACACACCAATCACGATGACCTGAATATCACCTCGCTTAATACCCTTCACCTCTTCACCCCATCCATAGATACCATCCCATGAGGACAATATTTGTTTTTGGACTGATTTAATTGTTGAACTTCGCCCACTGGTGTGCAGAAGACGTTTACCTGTACATGATACAAGCTCTGAGATGATGTACGTACAACCTTTAGCCCGTTCAGATAGCCCAGGGGGGAATGCCAAGAACAGTTAAGCCCGCAGTTTCATTCCATAGGGACAGGATATGTCTTAGTGGAGGACAGGTGTCCCTGTCCTCCGATAGCGCACATTTTTGGGATGAATCATAACATAAAACCCCAGAGGATTTTTGTATCTGGGCAGCTAAACCTTTTGAAAATATACAATAAAAAATGTGAATCTGTGAAACTGAGCAAGAGCTGTGCATATGAGAGCTGTTTTGACATTAATTTATAAATGTGCATGCACGAACTAAGGTTATTCTGTCTGATATTAGATTATTATTTTGTTTTGAAATGTCAAGTTATTGGGGATTTTTTTTTTTAAATGAAACATTATGGCCTACATTTAAGAGCCTGATGACTTGTGTGCTATTGTTTGGACATGAATGAGAATTAATGAGTTGATAAAATTAAAATGCACTGCAAGAATAAGCGTGTCTAGTATTTCCAGAATAGAATAGAAGGAAAAGTATGTTCATGTCTGAGTTTATTCAGAATGTTCTGATGCCATGTATACAGGAATATTACAGCTGTGGACCATCTCACTTTTTACAAGTTTTAACCAGCAACTGGAACTTAATTAGAAAATGATCTTAAAGACATTTAAATAACTAAATAAAAATCCTTACATTTACAATAGGGATTCAGCACTTCAGCACATGAATTAAAAATTAAATAAACAATATCATTAACTTACCCTTGTGTTATTCCAAAAATGTATGATTTTTTTATCTCCTATGAAACACAAAAGAAGACACTATTATTTCATATTTAACCTGTTACATTACATTACATTACATACATTACATAAATTATATTATAAATTACATATATAAATTACAAACATGTTTTCTGTAAATGTAGGATGAGGGGTTGGGTTAGGGGATATAAAATATCGTTTGGTCAGTATAAAATCAATAGAAGTCTATGGAAAGTCCCCTCAGTTCACAGAAACAATCTGTGTGTGTGTGTGTGTGTGTGTGTGTGTGTGTGTGTGTGTGTGTGTGTGTGTGTGTGTGTGTCTGTGTGTGAGTCTGTGTTCCACAGAATAATGTAAGTCATACAGTTTTGAAACACCATGAAGGTAAGTAATGGTGAACAATCCATTAAAGGAAAGGAAATGACATGATGTGTGGCCAAGTATGTAGTCCCATACTTGGTATTTGTCATCTGTATTTAACCCATCCAAGTGCACACTCACAGCAGTGAGTGGTGAACAAACACACACACTCCGTGAACACACACCCGGAGCAGTGGAATGCTGCGGCACCCAGGGATCAGTTGGGGGTTCGTTGCCTTGCTTAAGGGTCTCACCTCAGTCGTTGTATTTGAGGGTGTGAGGGAAAAATTAAAGTGTGGCGTTGTGCAGTGCCCATTCTGTGTCATGGTATTCACCGCAGTGATTGAGGTAAAGTGCTTTCTGTTCTCTTCCAATGTCACATGTGCCAGTTTGTGGAACACCTGCGAGGGCTTTCTGAGCATTGAGAAATGTCATGTAGACATTGTTGATTCTGTGATATTTTAACTGACTTGAGTAAAACCAGACGTGCATAGACCTCAGCAGGTGATAGAACATTTTTAAATATCAGTATTATAGCATTGGTTTGGATATGTGAAGTCCATGCAGCCTCCCCATCCCCCCACACTTCCTGTACCCTCTCCCATATGAGCGCTGCAGCACCTGCAAGCACGGGCAGGAAGCCAGCGCAGGTGCTAACGTAGCATCGTCTGCTCGCAGCTCGAACGGTGTGCCAGCAGCTATCAGACCCTGAGAATCTCACAGTCGCACACTTCCTCCCTGTCTGAGTTTGTGACACGGTGAGCACTGCAGAGTGCCGAGATCCATCGTTATATTACACAGCGAAACTCTGAGACAGGTGTTACGTGTGAGTGAACATATTCAGGCTCAGGATTAGTGAAGGATGTGGTGGCTTTGAGATCTTCTGTCTTGTACATGTGCGTGTGTAAATATAGAAATAATCAGTTATGGTTGCAGACCTGATTCATCAATTAGTTCTTCTGTTTGCGCACTGTTGCTTTGATTTTAATCAAGGCTGCTTGACTGAGGGTGGATTCCGTTCTGGGTTGGAGCTGCAAGAGCAAACAGCCTCTGGTGCTTTTAACCCACTGTTTGATCACTTGTGCTCTCAGCTGCATTAGGTCCTCACAGGAAGAACTTCATATCGGTCAAGTTGACAGGATAATGGTCTTGAAGTAGATGATGTGGTCTTTTTACTAAGCAAAGTGTTTAGAACTAATTGTTGTTGTTTTTTTTCTATTATGGCAGTGCTTTTAATATTCATTGGTTGCAAGAGTTAGTGATTTGAACGGAATGCTTGTAATGATGTTTGGTGCTTAACTTGTCCTGAACCAATTTGTGCTACGAATGATACCTCAAACTGTGTTTGCTTGTTAGACGATGCTGATAACCTTGTGGAAGTGTGCCAACATATAGCGATTTGCGCGTCTTATGGACCTTTCACGGTCCTGCCTCATTCTCTCTCCCACTTCCCTTCCTGTCAATTTACTGCCCTCTCCAAACAAAGGCTAAAAATACCCGTTAAAAATGTGACTTGTTAAAGAATCATTAAGTATTTTTCTAAGTAATTGGACTTCATTTTGCTTCCATTATGCTAACTTGCTGAATCTGCTTTGGTATATTTATTATATTTTAATGTTATTTTAATATTATTCTTCAATTGTTATAATATTTTAGAAATACGCAGAATATTCTTATTTTTTTATATATTTCTAAATAGTTTTATTTATTTAAGTTTTAGTTTTAGTAATTTTAGAACTTCCGCTTAAACTTACTTCAGTCAGGTAACATTTCAAATTTTTTTTAAATTGTTTAATTTTATGTGAATACAGAAATTTTTAATAATAGTTGTTTTATTTGATGATAACCACATTATGTTTTTATAGCATTAGTATAATTATAGTTTTTATTTTCAGTTTAGTTTTGAACCACAGCAAGTGCAGATAATGTATGATGATGGCATTCCAATATATATATATATATATATACAGTACAGACCAAAGGTTTGGACACACCTTCTCATTCAAAGAGTTTTCTTTATTTTCATGACTATGAAAATTGTAGAGTCACACTGAAGGCATCAAGGGCTATTTGACCAAGAAGGAGAGTGATGGGGTGCTGCGCCAGATGACCTGGCCTCCACAGTCACCGGACCTGAACCCAATCGAGATGGTTTAGGGGTGAGCTGGACCGCAGACAGAAGGCAAAAGGGCCAACAAGTGCTAAGCATCTCTCGGGGAACTCCCTCAAGACTGTTGGAAGACCATTTCAGGTGACTACCTCTTGAAGCTCATCAAGAGAATGCCAAGAGTGTGCAAAGCAGTAACCAAAGCAAAAGGTGGCTACTTTGAAGAACCTAGAATATGACATTTTCAGTTGTTTCACACTTTTTGTTATGTATATAATTCCATATATAATTCCACATGTGTTAATTCATAGTTTTAATGCCTTCAGTGTGAATCTACAATTTTCATAGTCATGAAAATAAAGAAAACTCTTTGAATGAGAAGGTGTGTCCAAACTTTTGGTCTGTACCAGATTTTATTATTTTTTTTCTAATTTTCAAAACATTTACCCTTGGAATTAATAAAATGGCCCTATACATGATTTTAATGCTAACATAAAAATTGTAAATTAATGCTCATGAATACTCGATGAGCATTGTTGGACACTTATTTTTTCTGTACTTGTTTGAGGCTGTTGATTCACCATTAACCTATGTTTTCATCTGACAGAAGTATTTGCTTTCAGGAATATGTCTGGAGGTGTAGCCGAAAATCCCTGGAATTTTTTAGTTCACGGATGGGTCTGACGAAGTGCACACTACTGCTATAAAAGCTTTGTTTTCTCTTGTCTTTATCTGACTGTTCATGTTTCTGGTCTTCAGCATCATCTTCTTTCATTCCCCCACCCCCATCCTCTTCTGGCATTCCTGGAAAGCCTCTTTCTTGCTGATACCATCACTTATTCATCCAGCTTCACTCTATTTTTTTTTTTTTCATCAGGCACTCTAGTGCTGTAGCCCCATTTCCAGGATTGTGTACTTTGTCCAGCAGGCCTATCTGCACGATCATCTTTCCCTTAGGCCACAGCAACTGAGCTGACAAGCAGAGCCTTCCCCCATTGCACATGAGCTCATGATGTGAAACAGGGACCTGTTAATACCAAGCTGCTCTCCTTTTCTAGGGAAGGCTATTTTTACTGCACCAGAGAGAAAATCTTCTCTCGAGCACCAATTTGAAATCATCAGTCTATAAACTCAATGAGCCAAGCTGTAAGGTTTCCACTTTAACCCTTTATGGTATTATGTTCAAATGATGGAAAATGTTTCCTATTAGGTATAATAGGAAAAAATAATCATAATGCCTGTTTGTTTATGCCTGAAGAAGTTCAATGAAGTGACATTTGTGGTGGTTGATGTTTTGGTGGAAAACTTGATACGTGTTTGCGTGACATTCAACCAAGTATCGTGACCCATACTCAGAATTCGTGCTCTGCATTTAACCCATCCAAAGGTCACACAAACAGCAGTGAGCACACACACACTGTGAACACACACCCGGAACAATGGCAGCCATTTATGCTGCGGCACCCGGAGAGCAGTTGGGGGTTCGGTGCCTTGCTCAAGGGCACCTAAGCCATGGTATTGCCGGGCCGAGACTCAAACCCACAACCCTAGGGCTAGGAGTCAAACTCTCTAACAACTAGGCCACGACTTCCCCCATTTGATAAATCAAAAAAAAAAAAGCATTTATTTTAAATACCGTATTTTTCGGACTATAAGGCGCACCAGAGTATAAGTCGCATCAGTCCAAAAATATGTCATGATGAGGAAAAAAACATATATAAGTCGCACTGGACTATAAGTTGCATTCATTTAGAACCAAGAACCAAGAGAAAACATTACCATCTACAGCCGCGAGAGGGCGCTCTATGCTGCTCAGTGTAGACTAGAGGAGCACTGAGCAGCATCTCTGGCAGCATAGAGCGCCCTCTCGTGGCTGTGGACGGTAATGTTTTCTCTTGGTTAATTTCTCTCGGTTCATGTCAAATTACTTTAGATAAATAAGTCGCACCAGACTATAAGTCGCAGGACCAGCCAAACTATGAAAAAAAGTGTGACTTATAGTCCGGAAAATACGGTACTTTTTGTAACAATTTAAAAGTTTCACTTTTGATCAGTTTAAGTCATCCTTACTCAGTAATAGTACTAATGTTTCAATAAATAAATAAAAACACTGACCCCAAACTTTTCAACGGTAGTTAACATACAATTGGAAACCTTGTGCTCCCAAATTGCTCCATTTAACCTTCACAATTATACTTAAAAGCAGAGCTCACTGTTAGGCAGCTACTTTACTCGCCCTTTTCATAAATGTTTTTTGTAGAATGTTGTTTGTATGCTTTTCTTGGATTTTTTTTCTCTAAATAACAGTGTGCTGAAATTCACTTATATTATTAGGAACACTTCCAAATAAACAAAGAACTGAACTAATATAATATAATTGATGCCACTTGATTCAAGTGCAGTGAAGTGTCAATTTTCTAGATTACTGTATTATACAAATTGATTTGTGAACAAAGAAACATTGATTTAAGCCCAAATTTGAGAAGCACCCCAGCATGAGTGTTTCCTATGAGGGTAAACACAAAAGTAGTCTTGGAGAGAAAATCTAATGTTTTTGTCCACACCTCTACATAGTCTGGGTCTTGTCTGAGCAGCTTTATGGCTGTTCTGTTTGCTTCAGGGGTGCTGTTTCATCTCAGGCCTGAACACTTGATTTAGGATGTGCACTCCTTCAGCCGACTGACAACACTGTCTGTAGATCATTAGCCAGAGACTTAAAACACTGTTTTATATGTTAGCCTAAGAGAGGCATTTAACTTGTCTTTCCTGTTTTCTGTTTCACTTTTCAGGATGCATCCATAGCACATCGCTTCCACCTGATGAGGGAGAAACATCCAGAGAAGTTTAACAGCAGGTAAGAGAACATGCATTCACGAAGGAGCATATGGAGAGAAGACAAATTGACATTTAAAAAAAAAATGCATATGAAGAAAGACGTTACAATGTAACATCTGAGAAGGAACTAAAACCTAGGTTCTGTTTAAACCAGTCATGGCGAATTATGAGCAAACTTTATTTGGTTTCTGTTGTCTGCTGAGTCATGCCGTATGGCCCTGCCCACACTGAATAGTCACTGAAGTTTCACTTTATTGTATTTTGAAAATCTTTGACTTTGTTGGTCTAAGCATGCATTTACACTTGGCATGAATATAAACACAAACTTTTTCTTTATCAATTTTTGTGTCCAGAGATCAAAGTCATTTCAAATTGAAGTTTTATGATTTGACCTTCGAAAAAAGACTTTTTTTTAGTGCCAAAATAAAAGCCCTGATGAATCACCGCGCTACATGCTGCCTGTGTCTATGTCTGGTCTATCACAATGGTGAGCGGCTGACTGTTTCAGTCAGTTTGAATGGAGTTTCTTAATTAAATGTTATGCAACGCATCCCGTCTTCAGCAGTGGAAAGTAATCCGGTCATGTATCCTTTAGAGAAGACCATTTAGAGTGGTAAAGTAGAAATTATATAGTCTAATTTGGATCCTCTACTATTATCTCCACTCAGTTGGATCATTTGAAGTAAGGAGCAGAGTTGAACAGGTAGAATGGATCAGGATGACGTTAGTGAGGCAATTCAGCATGAGAAAGGATAGCAGTGAGATCGTCATTGCTCAAAGAAATTTGTAGCTTACAACAAGCCTCCATCAGTCTTCCAGCTATAAAAGGGTAACTGCTAAAACTGACCCTAGAACAGCACTTTGGATCGGCTCTAACAGTGCCATAAAATATGATGTTTTATCTTAAGGAACAGTCACTTAGAGCCTCTGGTGCACTTTACAGTAGCCGTTCTGAGCTCCCTTTGATGTGGATCTCTTTCAAGTCCTCTCTACTGTTCTCTATTCTCTTGGTTGATGCCTCTATTGAGAAATGCTGTAATAAGCCTGTGTAGCCTTTGGCCGCAAAGCACTCTGAAAGAAGGGGTTTTTTTGTTAAGCGTCATTGGTCCTGCTTGGTAAGACTCCAGGCTTTTTAGGTTGCCATTCATTCCATGCCATTCAACTCAATAAGGCAGCCGAAATATTGAGATTTAGTGATTGGTTGCATAATCAGATGTTTATTGGACAAGCAGTCTTCCGCTCATTATTTGATATATCTTTTTGATATATTTTTATAAATGTTATAAATGTGCTGTTTCAAAGTTTGGGAAGAGTAAGATTATTGTTTATAATTATTGTTTTATTATTATTTTATATAATAATATTATGGGGGATAGTATGGTGATTGTAATAATAATAATAATTAGTTCAAGAAAGGATACATTAAATGAAATACACAAAAGTAACTGTTTAGACATTTATAATGTTACAAAAGATTTCCATTTCAAATAAATGCTGTTCTTTTGACCATTTTAGAATCCTGAAAAATATAAAACAAGTCCACAAAAATATTAAGCAGCACAACTTTTTCCAAAGTTGGTGATGAGTAATAAGTAATAATAAATGTTTCTTAAGCAGCAAATCAGCATATTCAAATGCAGGCACGTGCACACATAGACATGAAAGGGGGCTTGTGCACCTGCCCTTTTTATTCCTGGAGAGAAAGTGCCCTTTTTTCTGGGATGCTTTTTTTTATTTTTGAAAAATAATATATATTTCTGTTTGCACACAGCTTCCCTGTCAAACAAATATATTTATTGAAATATAGTATCTAAATATCAGGTCAGAAGTTCTGAAGCGCTCCCTTTCCCCCGATTGTTAAACCCGATTGTATTGCTTCCGCTAAAGAAAATAGTCCGCTCCGTCTCTACGGTTAGAATCCTGTGAGTCCATAGCAACGCTCTGTTTTTCATGGCAACCGCACAGCGGTCTGTTGGTTATAACAGACCGCATTCTAGATTGGAATTCAACCAAGCCATGTAATAAAATAAGTTAATAAAATAAGCATATATCACCACCAGGTCCCTGTCAATTAGATGCAAATGTGCGCATTTTAACTAGTTGACGCCTAATTTGCATACAGAACGTCCCCAGTTATTGACTTACATCAAGAGTCTTTCCCCCTGAAATTTAGAAATCTAAATTGGTGAATTTAGAAGAAATCTACAGATGCAAACAGATGGAGGATACACACTAAAAAATGTAGTAAATCTGAGTAACTGCATCTGGTACATTAATAAATAAAACTGAGTAGAAATAAGTTAACATTAAACTTTAAAAATAACAATATTTATAAATTAACTATTTAAGTAATTTAACTTTTTTTATTTCCTCGAAACCTTTATAAAATAGTATTCCATACCACCACAAATACATACATGACATTGGCTTTTATTGAATTTTTACTCAATTATTTTGGTAAGTTTAATTTTAAAGTGTTATGTATTCTGATAACACCAAAATAATTAAAACGATGAAGTGCCTTGTGCAAAAATAAACAAATTATTAGTAAAACACGCCCCTCTGTTTGATGCAGTTATTTAGGTTATTCTAAATATGAAGAGTTCAGATGAAAAATCCTCTAAGTGCCATCTGAAATTTCCTTCAATAATGATAATTTTTATCAAGCTTGTATGTTTATGTTCACTTATTTCACATTACTGGCAATGAAAAGTACCTATTAATTGTCATTTAAGTTAAATTACTGAACTTAAATACGAGCTTGAAAAAAAACCTCATAAGAAAATTTCAGATGGCACTTAGAGGCTTTTGCATCTGAACTCTTCATATATACTTGAAACTAGTAGCATAGAAAATGTTTTTAAAACATGCACATTGTGGAATGGTTTCCTTTGCTGCTCTATAAACCTAGTGAATACTAAGGAGACCATGGTTTCTATGAACTGATTATTTTGTAGACATCTTTTGAAAATGAAACAATTGCGTGAGTTTGAGGAAGATAAAATTAATTAACTTTTTAATTTTTTTTTTAAAAGGAAGTCAGAGTTGCGTTAATATATATATATATATATATATATATATATATATATATATATATATATATATATATATATATATATATATATATATATATATATATATATATATATATATACTTTTTTGTTTAAAAAAAAAAAAAAAAACCTAATTATGAGAAGTGCCCTTTATTTCACTTGAGCCCCTGCCCCTCAAAATGTCTGTGCACGTCCCTGTTCAAATGGTTTTATTTATTTATTTGATACTGAAGACTGGAGTAATGGCTGCTGAAAATACAGCTTTAGGACCACTGGAATGAATTGCTTTTGAAAACATATTTTAATAGAAAAATTTTAATCACACTGTATTTTTTCAGTCTGTACGTATTACAATTTCATAAGTTGTAATCATGCTGTTACTGTATTTTAGCTCAAAAGTATGTATGTTGGTACTCACTCTTGAATCAGATTAAAGGACCAGAACTAACTGTTGTATAATGCAGTTAGTATAATGCATAAAAAAGGTTATTCACTCTTTAAATCCATATTAGGCATTTTCTGTTGTCTTTCCACTAACAGAATCTGTAAAACTGTTCCACAAGAAGTGTTTGAGTGGCAGTGGCATGTACCGAAGTCATATGGGGATTATATAAAGATGGATGACAACCACCATCACACGGTTTTCCATATTAGAGCGAGAACCTGTCACGGCAGTACAGCTTTTTTAATAACTTTTAAAAATAAGTTCCTAATGACTCATACACGATCTGAATTATGGAACCTGCCTGGCTGAATTAACTAGTTAATGTTTCAGTTGTTCATAATTCATGCACCTAGATTTCAGGGCGATGCCACTGGGTTCTCCACAATGCGGGGTTTGCAGTTGCAAGTTTCAGTCAAATGTGGCTCATCTGCAATTTGTCTTTAAATGACTGACAGACGGGGAGTCCAAAATAAGAATAAAAGGAATTATGTCCTCGGCCCATTTAAATCATTCAGTGTTTAATCCCAGAGTGAGTCACCCAGAAACACAATATAAAAGACTGCCAAACCAAATGCTTTATCTGCTTCGCTTTGTTCTGCAGATTTAGAATAGCCAGCCAGTGCATCTGCCAATCTATGGCTTTCTAATGAGGTCTGCGCTCAGTGTTTTTAGGATTTGAGAATGCACTCTCAGAGGCAGCGTGCCACCAGATGGTACATAAATGATGGTTGCCATGGAGTTGCACGATTTATCCTCATCGAACCTGTTTATGTGACATGTTTCAGTCCACCTGTTATACTTCACTCCTATGAAAACAGTGCTTTTAGTTTTAACTGGCACTCAGAGCATTAAAAAAACTAATGCAAATTCCATTCAGGTGTGTTTATATGTGTGGCATGTGTTAACATCCACACGCATTCCCACATTGACGTGCAATACACAGGGGGGAATACGTGTGACTTCTCTCGCCTCGGCGCTCAGTGGTCTGCATCAGGGAACCCAAGCAGCCCAGGTGCTAATGACCACGAATGCACAATGGACCCAAGCCTCTGTGTCCGCTCCTCCCAATGGGGCAGCCAAAGGAAGTTTTGGATTAAGAGGTGTCAAATTGCCCCATAGAAAAGAAAAAAGCCCTCTGAGATTCCTTTGTCTTTTCGATTAAAATAACAATGACGGCTCTGTGGACAGTCAGTTTCTCAAGCAAACAATGGCAAGAAGATGAGAGGCAGGGATGAACACAGTGTTCATGGGGGGTCTTGTTTCCCCTAATATCACGGTGGATTACATTCCCACACTTTATTCCTTTACTTTCGCAGTGTTTCTAAAACACTGAAGTAGTTTATTGGCTTAGCTTTTTAAATGCAATAAGCTACAGAAAAGGATTGCAGTAATGATGATAAGAATAAAAAATCTACAATGAAAGAAAATAAAAGTGAATGTTAAGAGTGTGACAATTTTGTATTAGCCAGCATCGTCAGTTGAAAATGTAGATTAAAAAAAATATCTTTAATGTTTTTTAAAGGGACAGTTCCCCCGTTCAAAAATAAAAGTTCTGTTATTAATTACTCACCCTCATGTCGATCCAAACAGGTAAGACGTTCATTCAGCTTCGGAATACAAATTAAAATATTTCTGATGAAATCTGAGAGCTTTCTGACCCTGACAGCAACATTATTTGTTCAAGGCCCTGAAAGGTATTAAAGAAATTAAAATAGTCCATGTGGTATCAGTGGTTCTACTGTAATTGTATGAAGCTACAAGAATACTTTTTGTGTTAAAAAATGAAAACTGAATTTTCAGTTATTTTGGTGAGCTATTCCTTTAAGGTGATCTCAAAATTGTTATTATGTGTTTAAAGTAGTAACAAGTGCTGTTATTTTTTCCCACATGTAATATCCCTAAATAATATTATTAAATATCTTGAAGACTTGTAATCTCTTTATTTAGTATTGGCACCCACCATAAAATCTCTACTGTAGTTATCATGGTAAAATTTGTGAAACACCTTAGCTGCATTATTCATCACGATAAAGATTTGAACTTGACTGAATGAATGCTTCACAATTACAGTATGATAAGGCTTTATATGCAGCAGTCAGTGAGGGGTAGGGGTGCATTAAAATGCATTTATTTCTGCCTCAAGAAGCCATTGATTGATCATCAGCGTGTAACTCAGCATGCAGTTAGACTACTGTATTTTCACATTGATCTCTGAAAAACATTGGGCTTTTCACTCTGGGCTATTTGAGTTAAGGTAGACGTCCCTTTTTACTCTGCAGCATGTCATTTGCACCATAAAAATCAAATATGGCATTAAACAGAATCTGAAAGACATTTGTCTGCTATGGCTGTTCATTTGTCCTGCCGTAAAACATTTTTGTATTTTCTTTTTCTTTTTTATCTTTTACACTCGTGTTCTTTTCAGACCCTTTACAAATATTATGAAAGACTTAGTGGTCTTTTAATTTTTGTGTGAACTTCTTCTGTAAGAATTACTCTGTCAGTTTTCAATTCAAATATATCAAGTCTTTATAAGGGAGACTTTGATTGTTTAATGTCATTGGTTTTAAGTTGGACATAAATCCCACATTAAGTTATACTGGATAGAAATGAAGATATTATTAAATAAATAGAAAGAAGACCTCTTTATTGATTTTATCTCCACCAGCCTCTAATCTACTTTTTCTTCTCCGGTTAAATTAGTTGATTAACGTAATAAATGTCATGAGATGAGGCCGTATCACATGACCGACAGAGGAAAAGGCCAAAAATGGTCCTGACCCAAGCTGCCGTCTGTCTGCTCAGCATGTGAGCATGTGTTTCATAACCCCTAAGAAGGTGTCTAGGTTTGTGTTTTGAGTTCTGTGTGTGTGTGTGTGTGTGTGTGTGTGTGTGCGTTGGTCAGTTCATTGTGTATTTTAATGCAAGGACCGTATGCGTGCGTGGGTGTGCCTGTGCGCAAATCCCTCCGTGTGCACATATGTGTGTGTGCCGGGACTCAGCAGAAACCCAGCATGGCTGTGTTCTGGAACCTGTTGTTCCCTGCTGCTCTATGCCCATGATGGGAAGGAATAAATATACGCTTCCCTTCCTCACTATCTCTGGCTGCTGCCAATAGAGCAGCCCGACAGAACCTACCCCCTGCCCTGACCCTCCTTCCCACACACACACACACACACACACACTTGCTGTGGAGCAGGTCACAGGCAGACTGCTACCTGAAAACAGAACACGGAGCCATAGAGTTAGCTGAAGATTAACTGCTATAAAAACAATCATTTTTCTCCATCTATTATTATGTTGTCAAAGTTAACATAATATTTTGATGTTGTCAAATTAATATAACAATTA